>NC_092861.1:69868604-70008178 GCF_032062135.1 Pyxicephalus adspersus | reverse complement strand
TAATAGCCATTTCATAGGAATGATTGTAAATTATTTTGTACTCGAGCCAAACAGAGAGCTGTTGGAAGACAGTTAATGAAGAAGGTTTATGGCTCGTAGCAGGAATGGGGACAGGCAAGCACAAACATTTTAAAAATATTTTTAACTTAAGCATCCAGTGTCTTAACAGCATTTGTTACAACAAATTTTAGGACCTTGCACATGCTCAAAAGTCTACAGTTAGGAGAAAGAGAAAGTACACCCCCGTGATAAAGTACACAGCCGTGTTTACAGCATTGCTTCAGTCTATTGAAGTTTGCATGCAAATTTTTATGCACATTTTAAACATGTTGAGGTCTGGACTTTCACTGGGTTTCTTTAGCACCATTACAATTTATTTTTTAACCAGATTGCCTAGTGAGTTTGAGATTATATTGTCCTGTTGCATAACTCAATTTCAACCAAGCTTTAGCTTGACACAGATGACCTCACATTTGACAGAGAATTTATTTAGTCATCTCAATAATTGCAAGGTGATATGTTGTATTATTTTTATATGTATATGGTGAGGTGTTTGTGCTGATATGCTTTGTTTGTCTTTGGCCATAATAAAGAGCACTACGTTTGGCTAAAAATCTCTACATTTGTCTGTCCAAAGGACATTGTTCCAGAAGTCTTAGTGTTTTGCAAACTTTATTTGTGTAGCCATGTTCATTTTGGAGAGAAGCTTTTTCTTGGTGACCCTTCCAATTAAACTACATGTTTCAGGATTGTTCAAATTGTACTGTCTTGAACTAAGGCCTGCAGAGTCCGAGTATAGCTTATGTTTATTTTTTTCAATTATGGACTGAAAATTGTAAATGGATTTTTAGCTGTGCTAGATTATTAGGCAACCACAATTGCTTTATTGGTCATTGGTGATGTACTCCTTGACACTGTGTTAACGTACACCCAGATTTTCTAGACCAATAAACTGCTAAAACTTCTGCTTTTATAGAGGTGGTCACACACTTAACAATGATCAGCAAATCAAGTGCAGAACCTGGCTGCTACCCCCCCCCCCCCCCCTCTATTGAAGGAGTAAAGGTGCAATTCATTTTTATCCTGCTGCTTCTACATTTGCAGTTAAACACAAACAACCAAAAACAAGATCGAGTCAACATTTTTCCATTTTAACTGGTTGCAAGTAGGGATCAGCCAGAATGCCTCTGACAGTCTTGTTAAAATTTGCCTGAACTTCAGGTCTGGGTCCGCAAACAGATTTTGTGAATTCCATTGAAGTCCACGGTGCAGGTTCCCACGGTCCCTGGGCTGTTCTTATCATTGATAAGTACAGCCCAGTGACCGTGGAAACCTGCGGTCACAGCTGATTGGAGGCACGTGGGTGCCTCCATTCAGCTGTGACTGCAGGCGAAGTCAGATGAACTCTCAGTGGAGATTATCCATTGAGAGTTCATCTGAGTTCAGTTCCCATGGTCACTGGGCTGTACATATCATTGATAAGTACAGCCCAGTGACCGTGCAATCCTGGACAGTTCAATGGTCGAGAACACGACCTTGTGGCAAATCAGAAAGGCCCGATTCGCTGCGAGATTGAGATTACAAATTTTGCTCGCTCGTCCCTTGCTGCAAATGGGAATTTCCATATTTCCAGCACCTGGCAACATGTCATAAGGTGTTTATTTGAGATTGTGTAGTTACCTAATTTTAGAACCTGCAAAAGACTGCTGTTTTGCATGACTTGTACACAAAATCTTACACTTGAAAGAGCGTGTACTAATATGAGGTTGAGGGTTTTTGGATTGAAATACTGTTTTCAGTAAATGTTAAAGTAATCCTCCCATCCATTAAGCAATCCAAACTGGCTGCAGGTCTAAAATGCGCATGTTGGAATGTGTGTTTTTTTTGTTTTGTTTTTTTCGCTAGCATAATTTACAGCTAGTCAGCACCCACACCTCTTATTTTTTATTTGTTGCTATGGAGGAATTTCTTACTAGCCAGGGAAAGTGGAAAGTTCTCAGCACTTTTCTCTCTGCCATCTTTGGCCAAAGCAAAATGCAGGGGATAGAGCTTAAAATTGCTTTTTCTGTTATTACTGGGCTGGGACCAGATCTCAGCAGTCTGGATTTATTTGCCCTAAAAAGCTGGAAGCTACAGCTTTTAACACCGCTATCTTTAGATTGAGGATCATACAATAGCCACCTTGCTGACCGGAAGAATTACAAGAACCGTGTTTCTGCACTTTAAAGGTATAAAGAAGCTGTAGGGGTCAGCTTCTAACATTATTTCTGGCCTGAGTAAGCTTTAAAGGTCAGCTCATAACACTTTCATGTCTGTAAAACGAGTCAGCTCTCTCACTTACTCTGTCGCCTAACAAGCTAGAGGCTGCTGTAGGCGTTGGCTAGGTACACACGTGCAATAATTGCCATTAGAAAATGAATGACTAACAATAGATGAATGATTATTCACGATTATTTTGAAAGATCGTACAGTGCATAATTCTGTACATGCTGCAACGATACGATCGTTCAAATATAATCCTCCAATAATGTACACACACTCGATACGATGGTTTGAATGGTGCAGCAAGTGACGTGTACTGGAGAAAGTGTATCACAGAACAATCCAGAATCACTACACGACTGTACACACAATAGAAGCCAACAGTGGTCGCCCAAACAAATCCGCCAGGATGCTCGTTCATTTCCAGCAACATTTCTCGTTCATCAGCGTCGTTGACCTGTGCTTTATTGTTAGCGGTCGTAAATCCTTTGTTTCCAACGACAATGCGTGTGTGTACGTAGCCTTAGTCTGTTGGCACTGTTCTGTTTACCCCAAATGACCTAACACTGCTGTGTGGATCAGCTTCTAACACTGCTCCCTATGGCCTAATAAAGCTGCATAAGGCTGCTTTTCCACTCTACCTTACTAGCCTGTGATAAATACAAGACGCATCTTGGCTAGAATGTGGTTAAATCTAGAAGTCAGACCATCCTGGGATTTAGACTGCTTGTGCTCCTTGAATAGATCTCATAAGATATGCACAAGGCACTGATAAAATCAGTTAATTATTTATTTGTAAACCTTGACAGAAAAAGATTTGCCATTGCTTTTGAAACCTCTGGTTACTTGGCAAGTAAGCGGTCCTAATTGTAATAATAGTAATGGAAAGTCCAAATGGTGCTGAATATTAACTGAAGAAATACATTTTATGAGATGATCAGCAATAAGCTTAATCTCCCTAAAACCTGTTTGGAAATGACTCGCTGATCAGAAGGAGCACTGTATAGGCAAACGGTCATGCAAGCTTGTGAAATGATCATTTACTTCCACCCTGGATCTCCACGATGCTGCAAAGGTAAAGAAGACACAAAAAGTAACGAAACTAGCGAATCCTGGCACTTTTTATAAAAGCTTTTTTCCTTTTTTTTTTTTTTTTCTTCCACACTGCACTTAGGTAAGGTATGGAAAGGTATGGAAGAGACACCCTGGATGGCACTGACGCTAGTAGGTCCTTGAATAAGGGAAAACTTGTCACAATAACATTAAAAATCCTTGATTTAGTCTACATTAATAAAACAAGTTCATAACAATCTCTCACAGATAAAAATACATTGGGTCTGTCAATTAGCGTAAAGCACAAAGCGCCGTCCAACATGTTTTTCCCTAATAGGGGACATGGGGGGTGAAGCTCTTGCGAATCAGGAATAAATATCTTACTGATGTTAACCCTTTCTTCACCCTATTTCAATTTGCAAACTCATCAGATACTATACTGATTCTACTTTTTTTTAATTCACATGAATAATAAATGTACCAACCCCATCCTGTTATATAATAACAGCAATAGTTGTAAATAAATACCCCACAGTCATAAATTACATAATGTAAGGGTAAATGTTTTAATTTCTATAAATCCAATTATTCTGAAGTGGTGAAACTTTTCTGATAAGATTTCCACCCCACCAGTTTTTAGAGACTTTAAAATTTCCAATAAAATTAAGTATTTAATAATTGGGTAATCTAACATTCCATCAAAGGTTCCTTGATAGTTACACCACTAGCGGCCTTGTCGGATTATGAAAACTAGGCGGGGCCACTATGGTTTACTAAATCTAACTGCTTTTCTTACCAGACCAATTCTTTATTTCTGTATCCTCAAATGAAACACTTTGGGCTTAAGTGGTCTGCTATGCCACACTATCTGTTTTTTGGGCTACATTTATAAAACAGGTTGTTTGACATTCCCTCAAACACTACCTGGTGGGAGTCAATTATGGCCATTGACACACATGAGTGGAATGTTTGGGAGAATGGCAGATTCCATGTTTTATGAATAGAACCCTTAGACTTTACTTGGGATAACCCACACCTTACTATAGGGCATAATTACAACTTCTTCCCATCATTAATACCTTTATGGAGAAAGACGTATGGCAGAGTCATCATCACTGCTCATCCTGACTGAAAAAAGCATGTTATAACATTAATATCCTTTATAAACATTGTATCCTTTGATATACATGTTATTCTGTTTTTGTAATTCTCTGTAAATTGCTGCCTGATGTTTTTTTTTTTTTTAACCTTATTTGCCGCCGTATACCCTATTGTGTGACCCATAGGGATGTCATTAACACAGACGCAGCTGATTCTTATATTAAGTGGAATATAATGTGTTGATAAATGTGTGTTTAAAATTGTATTTAACACTGTTAAATGTGATTAAAAAAAATTAAAAATTCCTCCAATAAATTAAAGAAATAAAATATTGTGCTTTGCAATGGAGGAATATATTCTGCAAACCATTTTTTGTACAACTATATATAACATTAACAGATAACAGAGTTGATCTAAAATTTTCATTTTGTGAAAACAAATATGTATTTAATAAATAACATTTTAATTTCAGAGTTTTTATTAAAGATTATAAAATAACTTTTGTACCAACAACAAACAAAATAAAGCTATAATAAAATGAAGAAAAGAACAAATCGAACTTTCTTTGCCACAGCAATTTGTATATTAAATCTAACTGACTTATACTAACTGTGTAATAGTATGATGTGTTCCAAAGCCAGATTGAAGTTGCCTAACTTTACCAATAAAGAAGATGCACGGGTATAAAACATCTGAGTCTAATGACAGGAAAGGTATCATCTAAGAAAGCAGATTTAAAAAAGCAAGGGCAAATCTACTTCAATCAGTAGTTATGACAGGTAAGTAATCCATGGACCCTGCATTTTTTGAAATTTAAAGGTACGGGGAAGAATCTACAAATGTATTTGAAGCAATCACCATCCTTGTTCAGAGCTCTAACAAATTGCTTCATTAATACCAACTTTATGTGTAGTGGAGTGAGAATGATTTTTTCTTTTTTTCAACCATTGGCTCGTTAATGATGTTCGCAGCACCTTTTTCATGTTTTCCCTTGGAGGCCATGTCACTTTTTTCCAGTGATCCTGCTTTGCTCTACTATTCCACAAGCAGATGAGACATGTATACTTTGTGTATTCACTTTGCTGTCCAAGTAGGAAGTTCACCATTTTAAAATCAACACATATGGACCATTGGTGTTCATGATAGCAAAGCTTTTGTAAGACCATTTTGATATTTTCATATTCTTCTTTAAGTTTTGTTGAGTGACCAATTGGAATTGATGCATAGCAGTTGCCATCATGCAGTAAAACTGATTTCAAACTTTGAGTGGAACTGTCTACTGTCTTCTGCTCCGTACTCTGGTACTCCCATATGGGCCAGTAGTCCAGGGATGTTACAACAGTACACAAAGTCTCCATCTTCACTGAAATATGGTAGGGGTGTCACCTCTCTTCTCCTATAAACCATTATTTTACCTTCCGGAGTCAGACAGTTCTTTTCTTTTAGCCTGGATGCTAAAAGTTCAGATGTTTGTTTTGACAGACTTAGGTCACGTAATAAATCATTGAGCTCTTCTTGGGAGAACTGCTGGTTTAATGAAACACTTTCTTTATATTCACTTCCACTGCTAACTCCTGGATTACACTGCCACCATGTGGCACAGGTCCTCTTGCCGGTACCAAATCAGGGTTCTCCCACTTGTTTTACTTGTAACCATTGAAAACTTTTACATTCACAGCACAAAAATAACAACCATTATGATGATTTTTGGGCTCTCTTCATACCATAGGTACACCAAATTTCAAACTTTTCAGTTTTCCATTTTTCCACTGATGTAGACACTCTACACAAGTTTTGCATAACATATGGGGAACCCAATACTTATCTTATCCCCCAGTTTAATATTAAAATATGCAAGATATGCTTGTTTGACAAATTCTGTAATGTTTCTTCTCTACATATTCACCACAAATGTAGCAAAATACATTAGGGTCATTTAAAGCAAGAATATATTATTTTCTCAATATTAGTTGCTTTATAATAATTTACTGAAAAAAGGAGAACAGTACCTAAGTAAAAAAGGGACAAACAATCTTGTAACCGCATTTTCATATCAGATGTATGCACGGTCTGATGCTGTCACAGATATATATGCTGTGCAGTAAAGACACTATAGGTGATAGGATTTGGCTGCCAGTTAGATCAGTACCATGATGACTTAGTGGTTTCTTTGCCCAGGCATATTGAATGTCAGGTAGTTTTGCTGTATTCCTGCACACATTGATGTTCACCATTAGATGGCAGTATTACACACAGCATAAACTAAACATGATCAATAGTTGAAGCTTTCAGACCAGATAGAAAAGACAGATGAAATGAAATGCCAGGTAAAATGGCTCAAAATTTTAGTCAACCTAAGGTCCTAAATGGTCATAAAATGATATATAATGCCTGGAAGTTTCTAGGGACCTTGCAAAGAAACAATGTAGTGGTTATATTTTTCATCTCCTACACTCTGTATGACACACGCTTTATCTGCTATTATTGATGGAATATGCTTCTCTTTTATCAGAAAAGAATTGAACATTATTTTTATGACAAAACTCCGGATATTGTTTATTTTTATTTGCCAATATTTGTCTCTCAAAGAGATGTATATAGCAGTGTACCTAATAATTTATGGCTGATGCTTCTTAAGATCTTTAAAAGATATTTATATATTTATAAATACAGTATATATCTGTTACAAGGTATACACATTTCAGTGTAATAACACATGATAATCTAATACAAGTAAACATCAAAGAAACTTTTTAAAGAAATATATGACCAGAGCATAGAAGCAGAAATAGAATGCACAAGCTGGAAAAGTGGTGTATGTACTGGAAAATATACAGTAGAGATCTATGTATAGGAAAACATGGTTTATAAAATATGGATTCAAAGTACATTTATTGCAGATTTCATTCCTCCCAACATTGACTTGTAAAGATGAACAGCCTTGAAAAGAGATAATATAGCGTGATTTATGTAAAAAGCAGGCTTGGCTAAATAGTGCTGTATAGCACAGGTTGGTGGTATGCTTCTCCCATAATCAGCATACTTGCCAATTATTTCACATACTTAGATGTGTGACATATGACATATCCAGGAACCTGTCATGGCTGTGTCCTTGGAAGCTGCCATCTTCACTGCTGACTCTACAGTGAACTTCTAAATGCATGGCAATCCTCTTTGGCCATTGCATGAACAAAGTCTAAGTCTATGAACAATATAAACTTTACAGGATTGCTGCAGTCCTTGAGGGACAGCATCAGTGAAAACCTTAGTCACAGACCCTTTGGTCATAGCCCCTCATTGGTCATTAGAAAACACCCTTCTCTGACGTCTGTGTCCCCAGCTTATGTCCTTTCCCCATTTCGATTTTTCAGGCAGCAGAATATTCCACTTGCAGAACCCACACAGAATATTGTCAGACACAAAAACATGTGGCCTGCATTTGTGGAATGATAGGAATACATTGAAAACCCAGGGAAAACCTTTTTGAAAGTAGGATGGTTGGGGGAGGTATGGGATTTGGCTGTGTTGCAATTATATTACTGTTTGATATGGAAAGAATACATCTAAAAGCAGGGCTAAGCAAAAACTGAACAAAGCAATCATGCTGATTAGTGCAAGCTATAAGTATTACCTTTGGATGCAAACTAGTCTGTATCTGTGATTTCCTGTAGTTGTATATCTAGTTATACAAAATTAGGACATTTTCTGCCTTTTTGTTTCCTGTTCGTATGCACTTATCAGCCTAAATTTGTCTCATTTATTGGTGAGTTTAGCTTGGCTTTGAAGTTAAAGTAAAAGAATGAAAATATAGGATATGATATCAGTAACCATAACCAAGCAGGTTTTTTGAGTCTCCAGTAACATATTTTATTACATATCGATTTTGCCAGTACATGTGTTATTTTTCCCACTTTCTGTGACCGGTCACCCTTTCCAGTATAGATGGCAGTTACAAGTGTTGGCACAAACTAGCACTAGTGAATGAAACAGTCAATGTGTATTCATGTAGATCAAACATTATGTCTAAAAGTGAGGCTGAGTATTGCCACTGATATTTAGACATAGAAAACAAAACAGGGTCTGAGTTTAGTATCTATTTATACAAAATTAGGACATCTTCTGCCTTTTTGTTTCCTGTTCGTATGCACTTATCAGCCTAAATTTGTCTCATTTATTGGTGAGTTTAGCTTGGCTTTGAAGTTAAAGTATGGCCAAAATAAAATAAAAATGATAGCTATGATATCAGTAACCATAGCCCAGCAGGTTTTTTGAGTCTCCAGTAACATATTTTATTCTATGTCGATTTTGCCAGTACATGTGTTATTTTTCCCACTTTCTCCCACAGTCAATGTGTATTCATGTAGATCAAACATTATGTCTAAAAGTGAGGCTGAGTATTGTCACTGAGATCAAGACATGATAAACAAAACAGGATCTGAGTTTAGTATCTATTTTAATGTCTTAATGTTTTTAAAACTTAGAGTCAAATGGCTGACTAAAGAAAAGGTCATTAGTGGGTTACATTTTGTGCATGTATTGACACTTCTATACAGAAAGTTGGGAAACTGACACTAGAATCCTGTTCCTTCAGAAAGGAACTAATTATTTTTCAATAAGTTTCCATTTTTGTATGTCAGATAAAAAAAATATATTTTCTTTCCAATTTTTGATTTTCTCAGAAAGGTCTAGAAACCTAATTGTTTTTTTACCACTATCTGGGGCTGCACTGGAGACATTTACTTTCATTTCCTGTCCTCCTGAACTGAAGTTTTCTTTAGAAAAAGAAGCCATTGTCCAAGGTCTCACACATCTGTGTTCATGAAGCAAATTTGCAAAGATCTGTAGTACAATGTTTGCATTTTGATTTGGACTTGATAAAACACTTCACTTGAGTTTTTGAAACTTTTTCAGGCTCTGCTTTGCTTCACATTTTGCTAAATGTTGCATGCCCTTTTTTTTAAACTTGAATTGCACCCCTCCTCCAACTACAAATAATTTGAATGCAATCTAAAGTAACTCAAAAACATCTTTAATTTTAAATTAAAGTAATTCGTCTCTGAACCTAGAAGAATAATGCATTTGACTTGTTTCCAAATCTTACAACCCATTACACTAGATCTATATCAGCTGAAAAAAATTTATTATTTTCACACTCCAGACACTTCTATGTACTATTATTTCTCCTCCCAGAATTAAAGGTATGGTTGGCAAAGCAGCTTTCTTACAACTGTTGAGAACCAACATGAAAACAGCATTACTGTAAAGAGGACCATATTACTGTATACCATCTATTAAATAGTTCCACTTTTGTAAATAAAAACTCATTGAATAACTGTAGGTGGGCACATCATATGATTATAGCAAATTGAGTTCTTGGCTGATTCTCCCAGTGCAGGGTTTACGGTGCAACTGATGATGGATTGATCTTACTAGTACATTTTTAAAAAGTATATACCTGTATTGTACTGAAAACAAATGCATGGCTGGTTTGCTACAGTGATTGACAGGTTTTCCACAAACATTGTCCTCTATACTAAAAACTTTGCTAACAATAATATATGTAGCAGACCTAGGGATTTGTATCAAAATAAGTTTATTAACACTTAATGCCTTTATCTCCTTTATTGTAAGCTTTTCTGGGCAGGGCCCTTATTTAATGTACAGCGCTGCATAATATGAGGGTGCTATAGAAATATTGTTTAATATTAATAAATAATAGTATGTTTTTGCACCTAATCCCAATCATTACGTTGGTTATTTCAACACAAATTTCTTATATATAGTGCATATATAAAATTAAATATGCATATCCCTAAACACACTTGCTTGGTCGATATCTTGTACTTGGATATTCCTTTAAGTGTAAGGGTATACCAAATAAAGGTATAGTAAAGCACATTTCCCCATATAATACCATTTGTGGCAAAGGCCCCCCAAAATGTTGCAAGTATATGTGCAAAAAATTTACTACAATTCTGTCATTAGCCACACATGAGCTCCACTCATTTCACTCTGATATCCCCATGGCTCATATATTTAATCTCTACATTACACTGATCAAATAAATATTGCACCTTCTTCACAGAACTAAGGTGTATTATTTTGGCTTTTTCGTAATGGACAATAAACTGATTGGTTTCTAAGCTTTTAAATAAGGAAGACCCGATTGCAATGCTATCTGATAGATATTTATCTTTGTGTATCTACAATTCACCCTCTGTGAAGCTCAAACTCTTCTGTGTTTGATTTGTTTGTGTTCTGCATTTGGCCATCTGCATTGCAGAGCTGTATGTAATTTTCCCTTGAGAGAAAATGGGATTTTAATTTGCATCACATTGTAAATATAATTTTTTTGCTTAATATCCAGGGAGGAACTCTAAATAATAACTACAGCTCTGAACATTTTACTTTAAAATTTGTGTCCATAGTTTTAAAGCAATAAAGTGCCATTGTTCTTTTCCTTTTGTACCACAGTTAATTACCCAGTAATGTAATCTTAACTGTACTTAATGTAAGGAGAAAGCTGGTGTAAAATGCAATCAGCATTATTAAAACGTTGCACAGCATGTCTTCTAAATCTACTTTATATTGTTTGAGAGCAACACTTAGGTTGTTTTTTTTTTATTTGGCTTAAATTTAAATGCTTGAATCTTTTCAGATTTAAAAATTCAAACAGCATGATTAGGAGTTCATCACTGCGGAAAGATGTTAGCAGTATATTACTGCATCAATAAATTAATATATTCAAATGTGGTTAGAATTAGCATGTAAAGTTTTGCCTGTGGTTAGATAACCATGAATTTTGTTACATATTATTTTTATAAGGAGCTCCTGTGCAGCACTATCTTTGCAAAGGCTTTAAAGCTACAGTGATCTACATTGAAGTCAACACTGCAGGTATGGAGACTGCCAAGGTCTGCAAGTCACACATTGAAAGCAACAATATTATGTCAGGTCAGGACCTAAAATGTATCTTCAGACTTTAGGTTTAAAACTAAGTTATTCTTAATAAACTTTCAGAGGTCAGTGGGTAAACCAACACTATATGATGTCTGATTAGTCACTAAGGATTGCAACACTATATTGTCTAGTAAGTTGTGAACTTCTAAATGGCCAGTTGACCACTTAATAACTTAATTCGCACACTGATACATTGCAGTAATGCACAGAAAAAAGTGTTCTTGCTATTTTTAGTACAGTTTATGGTGGCTGACCCCCTGGAATAGGTTATTTGTAAAGCAGGAAGGGTACATTAGGATAAGGTCATGTTGGGTTTGTGTGGATAAGAATTTTCAGGATAGTGACCTTTTTGCCGGTTTGGGATTGGTAAAATTCTAAATGGCATTGTGCTTACTGCAAAAGCAGACCATACACAGCCTTTTCTTGTATTCTGAATGAAAAATAAATCTGTTGGACCTCTGTGTGATTTCAACCTAATCTTTGTGTCTTTCAGTATGGTATGAAACTCCACACATATAACCATTTTTCCAGGGGGAATGATCTCCTGTCTGATAGTGGGGGTAAACCCTAACCACTAATTCTTTTGAAAGGGTGAATACCACTGACCACCAGTGCTCTTTTAGGGAGGGATGATACTATGAATAGTCCACCAATGACCACTAGCTTTTTTATGAGGGGAATGGGTAAACCACATTGTCCAACAATACAATACTCAACAATACTCAATAAAACTACTTCTGACCACTAATGTTTTTTAAGAGGGTGGGGACCTTCACTGACCATCAATATTTAGGAAGGAAAAAAAAGAAATAATCCAATGATCACCAAAACCTGTGAACAAGGGTATGGCCTTGGGCAGGGTGCATTTAACACACATTATTTAACATGTTTTGAGGCATATGCACTAGGAAGGTATATTGGATGCTATTAACAATGACACCACACTATGCCACTGTATTTAATGTGCATTACTGCAATGCCTTTGTTTTATTTGGCTCCCACCAACCATCAATCTCTTGGAAGAGGGATATGGGTAAACCATTGACCACCAATGTCTGAAAAGGGGGGGTTCTCTCCGTAACTACTAGTGCCTTTAGAGGATGGATTCTTCTTCTCATTCATGCAGATGCTGGAACCTTGCTCCCACTTGTATTGATGATGGAGAATTTCTTTTACCACTAACCACAGTCATTTTTTCCTTCAATTGTCTACCAATACCCTGCATTTCTTTTCCCAATGCTGGGACATTTAATGCAGCTCACTTTTTTTTCTGCAGTGGACAACACTTCATTTTAAACTGGGAACCAAAGTGCTAAACATTTCTCTGCAATTGATATGGAAAGAATGTTGACACAGGCAAATTATTTAGATTCAGAAAAACAAAGAGCAAGCCTACATTCAAAGCTTTTTCTAAACAGTAAGTCTCCTGCTACCTGTAAGAGACATGAAGAATATTTCCTCTAGATTAGGGGTGTTAAACTCAAATACACCGAGGGCCAAAATTAAAAACTTAGACAAAGTTGCGAGCCAAACTTGAAGTTTATTGAAAAAATTGAGGAAGTTTTTCCTTCTCATTAGATATAAAATCTTTTAATATGGAAACAAAGAGTTTTTTTTTAACATTCAATCTAGAACAAGCCTGTAATAGAGAAATATCACCGCTACTGCAATGCCCTGTGTCTAAAAAAACAGCCCAATGTGGGGCCAGGCATAGGCAGAGAGGCCGCTGGTCTATAGACGCGAGTGATGCAGGGAATTGTAGTAGCGGCGCTATTTCAATGCAGCACCGGACCAGCTGCAATTCATATTTAGAATTCCTTTGGGGGCCAAAAAAAATCCTTTTAGGGGCCAGAGTTTGACACTGCTCTAGATATTATTACAGTTGTTCATTGTTGTTGGTGCTCTTTACCTTAAACTAAAATCATCCTGAGAAAAAATTTACTGCATTATTGATCATAATATTTATTACAGAAACATTCAGTTTTCTTACCTTTAAACAGTCGCTGTGTTTATGGAGATCTTGTCATATTTTAGTTTATAGGTTGATATAAGACAATCAAATCAAACAAAAAAATCTCTATAAATGAAAATAGATTCTGGTAATAATAAATGAAATCCATCCAAACACCCTATTTTTTGTTCTTTAGAATTGTTAATTCAATTCCCTTCTTTTTCCTTGCAGTGTAGTAATCATCTGCTGACTGTAATGGAGTGGTGATCATCACCAGTTTCCTGCAGGCAGTTCTTTTTGCAAGATGGACTGAGCAGTAGTAATTTGTGCTGTAGTAACATTGTTAATACAGATAGACTTTTCTTGAAGCTTGCTGACTGTGTCCAATGATTCATTTATATAAGAGGGAAACAAAGATGTAATGCAATTATATGCCACAAAATAACTACTATGAAACCAAGAAGTGTTGGAAAGTAAAGGAATCAATAACTTGTCAAGAGTGTGTCTCCTAACCACTACTGGTAAAGGCAACACAAATTCCACTATTCCATTATTTAATTGAACTTTAAAAATATGTAACAAGGGAAAAAAGGAGTAAAAGTTAAAATGTGCTGATCACTTTAGTCAGCTTTGTGACAGAATACTGCATTTTGATGACTAAGTGTGTGGGGTGACAGGGAGAAGTACTGGTATATTATTCTTACGTTCCACTTGCTAAAAAAAGCAATCTATTACGGATCAGCAGCAGGTATGACATTTGTGTAAGGATGGGTCATGCTATCCTATTAACAGCCTCTTGGGACTTTATATAAAACAGTGTACAGTAATGTACAGTAGCCCATAGCACCGAAACAAATGAGGGACTAGAAAATTTAGGATAAAATTTTATTCTCAGTAATTATCAGTAATTAAGTATTTGAAGTATGAATCTGCAAACAGGTATGATTTTGCATTTCTGGGGAACGAAATTCTGCAGGTTACAAAACTTTGTACTCCTATTGTTTTCCCTGACACAGAAGCTGTTTACTTATAGCGGACCTATCATGACATTTTTAACATTATATAAAAGGTTGGGTAACCCTTTTATATAATGAAGAAAATGTTTTTTTTAACTTCTGGGATACGTGTTGTCTGCCGGGTATGTCGGGCTGCTTCGGCCCAATTTTGGACATGTGCAGAAGAGGCTTTCTCAGGATGTAAAACAAAAAAATACCAATCTCACCATGTGCAGTGAGATCGGCACTTTTCTTACATTTTCACAAAGAAGTGTCACCTGATCTTCTGCCTGCGCAGTGCAAGTTTGGGTGACATAAGAAGAAGATGGAGGAAGACAGAGGATTGTGGCACTCACAGTCTAATCTGTGCTGGAAAGAAGAATAAATCTTGGACAGTGTGGGACCTACTGGAATTGGATGGGGGATGAATCTAGAGCTCCTGGAAAGTAAAGGTAAGTTGTACTTTTTTTATGAATATTCCACTTTAAAGCATTCACATCTTTCCCCAAAGCCTTCACATGGGGGTTACTGTGACTGTAATTCTTCTGTATAGGTCATAATCTGGCATACTATACAGGTCAGACCATTTTCTCAATGAGAAGTTTAAGCCAGATCTGCTTAGTGTCTACCCATAAGTTGTCAAATTCAATGAAAGGGTACTTTTGCAGCTCAAAATCAATTCAAAGTACAGTATAGAGCAAAGTGTAGTCAACCAGCTTGATATTTAGCTGTTATTTGTGTTAGGGTGTCTCTTGATCAGTGGTCCCCAAACTGTAACCTTGGGGCACTAATTCTCCCAATTATTTCCATTGATACCACTAATGGGGCAGTATTTCTCCCACTGACACCACTGATAAGGCATAATCCTTCTCACTGACCCCCTAAAATGTGCCACTATTTCACTAATTGACATCAACATTATGGCAATTTGCCTTAAATTTACACCAGCAATGGTGTACTTTTCCACTCCTTGCCACCAGTAATGGGGCACTATTGCCCCCACTGACCTCCACAATGGAGAACTTCTCTCCCCACTGAAACATTAGGGTAATATTCATCCTACTTATTTAAAGAAACATCCACCTATATACATTTCTTTATTCTAAACAGGCAACATTCCTAACATTCATAGGAAAACGTTCCTATTCCATCGGCTTACCTTGCAAGTGAGTCAGCCAATGGCCCTTGCAAGTGAGTCAGCCGATGGAATAGGAACATGGTTGTGCTGTTGGGCTGTATGTTCTTCTATCTGTTTGAGGACATAAGGGCATGAAACTGATCACTGTGATTTATTTTGAAAATTGAAAGAGATTACTCACTAGTTAGCTAAACGGGATTTGAATATACTATTGCCGCCATAAACACCTCCTTCCTTGCAACAATTTTAAATAAGAGGGCTGCTGGAAGTACAAATATCAGACTTCTCCTCTCCTTCCTCCTGAAGAAACGTGTCGAGAAGTAATTTAGAATTTGAACCCTTTGGGGGTATTCTGTAAGGAGAGGTCATTATATAAACCCACAATTTTATTGTGTTTTATGTATTTGAAATGATGTTTGTTTTTAATGTTTAATATTAATAACATTTTGTTATTTTTGTAATTATTATTGATAGTACTGGCTTTAAAAGTCCCGCTTAAAATTGATGTCTTTCATCCGATATCTTTTCCTATTCATCCTACTTATACCACTAGTGCATTATTCCATTAGCACAAACAATGTGCCTGCCCCCTGCCATTGTTGGAGAAAGAGGAGGTGTGCTGATAAAATTAAAAGTAAAGGATTACTAGAAAAAATAATATGAATGCCAATTTTTTTACTAACAAAAAACTCTTCAGAGGATTGGGAAGGTGGGTGACAGGTGAATCCCAGAATTCTGCATGCAAGTCTTGTAACAATTTGTCCATTTGTATTGTGCCATAATGATTCTGTGTGTTTACCATATTCCTGATGACAGAGTAGGGAATGTGGGAAACCAAACTCTAATGCAAATAAATAAGTCTATGCCAAGTTGAGCAGCAGGGTAATCTATCATAGTGCCAAGGGTTATTACAAAGCCTATACTTTGGAGTTCCCTAAATGTAATCTGCTTTCCACTGTGGAGAGTTGTTTATTTTTTTCTGCAGAAATGGCAGCAACACCACTCACTACATTTTGTAATAAGTTTTTTTTCTGCTGGGAAATTGTTTGATCAAACCTCTTGTGTTTATTGTGTTAACCCATCAGTTATGTGCAGGTCACTTGACAGTTGTTTCCTGTTGTTGTTTTTTTGAAAATGAACAAGACAAAGGAAGGGGTTAGGAATATTGTTTTAAACATGCACAATAGTAATTAATACTAGTTGTTACTTTGTTTACTTGTGTTTATTTTCTACAATAATGCATATTTAATTCTGCAAGCCAGAATCTACATGAATTCCAAACCTCATTTATGAAAAATGCAGCAGTATCCAGTAATGGGTACATTTATGGCCTTAAAAGCAATGTAATTCTATACTAAAATAATAGGTGTCAATGAAGTGTGCACACAGAGTTATTTGTCAAAAACTGATTCATATTCGAAGTGCCATTTTAAGCTTGCATTATACAGCTAATGCAAGTTTTAAATATATATATATGCTGCCTAATTTGGGGATTCTGGTTTAAAATAAAAAGTATATAACATTTTTAATAGCTACAAAAACCATTTTGCAATTTATTAGTAATTACCTTTCCAATTTAATCTGCATCCACAGCAACAGAATAAAAGTTTTTAGACAGGATTTCCAAGTTTCTTAATACCCTGCGGCTAGAATCATCTAACTTTCAGAAACCTGTGTGGGTCATTTTAAAGCCTACCTCCCAACTATTTCAGATAATGAAGTGGAACATAAAATATGGACTTTTAGTATGCACCTCTATCATGCTTCTAGTTACTATAAAGAATTATTAAGCAAAAAATGATTGGCTAAACCCAATAAAGAACCACTATTTTTCCTTTATACTGTTTTTTTAAACAAAAAATGCACCTAGATGCTTGATGACAGGTTTATTACAGGTATTTGTATATTATAGGTTATATTGGTAACCATGTACTAGTTTTGCTTCAGTATGTTTACCTCACCTGAGACTTCAGTAAATTTAAGTCAATGGTATTCATTGGGCACAGTGCACAAGGTCACAGGAGTCTGTGCACAACCCCACATGTTCCTAACAGGTTACATTCAGTATAGTTATGACAGACTGATGTGCTCACAAAAGCCAAACTGTGTGAAAAATAGGATTTGCAAAGTGGTATTGAAAACAAAAACAATGAATGACTTTATCATAGTAACCACCTCATTCATATGTAAATCACGGTTGGCTCAGTGGCTCGCACTTTTGCCTTTGCAGTGCTAAGTCACAAGTTCGAATCTTGGTCAGTACACAATGTGCAAGCAGTTGGTATATTGGCCTGGGTTTCCTCCCAAAAACATAAAATTAGGGTAATTGACTAACCCTCAAATTGTCCTTAATCTGTGGTAATGATATATGACTTTGGTAGAGACATTAGACTGTCCCTTAGTGAGTCTCTTTGAGGGACAGTTAGTGACAGTACTATGGACTTTGTAAAACACTGCATAATATTGGTGCTATATAAATAAATAAATGATAATAACTAGTGCAAAACTATTTAAAGAATTCCTAAATGTACCAAAATATGTTTTTTAATTTTATTTCTATTTAACCTACATTTTGTTTTTACTTTTTTTTACTTTTTGTTTAACTTTATTTATACTTAACCTATATATTTTGTTTTTACAGTTCTTCCTCCCTCTGCCTGGGCAAGTTTCTTGAACAGTAGAGCATTACAAATTGACACATATAAAAAGGATACTTGTTTTTTCCATAGGAAGCCCATGAGGTGACAGTGAAGGAAAACTGGGAGTCAGGGACAAAGCATTATCACCCCATAACAGTGAGCCTAAACAGAGAACCAATGGCAGGATCACCAAGTATTATTTTAGTGAAATTTTCATATTTTTAAATGTTGAAAATTGCATCTCAAACTACATTAACATGTTTAAGCTGATTTTTAATTTTAGTGACTGTCTTTACATGTAAAATACCTAAGTACTGTACATTGCATCTACAATGCCTTGGCACTTGTCACCGAAGACCACAATGTAATAGTAAGAAGAAATGATAATACCTAACCTGAAAACATTTTTACATCTGCCTTATACATGGGAAAAATTAACTAACATGTGCCTATGTATGACCACCTAGCCATCCTAAAAAAAAAAAAAACAAGGCCAGAAAATGTATGACAAATAAAAAGGGAAACTGCCTAAAGTGACATATTATCTAAAACAAATATGCTGCCAGGTTTAACTTGCAGGCACCCAGAGATGCTGGCACATCCCTGCAGCAGCTTTTTACCTCCTCGTATACCCTCTATCACCCCTGCAGTAATATTCTGATCAGGTAAAGTTCCAGTGCTTGATAGTAGAGCTTAGGCTTGCCCTCACTATCCTGCCACCTACATGTTTCTATTGGCTGTGAGACATATTGCCACTTTATTAGGTACACCTTGCTAGTACTGGTTGGACCCCTTTTCCTTGCCACAAAAATTTGCCAGAATTCTTCATGGCATAGATTTAACAAGGTGCTGGTCCTAGGGGTTTTGGTCAATAATGGAAATAAAGCATCATACATTTGCTGCTGATTTGTCTCCTTTTCTACCACATCCCAAGGTTGCTGTATCGGATCAAGATCTGGTGATTGTGGAGGCTACAAAATTTAAATCATCTCAAAATAGTTTCCTATTCAAGAAGCCAGTTTAAAATGATCTGAGCTTTGTGATGTGGAGTGTTAATGTTCAAATTTACCCAGTTTACCTTTATTCCCAATGTTTGTATTGCCCTAAAAATCGAAACAATTTAAAAACTAAATATCAAGGTAATTTATGTATTTAATACTGCAAGTATAGGTCCATAAAAGCAGATTGGATTATGTTTTTTCTTCTTGATCAACTGTGGGTGTAGGTGAATTACAATCCTGCTTTTTTATCTTGTGGTATTTCTGTAACTATAATTCTATGTATTATCAATCTATAGAAGATATTTATATTCAAAACAGAAATACTGACATACTTACAGTGTAAGCCAAATATCATCCAACACCAATTTTGATAGGTTTCCTATAACATGTTAGTTCATTTCATTAATTCTGTTTATATAAATAACTTAAATTTTATTATACCTACTTTAAGATAATAGCTCAATGCTCATATAATTTACTATCATGGAAACAATTTCTGAATATTTATTTTGCATTTACTGTGCAAGTGTTCAATTATATTTTAAAATCAATGATTCATATTAGGCAGTTTCATAGGCAAGAGTTTTGTCATTATAGCATGGCAATTCAGGACACATTGAGATGGCTATTAGGAATAGCTTTATATATAAATGGCAGATAAAAGTCCCTTTAATGTTCAAATAACTGTGCGGCTATGAAAAAATGGTTTTATTATATTTTGCCTTTATATGCTGTACAGAATGCCTTAGAGATTGACTTCTGCTGTTAGAATGATGTTCTCTAAAACAGTCAGTACTGGCATTTCTTCATGAATTCCTTACAACTCAGGTCTCCACTGCACTGTCATCTACGTCAGTCATAAACACAAACACTTTTAGCTATCATTCTTGACCTTGTCGCAGGAGACTGTTTCTAATGCTGGTAAATTCACAATCATTGGAGACGTGCATTTGAGGGCCATAATTAGCTTCCCAAATAACATGACAGTCAGTTTTTTACATGGATTAATTTAAAAGTAATTGATGGTTTCATACTGAAAAATCTCCTATTACAAAATCTAATCTAAATTACAGTGACAGGAAACCACAAACATCATAAATTAATAAAACGGCAGCTCTAGCAGGGTTTTCTTTTAGAGCATACTGAAGTTTTAAAGGTTCTCTGTAAAACTAACAATGAAGTTTCTTGATATTGAAGTGGGACTGTAGCAGGGAAACTGGAGCAGAACTCATAGTTCATCATAATAACCATTTTTATGTAACATAAATGTTGCCAATTTTTATTATACCAAAATATTTTATTATAACCAAATATTGTGCCAAATTCTCTGCTGTCTAAAATATCATTCAAAGTCATATTTTCATTCTTAATTTTAGCTAGCTAATGAAGCAGGTTGGGATATTGAGCAAACTATATAGCATCTGGTGCATGTGTAATTTATGAGTAATCTGGCATTTGTTATGAGACCAGTTGAACTTTCTTTTTGTTCTGATGTTTTTTTATTATATTGAGAAGATTTATCATAGCTCTACTTTATACAAATTTTTAGCGGCACATTACATGGAAGATGATATTAAGGGTTGAATTGGAATTTTCTGCACACTTTTATTTTACATGGTACTAAACCTCATTTGGTTGCTTAAAATCCTGTTTGTAGAATTGCTCAACTTTTAACGTTTATGTTTTTTTTGTTTTCAAGTTTTAGTAGCAATGCACATTTTTACTTTTTGTTTATGGAGTAGCATGGATAATAACGTAAATTGTTGTTGAGAGTACGTTGAGAGTAAGGCCATTTTTGTTTCCACAGTTGTACACTTTGTGCACAATGGTCATGGCAAAATGTACGAATTGCAACAGTCAGGAATATGTAATATGTACAGTGTGGATTACTTATTCCTGACGACCACACTTTCTATACTGTACCGTATGTCTGACTACTGTACTCTGTATGTTGTGCGCTATATTGCATACTTATGGCTGGTTTACGTTGTTTTACAAACCCAGATCCCTGCAATCTGTACATTACATACTCCTAACACCTATGTACTTCTGATCCTTGAACTCTGTGCATTACATTCTACTGATCCCTGCACTTACTTTGTGTGTTGGAAACATTGGGTTTGAGTTGAATGCAGATCTAAAATATCCATTGCAGAACTATATGCCCGCATTCACGATATCCGAATGATGGAATACCTAAAGCTACGTACACACGTCAGATTTTTATCGCCCGATAATCGGCATCGGCCAATTATCGGGCGAAAATCTGCCATGGTTTAACAAGCATACTTCCTTGTCAGTTTCTGTGTTCAATGCACTATGAATGTATCTTTATCACTCTTTATTGAACACAAGCAAGTATGCTAAATATAATTTTGACACTTGCCATATGAAACCCCAGCTTTCCTCATTCTTTCTCTCTTTAAGCTACAATTGGGGTCGGCAACCAGAATAGAAGCTAATTAGGAACTACCTAACTGCATATTTTTGAGATGTGGGGGGAAACCCATGCAAACACAAGGAAAACATACAAACTCCCGACCAGGATACAAACCTGCGACTTAGTGCTGCAAAGGCGAGAGTGCTAACTGAGCAACAAGTTTAGGGTGTTTATAAATACACCTCTATACACTTATATTTATACCATGATGAATTAAAATCAGTCCAGGGCAACCTATAAAAATGTATCAAGGAAACTATGCTCAGACTGGCAGTGAGATTGCAATGCAGTCTACTTTCACAGACTAAAATTGCAGCAAAATGTAGCATCTCATTCACAGCCACCAAAAAAAAAATTATTGAAGCTGGAAGTAAGTTGTAAAATGTTCTTTAGGAACTATTGTAGTGGTGTGGGTGACTGAATGGCCAGGAAGGTGCCAGTCACCAAAAGTTGTGAATAAAAAAATAAAATGTCTCCCAACAGCACTTTATCGTGTAAGTCACATCCCAACTGGATTATGATCAGTGGCAAATTTACCTGTATTGTTAAAGACACACCTAATCTTTTTAAACTAATATTTCTAAACACTGAAAATATTTAAATAAAAAATAAATCTTTATAGAGGCTATTTTTATAAAAAAGAATGGGAGCTATATTGGTATTGGTAATTATGTGCTCGGTATTTGTAGCATTAGATCTTATTATTTAGGTGAACAGGCAGAATATTACACTTCAGTTGTAGTGAGAATATATTCAGACTTTATACAATGTTACAAAGCGCTTAGTTTTAATGTTGCTTATATCTTCTTTCTTTAGATAAAAAAATATAATCCAGTAGCACTCTTTATCTTTGTATTTAGTATACCAAAGCCTAAAACCTTAAAGAAAAGTTCATCCAGTCATCCATACAATGATGTTTTTTAAACATTTCAGACTTTGGTATATGTGCTAAATAAAGTGATTAGGATGCCATGTTATGGATTACAAATCCTATCACAAGCGTATTGCTGGTCAGTAAACAAAATAAATTATTTATAAACCTATCACTAATATGTAAAGGACAATAATAACAAAAATAATACAGATTGGTAGAAAACAATACCAGTCTGAAGTTTTTTGTACTGGTTATATTATACAACAGCATTCACTATACAACAGCAACAGTTTATAAATCTCATTACTAGTCAGTAACGCACCATAAGTCATGTCACTGTCAATAAATAAGAACAACAGGCCACAAGTCATATATTTATGCTGGTCAGAGATGAGCTATACCATACCCTATGCCATTTCACAGGTCACTTATGAGCAAAAACGGACCATAAATCATATCGGAGGTAAATAAATGAGAAAACCAGACCACAAGTCATATCACTGGTCAGTAAACAATTGTAATAACAGTCTGAAAATCAATATAGAAGTCAGTAAACTACAAACTTCAAACCACATTGCTTCTCAATAAACAACATAGGTAAAACAAAGTTTCCTGCATATTATTTGTAAAAAAAAAAAAAAAAAAAAAAGGTAAACAAAGTTCACATAATTGTAATAGTGCATAATTGTAATAGTACAGTAATACTGTAATTGCTGGTAATGATAATGAATGGACAAATGGTCATTAGAGATGCTCATAACACAAAAAATCTGACCCGAATTGAAGTCTAGTCAAGAAATCTAACTGGATTGCGAAATTCTGAGTCAAAAAATTTTTTTTTTATGAACTGTACTATAGCTATCAATGACAGTTATAGTACAGCCCAACCAATCTGGCTGCCGCACAATGACAGATGCCTCAGTCCATCTGGCTGATAGATGATGACATCTGTCATTTTCTGGTGGCCTGCTATATCATTCAGTTTTAGGTATATTGATGTCAGATTAGAATTCAGACCACCACTAATGGTCAAAAATTTGATAATAACAATGAAGTAAATGTAAATCTATTTTATTGTTTTATTGTTCCTACAATAAAGCCATACAGACCTGTTATTTAAAATATATATATATATATTAATATCAATATATATATATTTATTTATATATTCTATTAGACTATATTTTGATAAGTAAACCAAAATATAGTTGTTAAACATATGGAAGTTAAAAATGTGAAAATCATTTTACAGATGGAATTGTGGTATATATGGTAAGAAGATATTTGTGAAATGACTAATTATACAATATGTACCCTGTCAAGTGCAATGTCTATGAATAATAGGAAATTGGTTGAAAAGAAGCCAAAAATTTAATGCAGAAATTCCTGTCTTATTTATATTTTATTAGCACAGTATGAAACATTACTTCTGTATAATCACATCCAGTGTTTGTCACATTCTTAAACTTTAGTCAAGAAAATAGTAGCGATGCTACAGTGGGGTAAACTGGGATATGTGCTGCACCCCCCAATGAGTCCCAAGCATCAAAATCTAACCCAAAAAATATTAGCTATAGGGAGCAGAGGATGTTGCCAACAAAGGATCAAATCATCCCAATTGTTTTATTGCAGATTGCTGCTGGGCAAAGTCACACTAACTGGTCTGTGTTTGAAATGTGTTTAAATGACATAAACTAGGAGTCAGTGGTTCTGCTTCTACCTGTGTCAGTTACCACCCGTCATCAGAACAGTAACCAGCAATCAGCCCACAAACTCTGTGCCAGTCCCAGACATTACTACTGTGCTCTGCCTTTTAGGACACACAGCACATTATGTAAGTTAATCATAATGATAAGAATGGCAGACAGCTGCCTAGGCCCTACTTGGTTTAAATGCTAATGCTAAGTGAGCCTCACCTCTGTCGTGGGGAACCTTAGCCAGAGACAGTATTACCCCTGGGAGACATTATTGAGCTTATGCCAGTGCCAGAAAAGCCTTCATCTAGCCCAATCAACATCGGTATCAGCTTGCAGATTGGTAAGGCCCAGCCAGCATCAGCCTGTATTCAGCCAAATCCTTACTAGCCTAGCAAGAATTGGGTTGTATCCAGTCAAGCCTTTTAAACTTCAATCTGTGACCAGCCAAGTATTTACCAGCATCATCAGCTTCTGTCCAGAAAAGCATAGTCATCACCACTCATGTCTATTCAAGTCTTCATTTACATTAGCCTGGCTCTAGCTAACACTTTGTTAGTGTCAGTCGGTGTCCAGCCAAGTCATCACCAGTATCATTAGCCTTTGTACAGCCAAAGCCTATGCAGCTTTAGCTTGTATTCAACCAAGTCTTCATCAGCATAAGCCTTTGTCCAACCATGTCTTCACTAGCACCAGTCTGTGTCTAGCCAAAACCTAAGCAGCATTAGCCTCTATCTAGCCAAATCTCCAGCAATAGCCTGTGTCCAACCAAGGTTTTGCAAGCCTTAGCTTGTGTCTGGCCATGTCCTTGCCAACATCATCATCATTAGTCCAGCTAAATCTTCACCAACATCATCAGCCTGTGGTGAACCTAGTCTTTGCCAGCAACGATCTATTATCATCAGCTAGTGTCCTCCCAATTTTTTTCCCAGCATTAGCCTGTGTCCATGCATGTCTTCGCAAGCATCAGTCTATGTCCAGCCAAGTGTTCACTAGCATTATCAGCCTGTGCCCAGCTAAGTCCTTTCCAGTATCAGCCTTTGTCTAGTCAATCTTTCACCAACATCAGAATGTATCTAGTCAAAACCTAGCCTTTGTCAGCATATATTAAGCCAAGTCTTTTCCAGAAGGTATGAGAAAAGCTGAGAACTTTTTTCCTAAAAATTTTTGTGAATATGGCAATCATTTGGGAAACGGTAAAAATTACTGTGAAATGCATTAAGGTCTAAGGTCATTGACTTTGTGAGTTATTTCAAAACCTAAATTTTTTTCATAAATTTAAGTTATTTATGGACAGTGGTGAAGTTTGAGGAAGGGGGGTCGGGGGGCTTAATTTGAATTCGTCTCACTGTTACTACTTTATATTAACAAAATGTTTTAAATCAAAGTAAGTTGAGAGAGATAAATTAAATTTTGCACTTTTACCCATTAATAAATTGTACAAAGAAAAACTTACTATATTGTATATAAAGATGAATTTGCTGGATCTATGTTGTTCTTGTGCAATAACCTGCCACCACCCTCCAAAGCATTGGCATCCCTGGAAGTTGCTGGATGCAGTTTTGAAGAAGCAGCACCCTCTCCTGACGCAGCCAACTCTAAAGATACAAAAAGAGCCTCCAGAGAGAGCCTAAATGACCGAAGAAATCTCTAGACACTTTGCAATTCAAGCTTCAGTGTCCGGATCCCTGGCCTGTTCCAACCAAGGTTGACTTATTTTACTCTATTCTTATCCTTTCTCCCGAATGTCTTAAAATTCCTATTCCCTACACCATTTATTCTAAAATATTTGTTCCTTTCCTCTTATTTCTTTCTTCCCCTATCTGCCCTGGTGTGACTAATTAATATTAAATGGCATGAACTGGAACTGTTAGGTTCCAGTTTATTCTCATTTCCCTGACAACCACACCCTATGAACAATTTTTAGATACTCTAGCTTCTTGCCAATTTAGAGGCTTGATATGTGTGGTATCCATATATTTGACAAACTCTCATCTTTTATAATAACCAAAACAAGTTGGGATTATATTGTGTACAAAAATTATTCTGAGCTTACTTTTTACCATCAGCTAACTGTTATGTCCACATCAGGCCCCTCCCCCAGACAAATAAAAAATAACTGTGTTAGGTGCATGTACCATGTACATATATTCCTTCTGTCCTGTGTAGATTTGTGCACTTTGTAGTGGTGGGTCCCTGCTCTTTGATACTGTTCTATTTTCAGAATCATTAGCACTGTCCAATGAACTCAGAATCTTCCACTATCTCATAAAGAATATTTATTTCCTGTCTCAAGATGGCCTCTCAATTTTAATATCATTTTTGGTGGGGCAATTAAAACAAAAACACCTAAACTTATTTTTTTTACTGCATTTTTATATGGGACTACTGTTCAAGTAAACCCATAAATAAAACAGCGTAATTATAATTCCTGCTTTTCATGGTCAGTGGCAATTTCAAAGATCCTTTCATCTAGCTGGGAAATAAATATTGCTGTAGCAGCCAATAAGCTGTAATGACACCTATATTTTTGTTGCTGCTACCAAACCATATATTTTTTAAGGGCAGAGGATAATAACTTACTTTCATTTTATGATTTTAAAATTGTTTACGATTTTTATGTTTTATTGTATTTTCATTGAAAGAAATGCTATTTTTTGGTGGAAACAGGTAAATTATGGGTAAAAACAAATCACAGGTTAGGAGTATTGCGTTCACCTTTTGCTCTCATAAAAAAGTAATTGGGAGGCACTGACATAGCCAGGCATAATAGTAAGACAGAGTGAGACAGAAGTGAAGATCTTTTTTGCATAACGTAGCAATCTTTCTGTTTTTTTTTTTTTTTATATTTTTTTTGCTTTAGAGGCAGCACAATATTGACTATGACATAAATCATAATTATGACTAAGTAGAACCTGAAAAAAAGGTTTACTTTAAAAAGCTTATGATAAAAAAGCTGCTAGAGTTTTATTTTCTAACTTGAATATATTTTATAATTTTGGAGGTTTAAAAATGGCATTTATGTCCTAAACTCAAATCCGCACAAGGCTAAATCCATTGTATATGCTAAAGTGATTTTTCCTCTAATGCAGACATGAAATATCTAAATTACATTAAATTTAGTTTATGTATGCTATTAGAGTGAAGAGATACTTTGATATTTTTCCAATTGTGTTACCACAATTTCTGCTTTATTTCTTTCACAATGTTGACCCTCAGGGGTGAACAGATGATTTACGTGCTTACAACCTTTCTTTTTGATTCTTACAATCCATTTCAGCTAATCTGTAAAAAAAGTCAGATCCACTGAATTGATACAAAACTATTATACCACTAATCCAAAGCCTATATCTTTCCATAGCTAATGAAATCGGTGTTTTGTCCTGTACTGCACAATAAAACATTTACATTTGCATCATTACTGTATATAACTGTTATACATATAATATTAAAATGCTCGGGTGTAGCTCTTAGGGTATCCCCCAAACCTGAACTCCAAATACACAAACAGCTAAAAACACCTATATATGATTTGTTCTATGTGCCAAATAATTTGCACCATTATGTTTCAAAGAACGTGTGCAAACAGTCTTGAGATCCAGGTACACTGTTAAACAACGCAGCCAGTTCTCTGACCTCCAGTGCAATGACAAATTATTTTCAGTAAACAGGGTTTTAGTCAATAAATTACAGAATTCAAGACTCTATTACCATAACATTAAGCTATTTATTCTGTTGCAGCAGAACAATAAAACCTATGTGGCCAAAACTCTTGTTTCAGATATGCTGTTGTTGTTTACCCGACATACAGTGCAATGTACATGTTTACCTGATATATACCATACACTATTGATTGTTTCAGCCCACAAGCATCCATACAGTAGGATAAAACTTTTAAAGGCTAAATTGTATTTTCAGGAAACTTTTTTAGTAATACATTCTATATTTTTCTGCTTCCTGGTATTGCAGCAGAAACAATACTCTATGGATTATGATTTATAATGAAACCTCTAATGAAATTCTTCATTGAGAGTCCTGAGTTCTTTTTTCATAGGAGTAGTTTACTTTATGATTTCTCTTTTTATTTATTATGGGCTAGGCTGAAAAACATACATTTTTTTTTAGATTTTAAAAATATTTACTTTGGAAATCTTTTATTTCATGCACCACTAGTTACTGATATAAAATAGACGAGAACGCTTACTGGCACAACATATGATAGAAGTGTACTGTTTGGCCCTGATATGAATATACAAAAGGAGCTACATGCTCCTAATCAGGAAGATTCAGTATAATTAACAACAAGGTATTGTGAGACCATTCATTATCCAGATGTGTTTTTCTCTAGTTCATCTTACAAAGCGTTCACAGATGCCTGTGTAACTATCTTTCAGTGCCATTACCTCTAAATTGCTATGGTGTAATGTTCTCTAAAAAAGAGAACACTTTTACATTAATTTCCAAAGGGATTATAAGAGAATATGACAGGAGTACAAAGCAAAGCAAGTAATTAAAGTTACTGCATGGATGTCCTGATAGACATCGAGAGTGGTTTACTTAACACAAGAGCAAGACTAAACCTTTTTAATAATTATATGCAAAGCTAGTTTAAATTACCCCCCAAAATTAATTTAAAAACTCTGTAAGGGAATAAAAGTTAAATTTATGCAATGAGCTTTGAATGTCCTAATGTTGTAACCTACGTAAACTAAAACCTACACAATGTATATTTCTGTGATTTTTAAAATATATCTTTAGCAATATATTTTTTCCAAATTTAGAAAGACGTTGAAAGATTCACACTTTGTGTTTGTGTACTAAATGAAAAAAAAAACTTGTTAAATTAATCATGAATCACTGGTATAGGGCCAAGGGCCAAAATAGCTTTTCCTGCAAAAGGACCCTTGTATTTCAAGTTGGAAATTTCTGATTTTTATTTGTTTTTATTTAGGGACAGTAAAGAGGTGGCCAATTGAAGTTGCAAAGTATAAGGGTGGAGACAGAAGGTGGGGGTATACAGTAAATGAAAGTTTGAAGATACAAAGTAAAGGAGTAGCACAGTAAAAAAGGGCTCTTAAATGTGTAAGTATGCCACGGTTCAGGACCCAGTCAAAAATTATTTTATGGAAGTGCTTACATACAGGGCAAGATTTGCCACTGAAGATTTGGCATTGGATACCATGGGTACTAGGAGTGGCATCCAGTGCACCTGAAAACACTGCCATATGCTACACTGCTTATCTACACCTGATAAATCCCCTTATGGGCTGATGTCAACTTTCTTTCATTTCTGGAGCCTCAAGTCCAGCCCCAACTTATCCAGAACTAAAGGTAAACTAGTTAATATCCTGTGCCACTCCCAGGATGCCTAGGGAACATCCACTGTTCAATGTCCTCCTGGGGAATGGAGTGAAATTTGTGGGGGTGGGCAGTTGGTTGATTTTTTTTAAATTCAGTAAGCGCACATAACTAGCAGAGGTTGCTCCTGTTTGCTCCCCTAGATTTAGTGAGTTATATAATGGAACTAATAAATTAAATTAACACACTGGGCTTAGTATACTAGTTGAAAAGCAGTACACTTTATAGATCGCTAAAGCCTCTAACAAATTTATTTTGGGAATTTATAATGAGAGGCCTTAATTAAGGTATTAATAAAGTGTATTACTTTGAAACTACTTTATGTTTATTTATTAGTGAATCATACTGTCTTGGAACTATTATACCCTTTTAATTAGTTTATTAGTCAAGAAATTTACACAATCAAAAATGTACATGATAAAAAGCAGTATACTTTATTTAAACCTTAAAAGCGATTGTCATCACCAGAAATAATTTTAAAATGCATGGAAACTAATGTTAATGTTTAATATTCACCTGCTTATCTTGGAGCCCATCCTTTCTGGGTGGATGATCCAGCAAACCTGGAATGTAATTCTTAAAAATCCTTTGCTATTTGATGCCAACTGTTTTCACTTTTGGGCCAGATCTTTTCCAGGCATGTTGGATCACCCAGGTTCTATCTTGATAGACTATCTTCTCCAGTCTTGGAAATTTTTATTAAATCAGGCCCATTGTGTTTGCACAGATGTTTCTGGTTGTGTCAGTGTGGTACTAAATGCGAATATGTTTCTGGGTATGTCACTGAATGTGTCAGTATGGTGCTGATAGCATTGGGATGCCAATGACTGTGTAGATACAGAATTAGATAGGTCACTGCAGACAGGTTCATGGACAAAAAAGTACCAAGTACCAGCAATAAGTTTATCATAATTTATGCTACTTAAAAAATATGCATGTAATACAGTTTAGGTCAAAATATTCCTTTTTGGAATATTTTTAACAAACATCAGCTGCCTAAAAATAAAATCCATCCAAATCTTTTATTTTGTTGGATTATAAGTGCATATATGTTAGAGTAATCCAAACCAATACCACGACAGATACTAAATCAGAAATTAAAAGAACATCTTTCTAACAATGATAAAACACATAAAAAATGTTTTTTTTTTTTTTTATAGTAGAGAAGATTAGAACCTCTGTCAGCTGAGGGCCACAGGCAGAAAAAACCTGATAGATAATATTTCCCTACTTTGATATCAGTACCTCCTGTCTACAACTTAAAGGTACGTATTTTTTATTGCTTTACATTACATTGCTTATGAACTACCAACATATTCTAAGGGCCCATTTAGGTCAGTGTAATACATTAATGCTCACAAATATTATATCACATGTTAACATGCTTTAATTAAAGCAGCCTTTTCAAAATGAATAGGTTACCTATGCACAGTTAATCAAAATAAGCATTAGACCATTTTTTAATTCATAAGACATGCTTCTCTGCAACACAGGTCTAATCTCTTTTTTCAATAGAGTAGTATTCAAAATAAAAAAAATAAAAATAAAAAAAGCAACATGTGTTATATGATAAAATTCTACATTTCTTGCTTATCCTAAGAGCTGTTCATGGTACAGATTAGAAGCATTAAATGATTTATATTCTCGATCAGGATAAATTATTATAAATATATTATGTACTAGTTCCATTTTCATGCAGGCCTGTCATGCATCAGTCCACACTGCTGTATATGACATGGCATGAACTCATCAATAATCCTCTGGTATATTATATTAGATGCTCTACTGGTACATCCTATTCTTTTTATTAGAAATCTGTGTATTTCTTTTTTCTTCCTTGTCCATCAATACCAGCTGCAGGGCAGAGGATGCAAATCACAGCAAAACTAATAAAATACAATGAATAGATTATATTATGACATAGCCTGCAAATGCATTCATGTATCATTAGCATTTTTAATCAATAACTCAGGTCATTATTAAATTATGAAGTTAATTAAGAGAGACACTAAGCAGACCCTTATGTGTTACCTTGTCTATATCGGTATTTTCCTGCCTCTGCTTAATCAGCCTAATCACAATGCCTCCTACTCAAAGATGTTTTCTTTTTATTGGTATCTAACAATCCATTTTGCTCTTCGTTTTGCTCCGAAACATTCTCTGGTTTATTTACTAAAGATGTGTACAATATTCACTTAATAAAATGAATTTTGACTGAGTTTTACATGAGTTTAGTAAATAGGAATAATACCAGTCAAAACCTCTTGCAAAATCCACAAGTCTGAACCCAACTGGAATGTCCAAATTGCTGCCATTTCCAAAAAGTACTGTCCTCCCAGGAAAAACTGCCATTCTTGTCCTGGTAGATTTCGGTATAGGAGCTGCAGTTTTCTCTTAGCAATAACGATGATGTTTGCATGCCCCTCATCCTTCCTTGCCCAATTACAGAAGTAAATATTCCTGTAAAAGGAGAGCATGTATACTTACTTTTTCAGAAGCCCATATCTTAAAATGCTTTGGTGTTTTCTGCCGCTACAGGTATTTCACACTTCTGGGTGAGCATCTGCTCTTTTCTCTGCCAATTGTAATTATTTTCTCCCAGAACATATGAACTGGCAGGAGGAACCACAGCATGTGGCAAGGGAAACAGATATTTGAAACACTTGGAAGCCATCTCCAGCAATGTGGCAGAATGTGAGGGCAGGATCCTGGAAAGGAAAATATAGATTCTCTTCTATGACAGAACTTGTTTAGTTTACAAGCAATCTTGTAGTCACTGTGTCACTTTCCCAAGAGAACCATGGATGCTGCCATTACTTGTTCTTCATTCTGCTAATACTAATTGTCTGGCTGCCATGCTAACTTTCTTGCCTATGTACCTTAGATAAAATTTATTAGAGTACAGGTTATTCACTGAGCAAAATAAATGTGCACTTTGCAAAACAAATGTTGGAAAAGGGAGAAAGTTGTGTTCACTTTGAATCATTTGCAAGAGAAAATGAAAAAAAGGACTAGATCACTACTTAGCAATGTGAACATTAGACAAATTAAATTGGCTTGTCACCTTCAGTAAATCAGCCCCTTTAGGCCACTAACATAGAATAAGCCTGCAAGTAAAAACTTCTAATTTTGACTTGCCAGCTAAGGAAGCTTATCCCAGGTCAGTGACTGTCTCAATATAAAAGCCAGGTAACTAGCCTTTCCAGATGGAGATTAGCAATCCAGTATTTCTCTAAGGAAAGTTTCTAGTCAAAGGGTGATTAGCTGATTTCCACTTGACAACATCCTAATTAACGTTCCTAGGCAACAGCTCCTATTTCAGTAGACACTAAAAAGTGACACTTTACAGCAAAGTTAAGTAGAAAATAAAAGCAATTGTTCTAGAGCTCTGTAAAAGAGTTTCTATTCAAACAAGTAATAGTCAGAAATAGCTTCTTTATACTGGCTTGAAAAAGCTTTGCATTTTATTTCATGCTTAGGAAAACTGAAGCTGTAACAAGCTTTCCTAAGTATGATGGTGCTGTTTAACTAGAATTGTTTTATCTGTTACATTTTAGCTTTAGAGAAACAAATGTATATCACAGAACAATAACCAACAGTGCTGCGTATATAAAGATGATCAATTACAGATTACATAAATGACAATTCATTAAGAAAGAAGCACACTTCAATATGGCTTTGCAATTGCTATAGCAGTCAAAATGAACTGGGATCCTGGATGGTGGATATTGTAGTTGGACTCTATTAGAGATACAACAAGCCATCATGTAATTTCCATGAAACATAGAAAAGTAGGGGCCCATTTATACCACACTCTGTGAAACATGCTTTATCATGTGATCAAACACAGTGTGCTCTATCTAAAGTTATTTTCTAAGATGGATGTGTCATAGTGCAGCATACTTTGTGAACTACATAGAACATACTTTGTGAGTGGAGCAACACTGTAAATTGTCATGAATAAATGTATCCTAGTTTCTTCTGTTTGTGTGGTACTTTATGGTGTCAAACTAAAGGTAGACAGTATGGTAAGGTATCACAGTGTGAGTTAACCTAACAGCTACTTGTCATCCCTTACATTCGCCCCACAGAGGTTTCTAAGAGCACGTGCCACCATGCTTCTCTTCCAATGATAGTGTGATGTTTGTACCTACTGCTGAGGATGTCAAATCGTCCCCAATTTCCTGTTACCGACCATTTTATTGCTTGATTTTCCCTTTGCCTCCTTCCTGGACTGACTTCTGCCCAATTTCTTAACTATGAACTGTCTTTACCCTTCAGATTATCCACCTGGCTGACACCTCTCCATATGATCTTCTTTCTGGACTCCCTCCTGCCTCACCCCTCAGAATCCTTTGCAGAGGCTGTTGCATCTAATTTCTAGCTCTGACCACAGACTTTCCCTACCTTGTATTTATTAGACCTTTTCCTGCTTTTTGTGTTTCCTGGTCCCCGGTAAGCCCTACTCCCTCCCTCCCCCAAGACATAATCTTCGTGTACTTCAGGTCTTCAAGAAACCCCTGTGATAAACAGCTTACAGTGCATTAGTGTGGTGGTCACTGAGAAGAATGCTTCTTACATTGCTGGCCAGTAGGAAGAATGTCACCCTTAGACTGATTACTGGTGTAACCTGGACTGACCCAAGAGACAATAATTTCTCATTGCTAAAGAACCCCCTAGTAATCTCTGGAGGAACCCTAAGGTTTCATGGAACCCTGGTTGAGAAACACTGGTCTGGAGACTTGGTCAGATGGGGGGGGGGGGGGCTGGCAAAGCATTGACATTTTACCAGGGCTTTACAAGTAATGTATTTTGATCTCAAATCCATTCTGTTATTTTAGTAAGGGCATTGTTTTATATTTTTTTACGTGTTTGAAATACATTTATATTACACTTTATCTATTGTGGTGTATCCTTACAATTCTGCTTTTTTTTCCATGTTTCCAATTTAGAAACACTTGCTGTGTTTGCAGCCTTCAAGATTCTCTTGAAACAGAAAGTCATTGGACAAAAGCACTTATTTCCGTGCTTCCACAGTAAATTACTTTCTCTACAACATCTATATAACTATAGAGGTACATGACAGCTTATTTATGTACTTGTACTGCTTATTCCCAAAACATGTAAATCGTTTAGTGTGAATATTCTAGGCACAGGTTCACTTTAACATTCATGTTCTAATTTGTAATTGTTGAAAACATATGTTTACCTAAATGAAAATCAATATATATATGTAATATGTAATATGTAGTATGTCTACCTAATTTCTGATGGGTTATGAGGAATACAGGCCCCTCTTCATCTCTTCCCACCCCTCATTTCTGTAACTCCTCTTTGTGCTTAGGTAGAGGGTACAGGAAGGTATAAACGCACAAGATTTCTGGTAAAAAATGTTTGCACTTATTTAACAAATATGGTGTACACACAACACTTTCATGCCTTTCACTGAGTCTTAAATCAAGTCCTATAGATTAAGATTTTTACTGCACACCTGCTATAAATATAAAATAGACTGCTAGAAAGGAAAAGCAATTGTACATACTTCTGATGCTGATGCAGTGTGTCTGAAATCATATTGAAAAGAATGAGAAGTAATATTTGAAGTGATTCTGCTATGCTTCTTGAAGAGTTGTTGATCAGGTCACATTGCAGTAATAGGATACTTAATAAAAATGAAGTGCTATGTCGTTCACTGAAGTATTGGATTTACTTTCAGCCTACCAGAAATAATTGAAGTTTCCATAGAGATCTGCAAGCATTTTATGTAAAATGTGAATTATTCTGTCAAATATGTAATGTTTTACATGTAATATTAGACAAGAGACTAAATATGCTATCCCTATTCATAGCAATTTCTGATGGCTTCCATATTAAAATCTGTTTACAATAATTGGTTATGTATTTACAGTAGACCTTTCTGCATTTTTTCGGAACATGTGGAGTAAAGAAAATATAGTAAGCAAATTAGAAGATTTATTTTAATTTTTAATTAAGTGCATTACTGTGTTCACACTGCAGATGATCAGAAGGATTTGAATACTGTACAGAAGCACTGGCAGTTGCCTATGGATAAATGATTTGAGGCATCGCTGTTAGGCATTTGTTGTAAACTGAATTTGCTGAAATTAAATTCATCTAAAACAATCAGAAATGTTAACAAGTTTATTCTGATTCCAAGTGTAACATTGTAATTATTGCATTTTTACAGAGTACAGTTCTTAATAAAAGTTGAGTGGAGGCGCGAGTCTGCAGGGATACCTAATGCTACACAGGGCCACATCTTACAGTAAGGCAGGCTCTCTTTAGTATTACACAGTTATGTTGTGTGAATGGTTTTCAAGTAAAGTTGTAGTAAAATAAAGACTTACATCTGCAGAGCCACAAAACATTAACGTCAGACAGGTGAAGACCAGATTATGTTTCTATGTCCATCCCTACTTGTGAAATGAGATGGCCTCCTGTTCATCCTTAATGTCCTATCCAATCCAATAAATAGCTTTTCTACCATCTGGAGCAGTCAGTCATTAGAAATAAAAACATAAGTACCCCCTCCCCACTCAGTACTCAAAATAGGGTGGTTATTTCATGTATTATGGACTGGAAAAAAAGGTGGGAGAGGACATTGGCTGATGTTAGATAGCACTCTGTTCTAGTCCAGAATGGTGGGAGAGAGATAGCTGCGGTAGTGATTTAAGTGATTTAATTTCTGTTTTCAAAACTGCAAATGGCATTTAGCAACAGCATCTGGGACTGATACTTAGAGGCCTAATGTTTTCATTTCATGTTTTTATTTGAAAGTATGTTCTGTTCGAAAGAGCGGTTTGTACAGCCAGTGCCTAATTATAACGCTATACACCCAACATATATTCTGCATCTTACAAGTACACATCCAATTACCAGATCCCCAAAATAAAATATATCTTTTGCTTAAATCCGAGCAGACATATATTGGGAAAGGGATATAATTGTGGCGATGATTCCTATTGTTTGTTATGCAGTAGTGGGCCTTTGTTTTATTACATTGTGGGTGTTCTATGACTTTACTTCTTTTTCCTGGTAGGTAGCAGCGAAGCAAGGTGGCATCATTTTTATACCAGGTCCCCATATTATTTCAAAAATCATATCTTAACAGTTGTATGCAACAAAAACTTATTGTAGGGGGTCCATGCAATCTAGCAATGAAAATAGTAAGCAAGCAATTTCCTATTGTGCCAGTTGATTTTTTTTTTGTTAAGATGGTAATAATTAAAAGAAAAATTAATTGACAGCAATCACAGCCTGAGTTTCCTATTAAGGAAATCTAGTTGGTTACCTGGCTTCCATTCTGCCCTTTTGGCGTCAATAGTTAAAGTCAATGCCCTGGAGCAGTGTTTTTCGACCTTTTTAGCACAGGGGGACCCTTAAAACAACTTTCAGGTCTTTAGGGACAATATTAACAATATCCAAAGCTTACGGAATTGCCAAAAGGAGTATTGGGACATGAGAGTCACAAATTGCTTTCTGCCCCAGAAACCCCTAGCAACCTCTGGAGGAACCCTAGGAACCTCCATGAAACCCTTGTCGGGAAATACTGCCATAGAGTAATAAAGCCAGTAAAATCAGGTAGGCAATAGTGTTTGCCTAAAGTAGTAGTAGCAAAAGAAGGTGTTAAATACTAACCTGAACTGATGGCCATGCTGCCTAATCTTTCTGAATTAAAAAGATACTGCTGAATTTTTCTCCACCCCAAGAACCACAGCTGAATGTCTTTCCACTGCCGGAACAGCAGTCAGTGGGTAATAATGCCAAAATCCTTGGTTCGCTTGCACCTTAACAGCGTGAAGGGGATGGTGAGGTGATCTTATGGGTGCTGACCCATATGTACTACTGACTTCTTTATGAGTCTGGGGTAGGCAGAGTGCTTTTTATTCTGCATACTTAGCATAGTGGGTACTGGGTGGCTTGCAATGCTTCTGATTCTGTGACCGTCTGTGAGGAGATGGGGAGGGGTGCTGAAAATGCACAGGCAAATTATTTGTTATCATTTGGAAAATGTTTTTAATCCTTGAGCAGATCCATTACAGATTTGTTGGATCAACCAGGTTTTCCCAATATAGATCTTCTCCAGTCTTAAAATATCAGACCCAATGCCCCTGATTCATCAAACAAAATCGGATTATCGGTCGCGCATTCGTATTAGCGATCCGGAATCGCGCGCGCGATCGCGCTATTCAACAACCGGAAAAGCTCGCGCACGGAGCCGCGCTTATCCGACAGCTTTATGGCAGGAATCCGGCCGGCAGATTCAGGATGCGAGTGGACGCGCGCACTCGAGTCCCGGACCGCGGTAATCCGCGATCGCGGGTCGCGCGTATTATCGCGCTTCCCGCGATCGCGGATTTCAATGATGAATCAGGGGCAATGTGTACTCCAGACTTTATGGTATATGTTCCCGATTTCCGAACCGTGTTGCCTTGGCTGAACATTACATACTTTTGACTCCTGCACTTCATTTACTGTACTGTAATTGCATACTCCTCATTGAAGTTCATTGATGGTTGCTAAATAGTCCCTGACTATTTTAATGAAGTTCTTCTATTAGGATTATAGTAAATGTTAGCTTTCTGTCTGTAATCTATGTGTGTAAAAGGATAGAAATAGAAAAATTCATATTTTTAATGTTTTTATTTTTATTTGACTGTCTTACAGTGTTAAAAAATACTGTCACCAGTAATAAACATGTGTGCTTTTATAATTAGCTGCTTCTTTATTTATCAATGAGCTCTGCAAATGTAACAGGAATCTGACACCTGTAATAGTGTCAGATCCTACTATCGCCCCCACCCCCACCCGCAGCTGTCATTGCTTATGCTCACAGTGCTTTGATCTACTTGCTAATAGTAAAAATATATGAAAATGTTTTCATCCCGAGCCCTTGACAGCCTTTTAGAGAGATTTTTTTTTACATTCATTCAGTTATCATTAATGTCATAATTCATTTATACTATTAACAAGCTACTGCTTTCAGCCTTTGCACAATTGTTATTCGTGTGCAAATTTTGCAAGGAGCTGTAGCCCTTTGCTTTTCTTTTAGTTCCTAAATCTTCATATAGCCCTGCAGAGATTTATTCCGTTTGATGATAGTAATAATTAAAATAGTTTGCTTTTTTTTCCATTCTGCAGGTCCGTCAACTCTGGAGTTGGAAAAAAAAAAAAAAAAAAAACCTGAACTGATGACAGGATTGGATAAGGGTCTAGGTAACTACGCCCCTTTAAGCCCTTCCACTGTCAGTGCAGTGTGGTCACACCCACTATTCATCATGGCGGACTAAAGCTCCTACAAGTGCCCAAGGGTGCCCAGGTTAATCTAAGCAAGAGTTGATTTTAACCTCCCTAGTGGTAACCCTGAGAGTGACTTGGGGTAGAAAAGCGGTAACCCTGAGTAACACTCGGGGTAGGTAAACCTATAGGAAGTAATAGTAAATAGAGCCTTACCTCATCCACTGGCGTCCCGCGTTGTCCATTGCCGCAATCCCTGTCTTCTCTCCTCTTCCTCCGGCGTCTTCTGCACACGTTGAGTCACCGGGGAGTTCCTGGTGATGTTGGTGCGTGTGTACATTGCAGGCAGAGCGGGGCGTATATTTTGTATTGCATTCAATACTAATAAAACTGTATTGAATGCAATACATTGGATTTATATGTGCAAAAGCAGTACATTGTATTTCAAGAACATTTTTTTTTACAGTATATTATAATAGTATGAGTATAATATGTATTTAAAAAAAAAAAAAAAAACAATGTACCGCTTTTAGACATAAAACCGGAAAGAAATGAACCGCTAAGGAGGTTAAGCATCTCGTTTTTTATATTTCTTTAGTAATAGACTTGCTTTAACCTATTCTTCCTTCTTTCTGCTTTCAGAAACTATGATTAAGTAGAATAAAGGACTCTATGAGTATCTTATTCTTAGTTGAAGGGAATTGCTGCAATTTTCATGTTGTAATGATTATGATATACTGAACATTTGTAAAATATATGATATAACATGCCAGTGGTCAAAGTCAGTATTATTTAAGACTTGCGATTTGGATATGTGGCGATGGGATACATTTGCAGTTTTGTTTTTGTTTTTTTGCTGTCTGCAGCCCTATTGGGGGATTCACCCCATTTTAACTGTCCTGATCACCCATGTCACCAGCCATAAAAGGGGAAATCCAATAAAGTTGCCACCAGAACTGGAATAGAGGAGAAATATTCCAATACAAACAATTGTTCCTCTGCCAATTGATTATCCCTGGTATTGGAACGATATCCTCCACCTTTCTGTTCAAGAGAACAGGAAGTAAATATAAAACTCTCTCATGAGACACAAAGAATTGATAGCAATTTTAACCCTTCTTTACTTTCAAAATCAAAAAAAAACTTTAGCTATACTTCAACATTTTATTTTATCCATTTTTATCTTACAAAATTCAGTTCAGAAAAATAGTATCAGCTCCATTGATGTGTCATTCGCTTTAACAAAACTGTCAGTCTTTTCTGTCAGTGATATTCTTTAAAGCTTTTAAATCGTTCTTTCTTTTTGGTGTTTGACTTGATGTTCAGTTGCGACTAGTTAGATTATTGATGCCAATCTGTCACTATATCGCTATAACTGCTCTTTATAGGTTGACAGTTTTGTCATGTAGCAGTGATGACTTATGGCCCAGGACACTCAAAGCTTTTTTTTTTTTTTTAAAAAGAAAATTCTTTTACAATAGATCAAAGATTGTTTCAAAACATCACTCATTAAATTGCTTTATTTGTACCACCATATTTTCCCTTGATGTGTTAAAAATGTGCTACTATAAAATTTCTCTTCAAATCATAGCATATCACTGATAACAGTTTCTGTATTGGATTTATAGTAAAATAGAGACATTCAGCTTCGTAAAATAAAAATGCCATTCTGCCAGTTGTCAGGCCAAATCCAGTCATTGCTTAGCTCATCATATGCCAAGCTGTCCAAGTGAAGGATTGGCATCTCGAAAAGCTTACTCACTTAACTATGTAAATAATGTATTAATAAAACATTTATTCATTCATGTATTTCTTCCACTTATGCTCTGTCCATCAGCTTTTTGACTCGTTGGAACTTTGCATGGAACTGTCAGCTACATTAAGTCGCATGAATTTTTTCTAGTGGTAAGATGAAATAAAATTTCTTTGTGTACAACCCTGCTTTGTCTTCTTTTTACCTTTGGTATGTTTTGTTGTCAGTCATCTAGGTGAAAATATTTAGAAAATACATGTAAAGACTAGACAATGACTCAAAAATGCGTTACCCCAGTTTACCTGGAGAAGGCTAAAGTGGCATTAAAACTGTAAGGATAAAAAAGACAATGTAAAATATTTAAAGAATTTAAAGAAAAATGGCTTTACATTAATTTTTTTTAGAATTTTTTTTTTTTTACATTTTTACTGTATCTGTAAATAAGATTTATTGTGAAAACATTTACCACAAAGTGCTGCACAAAAATGTTATTTTCAAACCATAACATAATCTGGTTACTTTAAGACTGAAACTTCAGAGTGATTAAAAAGATATACAGGACAACTACATGTATGGAGTTTGTATGTACCTCTTGTGTTTGTGTGCGTTTCCACTGGGTACCACTTTATTTTCTCCCTCATCACAAAAAAAGGTACTTTATATGGCTTTCTACTCAAAATTGACTTTGTTAGGAATAAGTACCAAAATGTGTCATCTGTCTATAGCACTGTTTTTCAACCAGAAGTCTATGGAATCCCAGAATTTCTCCAGAGGTTGCAAAGGGCGATCTTTTTGACTAATAGAAAGGGTGTCATTCTTCCCACTGGCCAATAATGAAGGAGGCATTCTTCTCACTGACCACCATAATATAATGTGAGCTGTGAATATGCTAATTATAGCAGGGGTTCCTTGAAGACCTAAAACCTATTTCAAGGATTCCCCCCATGATTAAAAAGGTTGAGAAAGGCTGGCCTACACAATTAATAGAGCCAAGACCACAGAGATGCCAAACAGCAGCCTCTTTAATTCAAATGATCAAATGAGGCTCAAATACTGTTTTCTCACAAAAACATTATTTGTCCCTTAATGTTCATTGAAAAAAGAGTACATTTTAGGCTTTAAATATCACGTTTTTGTCATGTTTATTTGAAAAAAATTGAATGCATTTCTGAAGTGCTGGCTGGTGCTCATTGGTTTGAATTTTTCAGTTCCTCCAGAGCTGCACATACATGATTTTGTGGGCCTTAGGGTTGTCTGTATGAGGTACATTTTTGATATTATTCCTTCAATGTATAATTACAAGCAGTGTCACGTTGGCAATGAAGTTAGTAATATTATTGAGAAGAAAAGTGACCAACCTGCCCATGATGTCTAGCAGGTATGCCTGGATCACAAGATAAAAACAATCACAAATCTATTGATAGGTGAAACATTTTATGTTCTCCTGGAATTTACCTTTTGAATTTTACTTTATATTGTTGACACATTAGCATAACATATTTACACTAAATGTAGGACTGAAATGTGAAATGGCCTTACATACACAGAAAAAATGGACAAGCATAGGGGTTTGAGTGACTTTGACTAACCCAAATTGAGATGCCCTGGAGGTCATCTTGGAAATTATGTTTTGTAGAAAGTTCCTAATATGCAGTTGTTGGGAATTGCCAAAAGTAGACCAAGGAAGGACAACCAATACAATAAGAGTCATGGGCACCCAAGGTTCATTGATGCCTGTAGGAGGATGGGGAGGGAAGTAGAGGCAGATTTGTGATTTGGACTGACAGAGTGAATGTATCTTCTGCAAATAAATTGGTGCCAGATACCATAGAAGACCTTTAAAGGTCTTGTGGTATCTATGTCTTGACAAGAACGAGCTGTTTTTGGGGCTCTACACAATATTAGGTAGGTGATCCTAATGTTTTGGCTGATTAGTGTATGTTCTGAAAAACAGACACATCTCTGTAACATTTTACAAAAATAAATAAAGAATAGATATATCAGTATAAAAGTTTGTATGAACCAACAAAGAGAATGTCACTGGAAAGGTTAAAACTCTGTCAGGTTTGTTTGGATTTTAGAAAAGGTTAGCAAAAACCAATTTTCCTCACTTTCATTTAATGCTTTTCAGATGAACATTCAGACGCCAGTGATTTTACCTACTTTGTGCTGAGGGGCGTGCACAGAAATGCAATTAGATTTTGATTACCTGCTCTAGCACTAAACTAAATCCCCTGACTTTCTTGTTTACAAATAACTGACAGCAACTCTTCGATTTTAGAAGCCAAGGGAAAGCAAAATATCAAAAATAAATGTCTAATGCTGGTATAAGTGATTTACAAAAGCAATATAAACAACTGGAAATTAAGTGGTGCATAGGGGGCTGCCTATTGTGTGATAATGTGTTTATAATGTACATGTGTTCATTGAAATTTTTCTATTTCTGTACAATGTCTGGTAATATAAAGAATACATTGTGTCCTGTTTTCTAAAATCATGAAAATATTGGCTGTTTCTTCCCTTCTCTATCTTCACATTTCAGGTTTTTAAAGCAGGTTGTTATCAGAGGCTTGCTGGGGTTGGCATATTATTGTGATGCACTGGGATGATGACTTCAGATGAAGCTTAGATATTTTTATATTTACTTTCGCTTTTTTCAGGCTTTTTTTCAATGTTTTACTTGCCAATGCAAAACATTAGGATGGAAGTGTGTATGTATAGTTTTGTGACAATAAACTTGGTTGCCTACAAATGTAAATAGGTCAAAATCAATGAGACTACTAATCAATGATACAATGATATTACAGGACTCTGCTACTGCAGAGGAGAATCATGTGGGCCTCACAGAAAATAAAGTCTGGTTTTACCTTCTTTGTAATAGGTGCAGACATTCTCTGACTGTCAGGCCTAAATAGAACTTATTTTTTTACTAAATAATTGATAGCAATACCAGGCAACTGATATAAAAAGCATACCGCTGTTTATAAAACAATTTCTATATCAATCACTAAAAACACTTTTTTTTTGCTTTTTGAGTTGGTTTGTTTGTCATAGTGTTGTTCTAGGCCATTGTTCTAGGCTTGTTCCCTTTAATAGCCATTGCTAGGGGGATTCTCAGGTACAAGTACAATCATTGTTTTGATTAGGGCCTCCTCGACCATACGCACAGCTTTTGTCAGAGTGGGTCTGCTATGATACTGTAGTCTGTCAGGATTACCATTTTAACAATCCGTGAACAATCCATGTTCCCACTGCGAAGGGCTGTTTTTTCCTTTTTTTGGTTGGAATGGGGGCTGAAATGGTGAATTGGCTATGGACCCAACTAACTGAATGGCAGAAAGTGCAGACAGCTGGAAAGCTTTGCATTTGGGGCCTCCACTTTATGTTTGCTCATGCTCCCATTTTGTCTAAAATTGTAAAAATGGGCTTGATTTATTTAGGCTCTTCAAGGCTGAAGAGGATACAGCAAACCTGGAATGCATTTCTTAAAAGTCATTTGTTATTTGTTAGCAAATGTTATTAATCCTGGGTCAGATCCATTCCAGGTTTGCTGAATCACCCAGATTCACTGACTAAAGTGTATCTTCTCCAGTCATGGAGTGCTTTAATAAATCAGTCCAAATAGCTCTGTAACCCTGTCTTTGGCTGAGCTTATCTCTTCATTTTCCAGGGCTCCAGGATATGTCTCCAGCAAATAATGTACCACTTTCATCACTGGTCTGAGCTCAGAACTATACCAAAAAAACAATTGGAGAAAATTACTCAAGCAGTTTCATATTAATAATGTGTATTTTGTCTTAGCACGACTCTTTGGGTCTGTTTTGTGACCAAAGCTACAGATTTAGCTGTACAGTGTTGTGCAGGGGTAATAGTAATGGTCTGTATATTTCTTCTTTTCTTCTCCTACTAAAAACTAAACGCCCTTCTTTTTCAAATACATTTCTTTTCACACAAAGAGAACTTTTCATAAAGGTGCAGATAATCTATTTCATTATGCAACTTTCTTGCACATAATAAATGTATCCTTAATATGCAAAACATCATTTAGAAACTGACAGATTAGCACTCGCAATTGTTAAGATGTTATTAATAAGTGTCCCCAATTGTTTCTAACCATTAGACCCTAATAGGGTTAGCAAGGTGAGACTTCTGAATATGATTGATCGACAACCTGTCAGATAACATCTTTTACTTTCAGCAATCATCATTTAGTACAGCGTAGGCAATACATTCTTTGGTTTCTGTCTATGTACAATAATAATGGCATTTTAAATAATCTTCAAAAGAAATTCAAATGATACATCATTAATTTAATAGCTTGAAGACTTTAAAGTAGCTGTAAATTTTTTTCCATTCCATCAAAACAGTTAAAAAAAAAAAAAAAAAAAAAAAACATTTAGAAAGTAAAAAAGATGCCATTTAGAAAATGTAGCTCAGTTTCTAAAAGCTGCATGTTTGAACAACTTTTCACACCACTGTTCCAAGCTATTGATTTTGACACTTGTTAAATGAATAAGCATACTTTCAGTGATGTGTATAAAGGCCAGCACGTTTTTAGTACTTTTTATTATTTTATTATTACCGTATTTACTAAAAATCTTCCATATGTAGTTTATACTTGCTGTATATTCATTAGTCAGCAGATGGTGCTGTTTAACCAACTTGTCAGGATTGATGAGTTTCTTGTCATCATTTATGACGTTATATAATGGAGATGACAGCTATAGCCTGATTACTTACGGCTCTGCCAGTTACTTGGGATAAGCAATTTGTTCTTGAACTATTTTTTATTGGTTGTATTCCTTTATATAATATTTTATAATTTTAAGAGCTTGGAGGATCCTCGTCCCTTTGCTTTAAATGCATTTTACCAGGACAACTATTTATGTTAAACCAAAGAATAGATACAGCAACAATTACCACTGAGAACCAACTCAGTCCCCAAAATGCCTATAATTAAATAATTATTAATTATAATTTCAGGTGTTTGCTTGCAGTTGCCCTGTTGCATGTTTGTTTGGATACTACATGCAGAATTTAAAGTGGAACTATACTCAAAAAAACAAAAACACACTTACCTTCAATCCCGCAGGGCAGACCGATCACTCCGGGAGTGTCCGGTATGTGGTCCTGTGTCTTCCTGACATTCGAGTGCCGCCATCTTTGTCTTCTCTTCTGGGTTCTCCATCCTATGTCACCCGACCCAGGCGCGAGATCGAATGACGTATGATAAAAAAATTTTTTTGCTGATCTCACAGATGCGCAGATTGCTCTCTTTTAGCAAAAAGGTTCCATCTGCACATGCCCGAGATGCTCGGCCATGCGTAGAAGGAGCACCGAAGAGCCGTCTGGGATGCATGACGTAGGTATCCTGGGAGTCTTTCCGCTCCCATTCATTCTCGATCGCCTAGGCGGTCGAGAATTAGAGGGTGGAGCTGCACCCTTATTTTTTTTACACTTAAAAAAAAAATCACCCTGCAAAAGGGTTCTTTACCCTTTAATGTAAATTGAAAATTCTGAGTATAGGTAATGGAAGCTATCTGCACCAACTGAGTTCATGGATGAGAAAATATATATCACATAATTAAAAAAAACTGCAAATAATGTGCAATTATTATAACCATTCCTTGGTGCCATGCAGTTGCCATTACACATCCAGGACTGGTGCACTCCATGGCTTTTTACGTTAGTCTGAACATAGCCTTGGGAATTTTAATGTTTTACCCTCATTTTGTGTACAAGTGTTGTATAGACAAATCCTTATTCTGCCTCTATGCACAAGGTTAGTTGTTCAACTAGGTTTCATCTGTATCTCCCCTATTCCCATATACACTCTTCAGCCGGTCTAACAGCCGGTCTAAACATATATATGTTGTGATAAAATGCAAAACCACCCACATAAACATAGAAAGAACATACAAATTCTATAAGAATAGTGGTTTTGGTAGAATTCAAAACCACAACTTAAAATGCTGCACAATTGTTGTTTGTAATGTGATGCCTAACTACTCCAATGTGCTTGTTCTTATTTGACAAGATGTTTCACCTAACTCCTCATGCCTGCCTATGGTCATCCCAAGATTGGTTTTATGGGAGCATTGCCAAATAATCGGGTCATTTCAAGCACTGCTGGCAATAATCAGGGTGTGTATGAGATGTGGCATTTTTGTCTATTAAAATCTGTGGGTTAGTTGAAGACTTTTCTTCTCATCCAGCATAAAGTGAACTTTAGCCTTTTACTAAAGCGTAGTTAATTATGTTATAATGAGCTGTGGGAGTTAGAACAAGGTGTGATCTATATCCATATAGTTCTACACTTTAGAGCAAGAATATACTCATAGATTTAATTCATTGAAATAAATAAATAAATAATATATATATATATATATATATATATATATATATATATATACACATACAAAGGCATTATGATTTTTCTTCAATGTAGTAGCATATAAAAAATAGGCTGGGAAGATTGAAGCTCTCTCATTTTAAATAAAAAAAGAACAGCATTATAGTGCGTCAAGGTCCTTACATGTCTAAAATGAAAGAAGGAATGCTTGGATAGCCTATAAAAATATTTCTATCTTTACTTAGGCATTGGCCTTCTATTTCTGGAAATTCCTTCAATGTGCCTATTCTTTAGTTTCCAGGTCATGATCTCACATATTTGTTTTGCATCCCAGCAACATAACCACATACTAAGTGATGCAAATCTCTACTTTCCTTGACACTACCAGCAACTCTATTAAATTTCCTATATTGTTGTCATATGAATGATAAATGTAAACTTAAAATCAGGTATTTTGAAGAAACATTAGAGTGAGTCAACTCTGCAGATTGCTGATTTATTTATCAGTTTTGCTAGCTTTTGCAACATATAGCTCCTAATATTTTAATGGGATGCTTAATATAGCTTGTGCAAAGTTGTATATAGAAGGACCTGCAATATTGCTTGAAAACCTTTTTTCTGTTGGGTCTTGTTTTTGTCAAACATGTTAAAATATACAATACCAGAGCAGAAGCAACCATCGAACAAACAACCGTACAGCATTTGTTTTCCTGCTTGAAGTCTGCTTATCTAAACACAAATGTTTTCAATCCTGGGCCAGATCAATTCCAGATTTGCTGGATCACTTAGGTTCACAGATGAAATTATAAATTCTCCAGTCTTGGAGAGCTTTAATAAATCAGGCCCATTGGATTTAAAACATTTGGAATAAAAGGACTAATATATCCACAAAATGGAGGCGGCATTGAAAAAGCAAGAAAAGATGACAAAATTCTTGATCACATAATATTAGATTTAATTAGGTATTTTGGACAAAGCATACATATATGATTGACACAATATAGAATTGATCAAAATTTGACTGTAAAAAGCATGGCATTGATTTTCATTGCACATTATTCTATGTCAAAGCTCAAAATTGTTGGCCAGCTGAATAGGTAAGATAATTCAAGGAAGAGAAAAAACTCACAGAAACTTTATATAATGGACTTGACAGAGGGCTTTGCTGAATAATCAATTATGTTTTAAGTACGTTCATAATGGCAGAAAAATATACTACTTGGGAATGTTAATAATACATGACATGTAATTGACCTTGGATACAAACAAACATTAAAAATGCAGGAAAATAGTTTGAAAGTTGCTTCTTTGCATATTTTTAAACTAATGAACCTCAAAACATGCATAGATGGCTAAGCTCCCAGTAATAAAACTTATAAATTGTATCCAGGAAGATAATGTGGTGGAGATTGGGAGTATCTTACAATAGCCACTTGTCTGTGTACTGCAGGATAATAGCTGCTTCTTGTTCAGAGTTTTAATTTAATAGGGCTACAATGGTCATCCAGAAGTTCCATAGTCCTTTTTAATCTGCAAAATCAAGGTCACACAAAGATTTCAAAAGATGCAAAAACCGACCAACGGAAAAAACTAGAATTTTTATTCCTATAAAAGCAGATGATTTCTAAACTAGGTTTAACATAATATACATATTTTCTATTGGATATTTCTGAAATTCTATGGTAGTTTCAAACTTCTACATCATGTGTAGAGGTACACATTTATTTATATAGTTAAGATATCTCTATATTTATTATATACTTAAATTACTTTTATTTTTATTACATATTTATTATTTGTCTATAAGTCTTTGTTCAGGCTGGCAGTATTTTATGGAAGCATTTTTTTCCCCTGAGTGCCTACTATCAAACCATAGGTGCCCAGGAGCAGTAACAGGTTGTCACAGCTGAGATTTTCCAGGCATTTGCAAACACCTGGTCAGGTGGCTGCAAAAGCTTCACAAAGCAGTTAAGCTTTGAAAGTGTTTGCAAACAGAATTGAAACTGCATGTAAAAACTGATCTCAAACTCTCTAAAAAACTTGCACAATTGTTTTTCAGTATTTGCAAATGGCACCAATTTAAATCTATGCAGACGGCAGGGGCAGCATACAGATCTTGAATACTACATGTAGTCTCTGCATAATCCACTGCAACATTGCCTTATCTTTCCACTTATTGAAGGATAATGCACAGAACCAATTGGTCCAATTGTAACTATTTTTGCAAAGTACAAAAATGCTCAAAACTGCTTGCAAAAACAGTTGGTCTAAACATTGTGAAAAAGCGAAGTTTAAAACATTGTGCTTTTCTATACAGAGCAAATATTGGCAGCCTGCTAGCCCTCTAAAATAAACAACTAATAGAAACTGTCAAAAACCTGCGCAGTTAGCTGTTCTTAACCTTCTTTTATTCACAGATAATGGCAGATGTTTAGCGTCAACTGCAGCCTTTAACAACTGTTTTGTTGTTTCCTCTAGAGGAGAAAAAGCAACTGCACGGCTGCAAGTGACTTGTAACTTTCAGAAACTTTGCCATGCTTTACCACAGCCATGTGCAAATGTGAGCACAAAATGCTTCCCAGCTGCTTCTATTCAGTTAAACTGGCATGGTTGAGCCTGCAGTAAAGCGTTGAGGTCAACCAAAAGTCTTAAATGAGTTTTAAAATTAAAATTAAGTGTTTTAAGCTGTTAGAAACTGACTAAAACCCTGACTCTGGAGTCTTTGTTTTAATCTTTGGGGGGTCTTTAAAAAGAAAAAAATCTACATTAAAAACAGCTAGATAGGTCAGGGATTGCTTGTGTTCAACCTCTTTTCTGTGGTTTGTTTTACTGTTTGGTCCCGTTTACTTGTATCTATAAAGAAAACAATTGCCTAAAGTGATTGTAAACACAGATCTTTTAGTTCTTTAAGAAGGCCTTGCCACAAGCAAGTAATCTTACTAGCGAATGGTAAAATAAAAAGTAGGGCTTGGGATGGAAATAAGTCAATTCATTTGGCAAGCTATGAGATGCAATGGGACATATGAATGAGCATTTAAATGAGTGAAATCCAAGTTACTGTGAAAAATTTACTTTAAGTTTGCTATGTGGTATATTTTAGCTAAACTGTAATTTTTATAAAGGAATGACCCACTCCTCAAGCTTTAAACTTATTTGGAATTTGCATTCCCATGTCTCACAGTGATGATTTCTGGAGTGATGCTGTCTTGTATACTTATGGCCACGAGTTTAAGACTTTGTAGTGATGTTTAGGCTTGGATAAACTTAGCTTTGCTGAAAGTAATTCATAATTTTGCAGTTCTATTATATTATTCACTCTCCTCTTGCACATGTTGGTCCCTGTCTTAGTTACCACTAGAATTTTTCAGCACAGCTCAAATTTTTACAACCTGTAAAATGTAAAAGGACAGCCTCAAACCCATGACTTTTTGTATGCTACACGAGAACACTAACCATTACACCAGAATATCACTTTCAATGAAACAAATACTATATATGCATAAAAAGACACAAAAGACATTCTTTAACAATAGCAGAAGTTCACATCACTATGTACTACCTCTAGCTCACATATTTTGTTTTTCACGGCAGGAAAGAAGAACTTGCAGGTGTTGGGGTGGTGACAAAGCATATACAGCTTTACAGGTACAGGTACAGTGACAGAGGAGAAGAGAACTTCCCTGTCACCACCCAAAGATCTCCCTTCTCCTACTTACTGGTAACTCATCTGCCTCAGGACTTTTCAAAGAAATCAACCAGACATTATGAAATCATTATAAATCTTATATTGACTTATCCACTGTGCTCGAGGAGGATAGAGACAGGGTGAAAAACGGTTCATTTCAGAACTCAGCTTTAACAGTTTTCTTATGCTGTTTAAATAAGACTGCAGCCTTTTTTAAATCCAAGGTGTAGTAAGTGATGAACATTTTTACAGGCAATATTGCATACCTAATCAAATTTTTCATTTGTTGTACCTCAAATACCCTCTACCATGTTCCATAGGTAAAAATACCAAACACATCGGCGCAAATGTCATTTCTATAATTATTGAAAAACATTGTCAAATGGGAAAAGATTCTGTCACCAATTACAAAAGGCTTGGACATTCAATAGTTCATTAATTAGATAATGTTACACATTTTTGCTGAGGCTGTCATAGCCTGTTTTATTCTGCATGGAGCAGTTAAGTTGAATAATGTTGAATAATGACGATATGTCCAAGCAGTGATGAGTGCAAGGTAATTGTAAAGCCTCTGAACATAGTAATGTCACCTAAATTGCTGGGGAAGTCTAGTGCACCTGGGAATGTAAAAAGGCATGTCATGTTTCCATAAAATATTAAAGTATAGGCTATTTTTTACTGCTGATCATTGAATTTTTTAAGTTACTTGATCCCTTGGTCATAGTATAGTTTACAAAATTGCTTGGATGGGGTAAGGGAAAGGTGGGGGTCTATAGGAGCATATTCTAAATGAAAAAATAAATATAGGTGTCAAAACATGTGTATATTCAGCCTTCACCCTAGTGCAAATTTCACAGCACCTACTGTATTGCAGAATTCCATCATAAATCATTTAGGAGATCAGATACTTGAGGGATCAAAAATTTTTTGACTCAACTGATCAAGATTCCTTTGATTTTACCCTAGATATTGATCAGTTTTGATCAATCTAATTCACAAATATAAGTTAATATATGTTTGATTTTATGAAATGATCAAATGGACTGCTCAATTAAATAGGAAAATTGACCTGTGTATGGCCAGACCTTCCTTGATTTTTTAGAAATTTTTAGTTTTTTTTATGTTCTTTTGTTTTTACACTTTCCTATGATGTTAGATGCTGCTCACAATGTTAACAAAGGTAGAATAATTGCTGCAGTTTAAAAGGTTAATTCACAGGAAACATTTTAGAAAAAGAAAATGTTTAAAACCCTAAAAATGGTTCAGATATCAATATATTTATTGCTTCTGCTACATAAATTCAGCAAGCTATGTATGAAAATAAACATTTAATACAACACCAAAGACAGCTTTGCCTGCGGTGATCTGATTGCTTTAATGACAAAAAAGTCGATCTGAAGCTATGAGCTTATGCTTTGAAAATCAGAGAATCAGTTTGTGCTTGATTGATTGGTTCGTGTAGCTTCTACTTTGAGTCTTAAATAGTGCTGGGACAGTAACTTGAACAATTGTTCCTCAGAACAATTTCCCAGAACATGAATTTTTCACTTTAATAAGATACCATGAAGTCAGTTCAAATGGAATGAAATATTAGTGAAAAACAATTCTAATATTACAAATAGTAATAAACATCCAGTTAGGTCAATACGTGTATGATCAGAACATCGTGAAACAGTACACTTTAGATAAAAGCATCAGCAAATGGCCTGAAAGAAACCCTAAAGTTGTATGAATATTTACAGAAAATATTAATATTTTTACAATTATTATGAAAAGCTCATGATCCACAGAAAAAAGACGACTACACAAAACATAGCAACACGCTTTAAAGTGAATGTAAATAAGTCATATATAAAAATCAAAAACTCTTTTTAGTTTCAAGTAATTTACTTAAAACAAATATAATAAATGAAGCAAAAAGGATCAGCATACCAGCATTTGCAGAATGAGAGTCAACAATGGCAGTTTCCATGTGTTCTTAGAGAAAGGGTTCTTTTTGATCAGATAAATGGCATTGGTTGCACAACCAATATATTTTTTTCTCCACATATCATCAATACTTTTTGGACAGACTTCTAAATTCGTTCTAAAACATTCTGTTGTACTTTTCCATTCATTATTTACTAATACTATTAGTTTTGTTGAGTGCTTGATCTGTACTTGTTCTTGTTTTTGTCTCTAAGAATTTAGTCATGGCCTCATTCCCTTTTTTGTTTCTTTTCTGCATTACTTATCAAACTGATCTACCTTCTTTTGCAAAGTCCTATACTGTGCTATGAACTTTTTCAGCAGATTCTAATATTACTTTTTATTTTCTGTCATCTTAAGTCTATTTCTTGTTCATTATCTACATTTGCAGTTTGTACATTCTTTGTAATGTCTGTTTTATACTTCCACCAGTGTTCAGATTATTAACATTGAATCTCTTAACTTACTTTTCCCTTTCATTATAAATTATTGTCTGCTTTATAATACACTTCTCTCCTGTTTTGCATATTTATTATATATGTTGAATGGGTTTAACAGATAAAAATGTTGATTTTATTGTAGCTGAGCTTTTCATTTGTGCAATATTCATGAACTTTATGTACATCTTTGTGTTAAAAAAATAAATCATCCAGGTATTACTTATTGTTTAACATTTAGTGTATCCAAAATTAGGTAACCTAGTCCTAATTTTTGCCACATGGTATGTAGGTATGTATATAGGGTATTACATATGGCAACATAAAAACACGTAAAACAACAAATAACACATAATTAGGTATAATCAACAAATCTGACCATTGTTTGGGATAATAGGCAAATAACTGTAAAAAAAAGGTATAGATAGCTGGGCACTACAATAGGAACATTCAGCAAAGCAATGAATAAGAGCTTTTGAATTACCATGAAGCTGGCTTCCAGCTGTCCTCCTTTTCTTATGACTTTGTTGGCAACATGGAAAAACATCAATCCTTTATACTACATGCTTTGTAGATACTTTCAAGTTACATGTGGAGTTATAGAATAGTGCATTTTGCATGCACAGCTTGAGTGACACTGTATTCTGGCATAATATACTTATGTGTACTTATGGATGTGTAATTGACTCATTAATGTTTATAGTTAGCTTGGCTAAAAAACAACAACAGCAGTTATAGGCCTGATTGAACAGTGGAACTAGCACCCAAAACACATCTAAAAGCCATAAAAAAAGTTTATTCGTAGGTTCAAATTAGCCACAACGCTATCTGAAAGGAGTATGGACGTATGTTCTCCCTATGTTTGCGTTGGATTTTTCCGGGCACTCCAGTCTCCTCCCACGTCTCAAAAACATGTGGTTAGGTTAATTGGCTTCCCCACAAAATTGGCTTGAGAGTGTGGTAATGACATATGACTATGGTAGGGACATTAGATTGTGAGCCCCTGTGAGACAGTTAGTGATATGGCAATGGACTTTGTTAAGGGCTGCTTAAGTAAGGAAGTAAATAGTTTTAACAAATTATTTTAAAATAATAAGGCCTGCAACTTCACACTACCTGATCACTGGCACAACAATTTATTTATTTTAAAGTTTTTGAGCTGTTTGCAGTACAATACTGCATTGTCTTATGTTCGGAGATTTGAGAGAAAATAGCCACAGATATTAGCTGGACCCACCAGCATGGGTCCCAACTTCATCAAGCTCTCCTCCTTAACTAATGATGGTACCAATTGACAGCCTGCCATTTTATCATCTACTCCCTTGAACAAAAGAAGGGTCCAAAAATATGTATGCCACCGCATGGCAATCCACAATATTTTAAATATACACAGTATAAATCTCACTTCTTCAAATTAGTCTGAATGATGAATCTGTTACCTCCTGAAATTGCCTCAAACCCAAAACTGGCAAAGCAAAACCCTACATTTAACCATACCCTACATATCCCTACATATACCCATACTGTGTGAAATAGTAATCTGCTCTTTACAACTGTTCATAAAAAGTGCCTTTTATTTCTCTGTGTTTTTTTTATGTTGGCATTATGAGCACCTAATAATGAGATGCAACCACTTTTTCTTAAAATGTCATATTATATACAGGAAGAAATTCAGTTACACTTAGTTAAATGTTCTCTAATTCATCTGAGTAAAAGAATGGTTTTGACATGCTGATTGGAAGTAGTGGATAGGGATAAAACAATCCTTCACTACGACTCTATTAACTGTGCTCCCATGGAGTGATGCTCAGCTCCCTGTCTCCAACCGCAGGCACCCTTACACTTTTTCCAAAAGTTTCATCAATGCCTAGGGTTTCACCCAACCATTCACCCCTATACCCTGTTATTGATAACCAAAAATTCTCACCTGGTATAGATGACCTGGGCTTCCAGGCCATGGCTGAACTAGGAGCAAGACAAGTGAGTTTTTCCCTCCAAAGTAAGACCTGGCCCTCCCTGATGGAGATCAGCTCTGACAGCACTTACAACGTGGGGTTTTGGACATTACACCAGTTACAGCACTTCTTTCACTCACTCTCAAATCTAGATACTTTCTGTAAATCCCTACAGAGTTTGAAATAATGTGTGCTGATGTGTTGGCTTCCCAGCTCTATGTGGCACTAATTGTCCCAGAAACAGATTTTATGTCACCATAAATATTGAAGTGGGCACAGGACCTAGATACTAACATTACTCCGACCCAGAGGGACCAATTATTCTACATTGCGCAGACCTCCTAAAGCTCTGGTTAAGGTGGGTGTTGTCCAATCAAAAATGTTAACATTTTTTCTGCTGAACATTCCTTCAACCCCTCTAATTTTAGGACTTCAACAGTTGCATAAGCATATTCTGGTAATTGATTGGGAATCTGGGCAGATTGTCAGGTGGGGAAATGCATGTGTTGAGAAGTGCTTGGCAAACTCATTGCCTCTCTGTGTTGCCAGTGCCAGTGAGGATGTTGAAGGAAATACCTTACCTCTTAAATTCCCTGAAGCACGGTCTTGTTCAGCTTCCATTCCTGAATCTATCCACTCTAGCAAAACTTCTCACATTTCAGCCACTGCCCACTACGGACAACCTCTCGTCTCAAGTTTTTTTGTAAAATATTTTTATTGCAGTTTACCAGTGGTAAACATTATTACATACAGGGGTAATTAAAAATAGTCATACAAAAAACTTCAAAATATAATCATCATTTCATTTTCAATAACATATTTTTAGGCATTGAGTCAAACCATTACCAGTGTACAAAATATGTCCATATATCGAAGGTCACTCAACATCTGTACAAAATATATTCACATATCAAAGCTCACTCAACATCTATAGGAGGATCATTTTCAAGTTCTCTCCCCAGATACCATGTGGTGTGACGGAAACAATTGTATAGTTTTTTTTTGTGGGGGTATTGAGTGTGGCAATAAAGCTCTCCCATGTTTCAAAGAAAAATTGTGTTTTTGAGTCTTTATGTATGGAGGTTTTTGCCCATTCCATTTTAAATAACGCTTGCCCTTTAACCAGAAAGAGATGCATTGTTGGGGGTAGATTCCAACCAACCATGTAATATGGTTTTCTTGGCCACTGCTGAGAGTAACAATGCCAATTGCTTCGCTCCTCTAGAGAAACGGAAACCTGAACTCTCTACCATCCACTCAGGGGTATGTGGTACAAAGTCTAGCAGTTTAGTACTGATGTAAGTTATTACTTGCCCCCAGAAGTGCTAAATATATGGAAATTCCCACAGATAATGAAAAAGAGTTGCCGCCGGGGCTCCACATTTAAAGCAGGTATCAGTGAGTACTAATTAATGGGCCCCATTAGGGGAAATATAATACTTTTGGAAGAGACGAAAAAACATCTCCACGATATTGGGCCACTGGTATCGCTGGAGATAGCTTTGGAAGAAATGGGAGGAGTCAGTAGCAAAGTATCTATGGGGTTACACTGGTCATGTGGGGATAAAGTCCTGGTTATTTTTGCAGCAAAGACCTGTGTTTGAATAAGCAGAAAAATACTGTTACCCATTAAGGAGAAGCTCCTTTTGAACTCTGGAAAAGAGTAAGCCTTATGAGTATGGGGATTATTCAACATCCTTACTGAACCAAGACCCCTCGCAGCCCAATCAACAAGTATCGGAGAGGGGAGCCCAGTGGCGAATTACCTGTTGCCTTTCAGTGGGAGGAACAGAGAAGAGAATAGTTACAGTTCAGAGAAGAGAATGGATTGTTTTGGACCTCTGCAGGGAGGAGCTCTCCATGAGTATGTAAATTGGCCAAGGGATTCCAGGGAGGATACAATGAGAAATCTACCTGTAAGTTTGTGTAGAAAGAAGTGCCATGTATCCAGTCCTTTAGTATGCTGCTTGGTTGTATAAGGCCACATCTGGCAAATTGAAACTTCCATTTTTTGTTGTCTGAAGAGTGGCCAGAACATGTGTTTACCTTCCCAAATAAAGGTCCTAAAGAAATAATTTAGATGTTTTAGATTCTGTGAAGGCAAAAATATTGGAAGAGATTGAAATAAAAATAAAAGTCTCGGGAACGTGACCATTTTAATCAAAGATGCTCTACCCATGAAGGAGAGAGTGAGGGAAGCCCATGTTTTAAAATCCTTTTTCATGGAGTTACCAGTTTGCTCAAAGTTGAGATTGCAAATCTTTGTCAGATTTTTGGGAATCTAGGGAACCTAGGTCTGTGAAGTGGGATTTTACCCACTGAAAAGGATACTGGGAACTCCAAGCCAGTTTATGTTTGGGATAAAGAAAGAGTGCCACAGACTTACCGAAATTTATAGTAAATCTCGATACCTTTTGGAATAATTCAAAAATGAGCATGATACCAGGAAGGGAACATTTAGGATTTGAGATGAACAGAAGTACGTCATCTGTACGTCAATTTAATTTCTGTGAGGTCACATTTTATCCCGGCAAAGCTCTGATCCTCTTCTTATAGGCGCAATAATGGGTCCAGAACCAAATGAAACAGTAATGGGGATGGGGGCAGCCCTGTCGTGTTCCACTATTCATTATTATGGGCTGAGAGAGTTGGTTATTCACAATTAAATGTGTGGTGGGGTGATTATACAGAAATTTGGTATAAGCTTGATATACTCTGGCCAGATAGGGCCAGAGTATTTTATTGCACGCTTTTTCGAGACTATGGTTTTTGTTGTATAGCAGAGTTGTGACTGCTATGGCTGTTCTTATTCCAATGGAAATATGGAGATTTTCTAATAAATCCCAATTGATGGTTAGTTAACAATGCAGGTAACATCGGTTGTAATCGATTGGTCATAATTTTTGCCATCACTTTATAATCCGTGTTAAGCAAAGCGATTGGTCTGTATGAAGCAGGATACTCAGCATCCTTGTATGGTTTAGGGATCAATGAAGTGTGAGCTTGAGTAAAAGTCGAAAATGAAATCCGATTCTCCAAAACACCATTATAAATGTCTAATAGCAGAGGAGAAATATATGTTTCTAATGGTTAGAAAAATTCAGCTGGCAGTCCATCAGGACCTGGAGTTTTCCCCAGCGGGAGAGATTTGATAGCCTTTGCTACTTCCTCTATTCGTATTGGAGCATTAGGCTGTTCCTGTTGTGACAGCGATAAGGTTGGCAAAACGTTGAAAAACAGCCTCTATAAAAGCCTCATCCGGGGAGTCTGCCGAGTAAATTTGTGTGTAGTAGTTTTCAAAAAATAGCCAGAATAAAGAGAATTGCATAGCTTCATTTCTTCACGTTACCCAATGATATAGTAGGAGATCTGACCCCGCATTACAGTTTTTCCAGTTTCCCATATTAAAACTGGATTATCCCAGTGTTGTAGATTCTCATCCTGGAAATTAGCCCAGATTGTCAGTAAGAATATTGGGAAGGCAGGGGAGGAGTACAAATAGGTGGGGAAGTGCTCTCTTAGGGAATGGGTTAATGGGGATGCTATCAACACTTTCATTGATATTGGAGCATGGTGTCAAGGTCCCTTCCATGACTAAGGTTAGAGGATCTTTGAGACAAGCTGCACGTGGGGTGGTCTGACAGTCTTTGTTTTTGCTTGTTTCTGTGTTGTTGTTTGTGATGACCACACCTCTTGTATCAGCTGCAGCTGGTGGTCATTACTGCTCCTCCATTTAGTCTGGCCTCACACTTCATGCTATTCGGTTGATATTCTCTACTGGGATGTGAAGAGCTGGTGTGTTGTCCTCTCCAGAGTTCCTGCTCCTTTTTTTTTGCTAATTAAGATAAGTTGAACTACTTTTGGTGTTTTGTTGTTCTTTTGTTGTTACTAGGCCTCAGGGAGACACTGGTTCTTTCATCAGAGAAGGAACCAGTAGTCTCAAGCCAGTCACTACTCCTACGGCTATTCAGGGCCTAGGTTCCAGTGTATGAGTATTCCCGCCATCAGGGGATATTCATACTGTCAGGAGTTAGGGCTAGGTTAGGGTATCTGTAGGGGGTGACTTTTCCCTAGCCATTGAAGACCTAGTCACTTGCATTTACCTTTCTGTTTCCCTCCCCTCCCTGTTATCCGTGACACATGGTCCGACAGAAATATAGGATGGTAGAGCACTATGGAGGTTCTTTGAAAGAGGGTGTCCACAGTCAAAAAGAAATCAATTCTATAAAAAGTCTTGTGCACTTTGGATCGTATTAGGGGCTTAAAACACAAGACCGGAGGTACATCCTCAATAAAAAGTGGAAGGGACTACCCCAGGCCATCCCAGTGGCATAATAAATTATAGTAGTAGTGAGCACACCAAGTATTCATCAGAAAAACCCACAACCAAATTGAGAGAAATTTTTAAAAATGATCCCCATAGTACAAATCAATAATTTGCCAAACGCAATGCACTGCAAACCATTTTTCAATTTTAAAATGTAGAACTGTACTATCTTTCCCTGGGTAAGGGAAGGCACTAAGCTTAAAAGACCGGAGTAACTCCAAAGCAGTATACATCCAGTAATATTGTAAACTTTGGAACCATTTATAACTTAAAGGCAAGTGTATCCAGGATTGCCAATCTTCTAAATTAGATGCATAGAAAAAAATTTTGTCCACTGCCTTGTAAACAGAACCATATAAAATACTCGTAAAACAATCTAGAAAGGAGTAAAGAAAAGCATTTGATTTAATATCATAAACTTTTGTAACTGTTCCTGAGATTGCACAAGCCACATAACATTCTATATAAGGCACACAATCAGGTAACATTGAACCCTGAAACTAAGCAAAAATATATGGAACCATGTCCCTTTGGGAAAGGCAGCCAATCAGAGTCACAATTCGAACTCTCCATCTCTTCATGATTTTGGGAGTAATTCTTGCAGGCGCGGCAGTGCAGAGTCGGGGTCATCCAACATTAAGGTAGTCCCATTGAGTAAGTTTCAATTTAGCCAGACACAATAGGGCAAACTAGATTTTATTGGAAATAAGATATTTGCAAGCAGGCAAGAATGCCCTTTGCTGCTGTGTGACTGAGGCTGAGAAATCTTGAAAGATGAGGATCCTGTATTTGTTAACCTCAGGGGATCCAGCTTTTTTGTAGGCAGAAAGGATAAGTTGTTTATGCAAAAAGTGAAAGAATTTCGCAAGGCCTGTTGCTAGAAGCATAATTTTCCAGGCCAATACAGTAAATGCGCTCAATAATACGTGAAAAAAACGTGTCTAAGTGAAGTGCATGCATAAGATCCATGGTGACAAATTTTAGTAGATTCGAGTATTTAGGCATTTCCGCTATCCCCAGGAAATGTAGATTAGAGCAGCGATTACGATTCTCAAGATCCCCATATTTCTCTGCTAGGGAGGAAAGCTGGGTGGTTTCTAGGGAAATGATAGACTATTGTGACAGGATTGTAGTGTATTAAATTTTTTGTCAAAATAAGGTGACAAAAGGTTAAAGACCTCCTGAGCTGTGGAAGATCAGAGGGTGTTGTGACCCTGATATACCAGGTGCACCTTGTAGGTATATCCATATATAATGGAAATGGATCATGTCACGATAGGGAATGTGAGGGTTGCGTTGTGTTGCATTTACCCATGTTGTTTGGAGTGGAACGGGTTATAAACTTGTACATCCCCTGAAGTACAGTGTCTCTGGAGCGAAACAAGTGTACGGCCGCTTTAGATGTACTTGCCAAGAAGTTGCCAAAAGACATGCTATGCAATGAGATACAGTAAGAAAAGTTGGGGAAGTAAAACGGAGCTGTAGGTTGACACCTGGGTAAAAATATGACAGGATTCTCCACTCAGAAGGTGCCAAATATCAGCCAGAGGAAATTTGAAAAAAGTTCAGACCAGCAGTAGTAATATGTCACAGTCCACTCACCACAAGGATGCGGAGTTCTTAGTATGCTGCCAAAAACACAAAAAAATGTCTCCAAAAAACCTTTACCTTGTTTTCTGGATTTGTCTTTGAAAGAACCTTGAGCTATTTTATCTGTGGGCTCCTTGTTTTCTGCTAGCCCCTCCCTAGATGCCATCCCTGGGGGGGCAACTGTGTGCTGGGAAATACAACCAGTCTCCCGAGGCTGGGCAGGGGTTACATTGAGGAACTGGCGTCTGGCAAATACTGGTGCTGGACAAGAGCCTTACGGTTTGCTACCAAAATTCACAGACCTGCCGATCCTCTTTGATGCTGGGTTTTACCTCCTGCACTGTAACAATTTCAAATTAAAGACCTATCACAAATCACTCCTGATCTGCTAAAGAAGATGGCAGCGCGGGGACGAAGGAGGATACCGGGATGATGCAAGACCCTATCTAGTAATCCTCTGGATGGATCGACGAACCTGTGAATGTAATTTTTTGTTCAGTTTATGTCCTCCTAAAAGTGAATTGTTTACAATAAACAGTGCTTTAAAAAATTTAATATCATGCAGTCAGGGTAAATAATTCTTAAAAAGAACCAACTTTGTGTGGTTTCTTCATTTAGGTTTGGTATAAATGTTGTTCAAATTCAACAACAGGGTTGCTAACAAGAATCTATGCTGAAAGTCTATGTAAGCTGTGATTTCTGAACTCATTGTAATTAATAATTATTAAATTCTTGAATGTACAGCTGATCTTTTGCAGTCAGTAGTGTCAGCAACACACGGGAAAAGCGTGCAGATAAAAAACTGTATGTCAATTAGATATACGCATAATTATAAAGAATCAGTGAATTATAAAGAATTAATGGACGAAGATCGCATGATTATTTTATCACTAATTATAAGCTAGCTTACAAATGGAAGGATGCCATCTAAATAAAATCTGGATGGAAAATGAATACGATTTCAATATCATATCACTAAATTTTATATGACAATCATTATTTAAACGTTTCTTGACTTGCCATCTTACATGTTGAGCATCACATCACCAACCAGGCAATCTGTATTTTTAGAACCAGTTCCGATGCTATGAGCCACAGTGCTGTTGCTCTAACCATATGAACACATTTATCAGACCTAGCATTTTCTGCTGATTCTTTATTGACCAATCATAGGCTTAAGCAGTACTTGACCTGCCAATAAGAAGTAACTATAGGGTAAGTAAAACATTACCTAAGTTGGCTCAAAAGCCTAATATAAATTTGGTATTGAGTGCTTTGTAAATGACAATACAGATTTAATTTTTTTTTATATTAGCATAAAATAGTTTTTCCATTTTGGGGCATGGTAAAACCTTCATTCTAGGTGTTATATAGTATAAGCAACAGAACAGCATCTATATACTTGTATTCTAATAATAAAAAGAAGCTATATTTTATGACTGGGTTGTCTAGATATTGACACTAGGAACAGAAGTGGAGCAGGCCACTGGGGCCATTTTAGCTAAGAAACCTCAAATACTAACTCTTTTAAAACAATACCAAGACAAATTTATTTGTGTTATCATTTCTTCTGTAAGCATGGATGGCATTGTGAATGTAACACAAATAGAAAGAACGTTTTAATAAAAAAAAACTAAACAATGTAAAAATTGAATTTTCCTTTCTTAGAAATCCCGTAAAGCTTTTTATCATCATTATTGGCAGAATTGAATATAAAGCAGTCAATACTGCTTTCTTTTGAGCCTGAACTGTAGGAGTGAAAGTTAAAATCCATACATTCTCAGCATGAACTTGAAACATTGTTAGACTATTTTTTTTTAGTGTAGTGAGCACACAAATAAAATGTCAGCTTGAATAGAATCTATTTGCTCAACATGTAAGATGGCATGTCAAGAAACGTCTAAATAATGATTGTCATATAAAATTTAGTGATATGATATTAAAATCGTATTCATTTTCCATCCAGATTTTATTTAGATGGCATCCTTCCATTTGTAAGCTAGCTTATAATTAGTGATAAAATAATCATGTGAACTTTAGTCCATCAGAGATTTGCATAAATCTTCTTTCGTATCAGTTCTGGTAAAATGCTAATTACAGTAGCATGAAATCTTTTGAGGTTATAAAAAGTGGTTTAAAACACCAAACATAAAAAAATAGGTATTTATGGTGCACATCTGTCTTTAATATACTACGTAACATACTACTTCACTATTAAATACTACAAAAAAATATTAAATTAGGGGAAAAACAAAATAGGTTTTCATTTTAGGGTGTTATTTCATTATATTTAAAGATTGTATAATTTGGAGTAAAATAAGTAGCACTCAAGGACTTTGCAAAAAAGGCTTTGCAAGAGGGTTATTAAATCAGTTAAAGGAAAATTTACTTTGCAAAGAATACCCAATTAAATCTGGGGATATAAAAAAGTAGGGATTTCTGTTGCAAATGATTGAATATAAAAAGTTCACAGTACTTCATCTCACTCAGTGAAATATCCCTGGCAAGCAGATAATTGTCTTTGCTAAGTGAACACCCTATAACCTCAATACAAAGTTCCGCCATTCAGAGAGCCATAAAAAAATTATGTTACATGAAAAACTGTTATCTTAAAAGTGCAACCCTGGTGGATTGCAAAAACTGTAAATGTCCTGCAAAATACCACCATGGCCTTCACTTTATTAAAGTCTAAGGGAATACAGTTATTCTTTCTATCAATTCTTTTAAAATAATCCATGAGGCAATGTCTTCTAAGAAGGAAACTTAATTTTGCACACTCACATTTCTCTTCTTACAAGTAAGTAATGGGATTCCTTATTCTCTTTACAGAGATATCCATTACAAATGTCCAGGGTGTTATATGTGAATATGATTTAATGGTGCTGTCTCTCAGGTGACTGCCCTTCTTTGACTTGTACACATTTTTGCCAGCTTCATAGTTGTAATATTTTAAAATATTTCAGGTTCATCTTGGTACCAGGAAAAAAAAATATTAATACCCAATGGGATCAGGTTTAGTTAACAGAGTTATACTTTTCTTGTTAAAAGTGCTAAGATGTATCTCTGGGTCTCTGCTGGCAAGGTCTCTGTAGTTTCCATCTCAACCTGCATATTTGCAATCTTGCTTGTGTTTTTATTTTCTATATGTTATGAAGAATGTAAAAGGTAATTTAGAAACCGGCAAGTCAATAGATGGAATTCTAAGATGTAAGAAAAAGACAAAGGAATCCTCTGTATAATTTGAAATCTACTATCTTTAAACCTTTGAGATACAATAATGATGGAAAAAACTGAATATAAAGTGCAGAAAATCTAATTTTACAGCAATGTTGAACAAGATTTAGATCAGTGTCAGAACTTCAAAACAGTGGATTGTCTCTGATTATTTTGGAGCATTTGTAATGAAAGTATCTAACTATTCTAATTCAATAGTTTGTTTATATGCAGTTTATTAAGTTAGTTATTTTAGTAGGCTTAGATCAGTGGTGGAATAATAAAATTCATATGAAGACATCTAACTGTCCTACAGTTCCAATAAGTGTTAGGACATGCTGCAAAACCCTACATTGAAAGTGACATGAAATTTATGACTGCTCTCCAGTACAACAGTAATTACCCAACATATTCTAGAAATAGAATTGCCTATTTGTTGTCTTTTTTATGCCTATTATTAGTATTTAGAGTTAAAGTGAAGAGGCACAAAATAAGGAAATTAAGTTATCACAAATTGTTTTTTTTGAAATTTGCTTTTTCAGATCTAACCCTGCTCATGTTGGCACTGGCTTTTATATTATAAACTGTCCGGTTCTGTCACACAACTAAATGAGGTAGAGATAGACTAAAAGCAAACAGTTTCCTCTATACACACCTTTAACAAAACTTATAATGCTCTTTAAATCCAATGTTATTGATAAACCCTGTATTAAACAGTTTTTTGAAGTATGCAACATATATACAGTATATAGGTAAAAAAAGGTAGAAAACACCAGGTATGAACTTTAATGTAAACCCATAATCATTTCAGTCCCTCTTTGAATGCATATCTGTAAAGTAAATCATTTATACACATGCTAGTAGAGATTTCAAAGATAATCTAATACATTTATAACCAAGTTACCTGGTAAACTTAAAAAAGCATAATCATTTTCCTATTAAGAATAGATGCTACTTTGGTCAAAATTGAAAATACATTTTGCTTTGGATAGACTGTTCCAATTTGCAAAGAATCATACTGAATATTATATTTGTCATTTTTATGGCTGTTGGCGGTGTTAAAAGTATTTGAATCCTATAAATACTAGATACTGAAGCTGACTTTTATCACCAAAAAATGTTCTAGTTTTATTTAAATGTATCTGACTGTAAATTGGGAATGTGTAGTGGGAGATGTTAGTACAATAAATTATTGAATCATCTAACTATATGGACCATTTTTTATTTTGCGTTCTTATCTGTATGCTTCTATCATTCCTGTTGTTCTCAAAAACTAGATAAATAAGTTTATATGCAGAGACATGATGTTCAATTTACACAAAATATCAGACTTTTTTTTTTTTAGTGAGAATGGTTTTTCTTCCTTTTTTAGTTTCCAGTGGAGAACACAGCATGACTCAAACTTCTTTTAAATTGGGCAGAGCTCCTGGCTGAAGTGTTGATTGGTTATTTCCCTGAGGTTTATATTTACTTGGCCAGTAGAATTTGTATGCTCACTCAGTAGTACAATAAAGCTGTCTCTCGTTCTAATTTAATTCCTAAACCTGCCAGCCTGTTTCTTTTTTATACAAAAAGCTGCATTTTGTGGTTTATGTTTATGCACATATGTGTCTGTCTATGACAACATTTATGCCTGACTGAAAAGTCTCATATATCACATATAATCAAAGTGCATTTTGAAACATTGATATTTGAAGAGAAGTTGATGCTTGAAAGAATGTTTTTAGAAATAATGCTTATCGGGGTGGACATTGTGGAAACAGTGTCATTGTTGTGCTGTAGTGTGTGGCATCTTTAGCTCACAAATAATAGCAGAAACATAATCATTGGTGGGTGGTGAGCTTCTGCCACAGTCAGTAAGCATGTACAGTATACTTGCCAATTATGTCATCACCTCATCCTAGGAAGCCAACATCTTCACTTCCAACTCTGTGGTGGACTTCTGGTCCATGAAGCGCCTCTTTGGTCTTTGGATGGCCACTGATGATGTAACTCCAGTGCATGCAAAGGAGTTACATTGTCCCTGGTTGCTGGCACTTAATTTGACACCACTGCATACAGAGAAGAGCTCTACATTTTGTGGTGCATAGACTGTGCAGTGTATAGCTAAACAAGGTAAAGCCACTGGGAGCCAGAGTTTTATTTATATTCATGTACTCATAATTTGATGCTTTGCATAACTCTGTTATGATGGATAAAAGAATATCCATGAAAAGAGCTGAAAGAAAATAAATATATTATTAGTAGTATTATTAATAATAATAATAATAATAATAATAACAATAATAAACAGTATTTATTTAGTGCCAACAAATTACGCAGTGCTGTACATTAAATAGGTGTTGCAAATGACAGACAGATACAGACAGTGACGCAGGAGGAGGAGAGGACCCTGCCCAGAGATAGAGATATACAAGATAAATATTACAAAACATTTATATAAAAAAATGTTTTTCCAATCATGGGTTCCATTTTTACCACTGCTTTTAAGTTTCAATCGTATATGTATAGATGTAGTCAATGCTGATCAGGGCACCAAGGCACAGGGAATGTCAAACAGGTTCACATGCCTAACCATACCCAAGATTTCTGAAAATGCTATTTGACTCCTCCTTGCTAAATAAGTTGCCTCTCCACACCTAAGTTCACCCTATCTGGATAAATACATTCAGCCTCAGCTCAATGATAACACTGGTCAACAAATATTTTCTTGCCAAACAGATTAAAGTCATTTTAGGTTATGTTTGATGCACAGATTCCAAATGATGATATTGGTTTTGCTAGATTGCCTCTTGTTTTTGAAATAATGACTTCAATAAAAACCTCATAGAAAACTAATGAAACATGAAACATGAAAAATTAGGCAAAATTAATGTCTACGTTTTCAAAATACATTTTTTAAATACTTAAAGTCAGTATATTCTACATTCAGTATATTTACAGAACTAATCACAAAGGAGTCATTGAAAAATTCTGTATGATTTCCTTTTATTATGATGATCAGGACAATCACGTTGAAGGCTCCAGCAGTAGTCTGCCAACATGTGTCTATCCCATCTGCCCTGATACCTTTCTTCCATCACCTTTACATCTTGATGGAACCTCTCCCCTTGTTCCTCACTGAAATCGCCAAGGTTTTCTGGAAATTTGTGCAAATGGCCATACCTTTATTCTCATAGTAGCACCCACATTTTTAAAGTTTTTGAGCAAGTTTTGTACCAGTTCTTTTCATATGTTTGTGCTTTATGGTTACCCAATAAATTCTTGACAATCCTGACATAGCTGTGCCAGGCAGAAGCTCCAGTATCAGTCATGTAACTTGTGAAATTTGAATCAGTTTTCCGAATCTGGGGTCTATCAAAGATTCCTGCTTTTAATTTTTTAGTACTCAATCCAGGGAAGAATCTACAAATGTATTTGAAGCAATCACTTGTTCTGAGCTCTAACAAATTGCTTCAATAATCCTAACTTTATGTGTAGTGGAGGGAGAATGTTTTTTTCTTTGTCAACCATTGGCTCGTTACTGATATTTTTTGCACCTTTTTTCATGTTTTCCCTGGGAGGCCATGTCACTTTTTTCCAGTGATCCTGCTTTGCTCTACTATCCCACAAGCAGATGAAACATGGATACTTTGTGTATTTTTCTTTTCTGTCCAAGTAGGAAGTTCGCCATTTTAAATCAACACATATAGACCATTGGTGTTCATGATAGCAAAGCTTTTGTAAGACCATTCTGTCTATGAAAAGCCACCAGTTTTCTGCTCGGTATTCTGGTACTCCCGTATGGGCCAGTAGTCCAGGGATGTTACAACAGTACATGACGTCTCCATCTTCACTGAAATATGGTAGGAGTGTCACCTCACTTGTCCTATAAACCATTATTTTACCTTCTGGTCTCAGACAGTTCTTTTCTTTTAGCCTGGATGCTAAAAGTTCAGATGCTTGTTTTGACAGACTTAGATCACGTATTAAATCATTGAGCTCTTCTTGGGAGAACTGCTGGTTTGATGGAACACTTCCTTCATATTCACTTTCACTGCTGACTCCTGGATTACACTCCAAACCCTGTATATCCTGTATATCCTCCATATCGGATACAGGAATATCAGGGAGTGTACTGAACACTGGTATGGGAACATCAGCACCATGCAGCACAGGTCGTCTTGCTGATTCCAAATCAGGGTACTCCCACTAGCTTTTCTTGTAACGATTGAAACCTTTTACATTCACAGCACAAAAATAATAATTATTATGATGATTTTTGGGCTTTCCCTATATCATATGAACACCAAATTTCAAACATTTTAGTTTTATATTCTTTACACTGATGTGGACACTCTACACAAGTTTTGCATACCATATGGGAAGCCCAATACTTATCTTGATCGCCCAGTTTAATATCAAAATTCACAGTTTATTTCAAAAATTCTGTAATGTTTTTTCTCTGTTTTTAAACAACTTCTTCTTGAAGAACTCATATTTCTATATAAAAAAGAAAATGTATGAATAAAAAGAAGGCAAATGAAAGTTTCATTAAAATAATACTACATTTATTGTATAATTTGCAAAACATTGGTGTAAATAAAGATTGATAATATTATGCTGTGTTAACATTTGTTGTTGGTAAAATTGTCAATTCAGATTCCTGTATCACAAAAACTAGAGCCAACTCAATGAAACTGATGTAATTTCTGGATTCAGCAGACCTGAAATACACTATATGCATTGAAAAATCCTTGGAAAGTGAGCCAAACAAGTTGAGCTGTCTAATTACTATGTGGCCCACAACCCTATTGGGTACCTCACAACTCTCAGTTTGTTCCACCACCCAACTCCCTCCCAAGGGGAGCCATAATCATTGTGGCTTCTAGTGTACCAACATCATTAAAAAATTTACTTTTTTTTGTCCCAACCATTGTTAATTTTGTTTGACAAGCTGGTTCGATTGTAATATTTGTTTTTTTTTTTTTATTGTAATTAAAAAGAGATCTAGAAAATGGTAATACAGTGAATACTAATATTACATGTATTAACTTCATACAGGCTTTTTGAACTCAATATTTTTGTTGTGGTGCTTGGTGTTAAGGATTGATGAGCTTTATTTTGCCTAAACTGTTAAAAAAATGTTATGAGATCAGAATCTATTGTTAACAGCTAATTCTATTCTTCCAAGTGCCAAAATGTCAGTGTAACAGCTGCCTGAATAAGTTATTTCCATGTTTACAATGACAATTTGAAATTGTTAATGGAATGGTTTTAAAAAGCGGATTTGGGTTTGTGATGTAAGAGTTGCTGAGCCCTTTCAAACCCATATAAAAAACACACTGGTTTTACTTTACATGATAAATGGAGTGCACACCAGTAGCATTTTAGTTTTCTGTATGCAGTCCCCTACATGGCAGCTACAATTTTTAATACTAATAAACAATGTGGACAAAAACTACCTTATTCAACTAAATTTTGAGCTGCAGGTGGTATTAGATGGCTAGAGAAGAAAGTGGCCAGGAACAAAAGCTAAGTTCTCTAGCTCCTTCCTGAGCTATCAATGCCTTAAAATGGGTATTGACATGTTGACATAGAATCTGAAACTTGTAAAGGCCAATTAAACTGTCTGACGGTGAGGAGAAGTGAAGATTTTTTTCTCCCTGATAGATTGGGTCTAATTTATTAAAGCTCTCTAAGACTTGAAAGAATTTACTATCATGGGAAAATCTAAATCATCCAGCAAACCTGGAATTGATTTCTTTCCTAATATTTATATAATATACTATAATTTAATATATTATTTAAATAATTTCCTAATATTTAGCAAAAGTTTTTAATCCTTGTCCAAATACATTCTGGGTTTACTGAATTACCCAGGTTCACCCATGATAGTCTTGGAGGGCTTTATTAAATAGGGCCCATCGTGTCAGGGTGAATATTGAGTTTTTATGTTATAATGCAGTGCTAAACCTTTGGTTGATGTTCCAGGGGGTTTGGGGGGGGGGGGGGGGGGTGTTCATAAAAATTTGGGCAACTTCTAGCAGCAAGAGGTCTAGAGCCAATCGTGAATGCTGGTGAAAAAAATAGTTGTCCCATAATTTAATAATGTATTCCATAATTTAATAAGTTAAAGACCTGATTTTAGTGAGTGCAATGAAGTACTGCATTAACTGTGTCATATGTGCTGTCATTGCCTAATCCTATATTTCAACAATTTACAAATGTTACAGTCACATAGAGCATTTTTAATCTTTTGCAAAACCAGCCATAAAGTAATGTAAAAACTTATATAAAGATATTCATATAGCTGATGTATGGCCACTCAATTGGATTTATTGAAGATGCCAACAAATATACACAGAGACAAAGATTTATAACCCAGAATAGAGTCATGTGTTTGATCAATAACTTGGCACAATCCCAGTATAACAAGTGCCATTTTGTATGCCAGGTAATGGCAATTATGAATAGTTAAAGAAAGTAAGTGAATGTTTTACTCACTTACGTAAGGGAATTAATTAAAATATGTTGCTAATGGCTTCTTTAGATTGATAATGAATGGAGACAAATTAAACATTGATGACGTTTACCAATTTTTCAAATACATTTTCTTGACTAAAAACAGGCATCCACCCACTGGGAGATCCATACCATTAACCAATAATGAATTGTTTTTGAAAACGGATTTATTATTCAGTGTTTTGAATATGATTTCACATGCTTTATATTTGATAATTCACAACAATCCATTACCACAACTGAAATATTCTCTCAACTTTTAAATGGTTCCTTTTCTATGTGATAATGTCTCTTCATAAAAACTATATTCCTTTTAAAATATGAAATGAAAGTAATAATTAAAGTTCAAGGTCAGCCTTTACTGTAGCTGTGAACATAAATTGGGATTAAACAAGGTAGAATCCTGTTAATATAGTAATAAAGTTAATATAGAAAATTGAAGAATACAAACCAAAAATTTGTGGCATTTTATGTGCATTTACACAATCTGCTATTGCTCATCGCAGCAGAATGTATTATTGCCTAATGAAAGCACCCACAAGGCTGCCTTGGGACCGGGGGTGGAAAGGGGTCCCATTAAAGAGGTTATTGAAGCAAATTAAACATAGAAAATATATTAACCCTGTATGCCTTACATAATACTCCCGTGGTTGTAATCACAGAATGTCTCCTCAACAACAAACCAAAATCAGAGCTCAAGTTTGTAATACTGGAAAGAAAGAACAGTTTAAAGATGAGTTTGGCTTCTTGAGTTACTGTGTGCAGAAGCAGTACCAATTACAACAACGTCATAATATAAAATAAAATTATTGTCAGTAATGTTAGTATTCCCACAATGACCCTTGAAAACAGACCACTGTGTAGCTACATGCTAGCACCAGCCGCTTTCTGCAATGACTGAAGTGCTATGAAAAACATTCAAACATTTAAACGGTGAACACTTATAGGCATATTTATAAAGCAGTTAATCTTGCCTTATACCAAACATCATCTGCAGGTCAGTCTTCCTAGTGTATTTATCTGATGAAGGGGGGGCATATACCAAAAAATTTGTAGTTTTTCCCCCATTTATTTTGAAATGTTTCATGGATTTAAAAATACAACTTTTGAAATGCTTGTCTGTGCATGGTTTTTGGGATTTGTATAAATGGTTTATGCATGTTTTATTTTAGTTTTTTTTGGTTATTGTTCTTTTAAATGAGGCTAAATACTTTGAGGAATTTATGCAATACCCCCCACCCCCGACCGCCTTCATGACAATATAGGCTGTTGCCAATACCTTGGTAGAATTACTGTGTATTAAAGTAAGTATCTACTTTTACAGGGATATCATTTACTGTAAAGTTTTCTAAACTCAGCCTATGAAGTGGTATCCTGAGGTTTAATGTTTCACTCTCATTGCAGGTACTAATGCTGGTTTAATTTGAGCTGACGATTCTAGTGAGAGTTGGCAGTGGTGCGGCAACTGAATTGTTAATGTTTGACAACCCTCAAGGGTTTACAGGATATTCCGGAGTTTATAACCAATTTAGTACTCATTTATGCTTATTTGGACTTCCAAACATAGCAAGCTTTTTCATTTACTAAACTGTATTTATCAGCAAACATTATCAACATTTTCATGCCGTTTCCAAGTAAACACACCTAAAACGTTCTATTATTAGCTTATTTTTTGTCTAAAAACACAAACAAAGCTGAAGAGAAAACTGGAAAAAAAAGCTGAAGTGCAATATGTATTTTAAACTATAATGTTTGATGACAGAGATGTCAGGACAAATTTTAATGAAGGAGATTTCGATTTGCACCTGAACATTATGCATTCTGAATCTGAAAATCACTAATTACTATACTACTGTGTGTCTGGCAAATTGATTATTGTAATTTCTTATTGGTTGCTCTCCCAGAATACACATGGACGTGATGCCAGCTGGTATTGAGCACTGCAGGGAGGTTAATCACCAGCAGAAAATTAATGCTAGCAAAAGGATATTTTGAAGAATTCAACTGTACTGCTTTTAACAGCTTGGCAATTTGCTTATGCATTTATTAAACTTCAAAACGCAAAGGATGCTATAAATCTTAAAAACCGTTTTGGTGTTTTATTTTTTTGTACAGATAAATTTATAATATATGTAAACAATTTTTGAGACATGGCTCCAAATCTCCCAAAATATCACTTACTTTGGTTAAGGGTTATGTTGGCATTTCTTCTGTTTTGCAGGGTCTGACAATGTGGAGGGTTTCCAATGTTTTCTGTTATGCTTTAATTGTTTGGCAAAATATCCTCCCTGTCACTGACTGTGTAGTGGCTTTTGTGCTTGTATCCAACCTGCTGAGTAATTATTACAATTCCTACTCATAAAAATCAACATAATCAGTGGGTTGCTAAATTTGCAACCAACTTATAAAAACAAAATGTATTGTCATATAATAAAATTATTAAAACATAAATGCAGAGACAAAGCATACATTTTCCTTATTTCTTGCTTTGCGTTAAAAAGTCAAAAACCATGAAATAGGAGATGATGTCAATCTTATATTAAATAAAATAGTATGTATGTATGTTATGCATGTTCGTTGTGACAGTATTAGGAGATTTAGATAGGATCTGGTATTGTTATGGTTGATTAGAATGTTTGCACCCAGCTTCCAGGTGATTTGTTGTAATGTGATTAAGTATACCCAATTATTATGCAGACAGGAGAATCGATTCCCTGACAAAGCTGGTAGTGCCAGTGGAATAAAGGCATAAGGATCAAGCAAGAATTACCACAGCCACCGGCTTTTATTCTGTTATTACATATGTACTTGATTACTTGCTCTGAATATACAGTTTATCTCAGGAAGGCAATGAGAGTAAAACCTTTGTACTGGAATCTGGAACTGGGAAGAACATGTTTCGGGAGGAGGAAAGAGGAGTTTGCCTCTGAAGTCTGGGTGCATATAAAAAAGACAGTGAACTCTAATGAGTAATTTAATTTGAGTCCTTGCAATATATGCTATCAGTGTTGTGGTGCTGCATCAAGAAATTATGTTTGGTTTTGCCATTTGGGGAAATGCATTATTAAATTTCCAAAAAAAAAAAAGTTTATGTGATATATTTTGCATTTATGTTTGAAATAGATTTTGATGTGTTATATTAAATGTTGATTTGTATTACATGGGTTGAACAAAGACAGTCCATCAAGTTCTAAGTTCAACTAATAAGGAAATAAGCATATCCCAGATAAAATTCCTATAGACACAGTTTATCCAGAGGAAGGCAAAACAAACCCTAGTTCCTTCCTGATCCCGTGAGGAAATTGGATGTTCCCTGGAACAAAAGTCTTTGTTGTCTTTACTTTAAAACTTTAATACCCAGTTATATTCTGTGCTGCTAGAAAAGCACCCAGCGTTTTCCTAAAACAATTTATAACACTTGCTGAAACCACTTCCCTAGGGAGGCTATTTCAAGTTTTCACAGACCTTACTGTGAAGAATCCCTTCCTTATCTAGAGATTACATTTTTTTCCCCAGATGTAAATAGTGCCTCTGTGTGTCCTTAAGGTGAATAATTAGGAAGAAAGTTCTCTATATAGACCATTTCTATATTTACATAGGGTGATTTTACCCCCCTTAAAAATCTCTTCCAAAGGCAGAATAGATTTAGTTCAGCTAATCTCCCCTCATAGATGAGCGCCTCCTTTTATTAGTTTAGTTTTCCTCTGCACTGTTGTTTCACTAGTTCACAAAATGTTCTTTTTGTGAACTGGTGCCCAAAACTGGACTGTATATTCCAGATGTGGTCTGACCAATGCTTTGTACAGGGGCAGGATAATGTTTCAATCTCTGCAGTCTATTCCTCTTTTAATACAAAAAAGTACTTTACTAGCTTTAAATATTGCAGCTTGGCATTGCATGGTATTATAATGTCTATGATCTATCAGAACTCGCAGATCCTTTTTCCATTTTTGAATTCCCCCAAATGTGTTCCCCTAGACAGTATGAAGCATGCATGTTGTTAGCCACCAAGTGCATTAATTTACATTTATCAATATTAAATGTCATTTGCCACTTGGCTGTCCAATAATCAGTACATCCAGGTCTGCTTGTAGATTATAGACATCCTGTATGGACTTAATTCCATTACATAGTTTGGTGTCATCTGCAAACACAGAAATGGTATGTTTAATCCCAATCTCTATATCATTTATAAAGATGTTAAACAGTAAAGGTCCCAACACTGAACCCTGGGGTACACCATTAATAACCTTAGACCATTCAGAGTATGAATCATTAATCACTACTCTCTGTATGCAGTCTTTAGGCCAGTTCTCTATCAATTTACAAATTTAATTTTCTAAATCTTTAAACCCTAACTTGCATATCAACTGTCTGTGGGGTACTGTGTCAAATGCTTTAGCAATGTCCAAGTACACTAAATTTGTCTGACAACTTTGGTCTTTCTTGAATCCATGCTGACTATCACTATTTTCTAGCTGAAACTACATGTGGTTCTTTATCAAACTCTGTAGCATCTTTCCAACTATAGAAGTTAAAATTACCGGTCTGTAGTTACTTGGAAATTACTTTGCTATGTTATTAAACATAAACACTGCATTGGCCTTATGATTAACCACCTAGCCAGTATGCCCGACCTTCGTACGGGCAAAAAAAAATGGCTAGGATGGTTAACCCCGTAATTTTGTCACATCCTTACCTCCATGGTCCCGCTGTGCACATCCAGCGGGACCATGGAGGTAAGGATTCCAGCGTCGTTTTCCCATTCCAGCGTCGTCCTCCGTCCATCGTCGTCCGTCGATCTCCAGCGTTGGGTGCCAGCGGGACCGGTAAGATGCCGGCCGGTATCTTGTGTTCCGCTGCCCGGCATCTTGCGTTCCGCCGCCCGGCCGGCATCTTACCTGGTCCCGCTGATGGTCCACGTCCGTGTTCGTCCAGCGCCGGATGATCTCTGCAGGGAGAAGCCGTCCGGCGGAGAAAAAAAACCGGAAGGCTTCTCCCTGCGTGCGTGATGACGTCGGCGCGTGTGCGGGAAATTCAAATAGAAACTCATTCATTAATTTTGTATTGGATTGAATACAAACTCCTGTACTCAATCCAATACAAAATAATTCAAATAAATACAAAGTTTGTAATTGGTAAATTCAAACTGTCATTTTGTATTGGATTGAATACAAACTCCTGTATCCAATCCAATACAAAAAATAAAAAAAAAATAAAATAAAAGTAAATAACTTGGAAATTCAAATGTATCTTTTGTATTTGATTGGATACAAACTTGCGTATCCAATCCAATACAAAAAATAAAAAAAATAAAATAAAAGTAAATAACTTGGAAATTCAAATTTATATTTTGTATTTAATTGGATACAAACTTGCGTATCCAATCCAATACAAAAAATAAAATAAAAGTAAATAACTTGTAAATTCAAATTTATATTTTGTATTTGATTGGATACAAACTTGCGTATCCAGTCCAATACAAAATAATATAAAATGAATACAAAGTACATAACTGGTAAATTCAAACGCTCATTTTGTATTGGATTGAATACAAACTCCGGTATCCAATCCAATACAAAAAAATAAAAAAAAATAAAAGTAAATACATTTTTTATATTCATAATATCTACTAGAACCCCTGTTCGGACATATTTCTGTAAGTTACAGGTCTACAATTTAAAAAAAAAATTTCATGAAAAACAGTGGATCACTTTTGGTACAGAAATCTAGACCTCAGTGTAACGCTCAGGTGGTTAAAGGGTGATTAAAGAGTCTCTAAAAATTAGAATCAATGACTTTGAAATAACTGAGCTCAGCTCTTTGAGAACACGTGAGTGTAATCCATCAGGTGCTGGTTCTTTATTAACCTTAATTTTATCCAACTGTATCTCAGTTGTATCAATTTTAAACCATTGTGGTGTACACAGAGCTAAGAAAAGTGTTTAGTAAATCTGCTTTAAGGCTCTTGTCAGCACAAGTCCTCACCAGACACCAGTCACCCAATCTAACACTACATTCTTCGCCTTTAGTAAGCCCCCGCTCAGCCTCGGAAGATTGGTTGCGTCTCCCAGCACTTGGTTGCCCCCAGGACTTAGTGTGCAAAGGATAGTGTCTGGAGATGGGCTGACAGCAGACCAGGAGCCTAAAGATAAACAGCACAAGAATACCAGGTGATCCAGAATACAAGCCAAAGTCAAACCGTGTGATCAGTCCATTAAACAAGATACAAAGGGAGTAGACATAGGCAGAGTCGAGGTCACAGGCAAAGGTTGGTCCAGGCTGAGTACAATCGAAATGTCAGGAAACAGGCAAAGGTCAGCAAAAGAAAAACACACAATAGTTTCTCCAGCACCGATTAGTCAACACTACAACAAGCACTGGTGACTAGGAGCAGAGAGGCTATAAAGTCCCAGCAGCCAATAGCAGCGCAGGATAGAGTCAGGAACTGATCATCCTCTACAATCCTTTTCAGTTGTGCACAGTCACAGAGTGTGTGGTGGGGATGCCAATAAAATACATCAGTCTTCATGGCTAAAGGGAAGTGGGGGTGCTGCTTTATTCTTTATTCTCCTTGCTGCTGCAAGTGACATTACTCACACAGCACAGATTCACCGTCCCAAAAAGGTTTTCCTAACATTTACCTTTTCTTTATCCCCAATGACCCCTTTATCCCTAGTTACCAACCCTCTGATCTTTTTGATAATAATATATTTATTTATGGGGTGGGCGTGGCCTTACTTTTGCTTTCTTGCAGTCTGTCTTTCTTTGAAGTTTTTCCTGTTTATTTCCTTTTTACATCTTTTGTTTTATCTTATATTCCTTATATATATTATGTAGGTGATCCTTTTTTTATGTTTTTGGAATGCCCTTTTCTGATTCTTTATGGCTTTTTTAACATCAGTTGTGAACCAATTTTAGCCTCTTAAAATTATTACCCAATGAAATATATTTTGCAGTGTGTCTGTGTAGAACAGACTTGAAACATTCCCATTTCTGTTCCTTTTCTTTGAGGACAATATTGCCTCCCAGTCTAAGTCATGGAGAGCCACCCTCAAAAATGAAAAATTAAATGCTTTTATCTTTCCTGTTTTAGCTTCCTTACAACTTAATAAATTAAATCATATTATGGTCACTGCTACACAGATATTCCTTTATATACACATGTGTTATTGGAAAGCTCTGCATTTTTAGAAAAAACTAGGTCCAGCAGAGTATCATTTCTAGTTTGGGCTTGTATAAACTGTATCAAAAAATATCTTTAATAATATATTATGTAATAAATTCATACATTTCTGCACTTTTGCCCCAGTCAATGTTAAGGTAGTTAAAATCACCCAACTACCACAGTCTAAGCCAATGGTGCCCTTTCTATATGTGCTTGATTCACTATTTCTTCTTTAGCACTGGGGGGCCTATAGTAGACTCCAATAATTACCTGTGTATTAGGCATCCCCACATGCAACTCCACCTATAATGTTTCAATCTCATCACATGCTCCAGCAACAATTTCTTCTTTCACATTCACTTTCAGGTCACCTTTCACAGACAGATAACACCACCTTTTTGTTTTACTCTGTCTTTCCAAAAGAGAGTATAACCAGGAATATTAACAGCCCAGCCATTCATTTAGGCTTTCAACTCCCCTATTTTGTTTGCCAGACTTCTAGCATTGGTGAACAGACACTTTTAACCATTGCTGCATTTTGCCAGCAGTGTTTGCAAAATCGTTTTGTTTTTTAGTACAATTAGTACTGCGCACTATTTGTGTCACACAATCAATTTTGTTGTGTTTAATTGACTGGGCTGGTGACATGCAGCAACTGGTGTACCAGTTTAATTAAAGCAATATGTATGCATTAAATATGTGTTTATTACTGTACATTTTTTGAATGATTTAATGTATTAGTGCTCTCTCTGTGAGCTATAAGCACATTTTCAACTTTCTTAGTCTCAGCAGTGTCTTGCAGAAAGAAGTGAGACCAGAAACAAGGGCAAATGTTCCCATCATAGGATTATGACAGGAGAGTATCATAGTTTGTGGTTTCTCTTCTCTCCTCTTTTTCCCCTTTACTTATATAATGACAGGAACTTACCAGTATGAAGAGGGGACATGTAACTTGTGGCCTTTAATGATCTAAGGCTAAGTACACACACCAGATAAAAGTTGTTGGAACCGAATGATACACAACTGATCATTCAATAAACATCAATGAAAATAGTGTCTAATGACAGGCCAATGACACTGATGCAAAGACTGATTGTTATCTAGCGTGTGTACAGTTGTTTATTGATTGTACACAGTACTGTGCATGTTTGATGAATGAACATTTGGTACAACACACCAGTACACAGGATATATATGAAATATTCTGTCTCTCTCTGTGTCTACCTGTGTCTCTCTCTCTCCTTCTCACTCATGTTGAGAATTATAAGGCCAGTTTTGGAGTTGATTTCAGGGAATCTTTCCCGGATTCTCCTGGAAAATCTTTGGGCCCGGCTTTGATAGGTGGTCATGTAATGCAAAAGCTTAATTTGCATTAAACACAGTGCAAGTTGGTGCAGTTGTTTGTTGATCAAGTTTTGGTGGTATGGCATAGTTTCCAGGACCCCTCCATCAGACATTTGCCTGTTTTTGCCAGTATGAACCCAAAAAAAACTCATAACGTGCATTCACAATTGCCATTACCACAATGCTGAAAACCCCTTGTTATTGTAGTAGAAGGATCCACTGTCTGCATGTGGGTTGGTCTATACATATTTCACATCAATTGCTCCTCCACAATTCGGGAAGTTTAAAAATTGTTTGAGATCTGCAGCTTTGCTCAGCCATTCTTCTCGTATAAGGAACTGAAAAGAGAACATAACAAGAGTTCTATTTTCTTTTTTTTAGGAAATCCTCTAGTGACATGACTGAGACTCCACCAGCTGTAATGTCCACTCCAGTTTCTGACCTCAGCCAAAAATAGAGCTGGAAAAGAAAACAAGAGGAGCTGGAGAAGAAGAAAAACACTGCAGCAAGCTATGGCCATACTCAACCATCAGGGGGATGGCCTTTGGTATCAGCATCGCTGGAAAAATTAGAACAATGACCCCGGAGCAGTATATATATATATATATATATATTTATATATATATAAATAAAGTGTATTGTTTGGGTGTAATGGGTTTTGTGGGAGTTATGGGTTGATAAGCTATTCATGAAGGCCATGGCTAATTCAATGTAAGTCAGAGTACAGTCTGTTTATTTAATGCACTGTAAGGTATTTCAAGATAGTATTACTTACTATAATGCCATTTGGTTGCTTATCAAGCAAAAGCTAGAAGCATATGAAGCAGTTGGTCCAGTATTATAGAGCATGTACACCCTACATCTTTATTATTGTGTTTGGCAGTGCAGTGAAACATTTAACACTTATGGTTCCGCTGCAGCCTTAATTTAGTTAAATCTATTTAAAAAAAAAATCTAAAGTGTACATAATCCCCCAAACTTAAAGTTTATTTGGCATTATGTCTGTATGCAGCATTCTTAAGCTGTTTTTATTTGTAATTTTTTTTAAATAACTTTAGTTGGCAAATAGAATGCCCTATTAAAAACCTGATAAGAAGTCACTGGCCATCTGAAGGGATGCACATGGAAGGCTGAAAACCTTGCTTCTAATTGTGAGGCAGTAGCTTTTTGAGACAATAACAAAGAAAAATACAAGTCCTGTAACTGGCAGGTTATCCAGGTAACAACCTTTGCAATGTTTCCACATAAAATATTCATCATCATCATTCACTTAAGAAAATTGTTTGTGTGATGTCAAACACACTATAATTGTTTTATAAATTTGTTTTATTTTTGTATACACTTTAAAGCCACATTTAAGTTTTTTTTTTATAATAATGTTCAACTCAATTAGGGTAACAAAATGGTATTTTTTCCAAGTCCAGCAGGTCCCCAGCCTGGTCAGAGTAATAGTTCTGCAATCAGCAGGGAGTATAGGTAAGCATTTTATGACTCCTTTATACAGTGAAAAAAGAGAATGTATAGGATATTAAAAAAAGGAAAGACCCCGTTGCCGTGGAAATCCTGCCATCCTGGTATTTGGTGGGCCTGATTTGGCAAGTCATTGGTTGAGATAATCAGAATATATTCTTGAGTTTTCAGGCCGTGAAATTATGTGGCTGCCATTATATATTAAGTCATATGTCAGAGGGAGATAAAGATTTCTGAAGCCTAATAAAGACATATTTTTCAGTACCTCAGCGTTTATTTAAAAGGAACTAACTCAAGGAATAATCAAATGGTCAGAGTAACCTAATCATCAGATGTTGTTTCTTAAGAGGTAACAGCATTGAGTTGTATTTGTATTTTTTAAGAAATCTACAGAGATCATATGTAAAATAAGTCTAGTTGTTCTTTTCTGGAAAAAAAAAGGAATTGTTATATCTTCTACAACTGTTTTACGTAATGTATTTCTGCAATTCTTTTGACCTGAGTGCTGTCTGCTTGCATATACTGTGAAAATATTTAATATTTTATATTTTATATATACACATATTATAGCCTCTTTGAAACTATAAGGCCTTCAAGTTATTTTTTGATATTTATTGTTAGAGGAAATGAATCCTGCATGTCACATCAGAATAACAATACAAGAAGTACAGCTGACATACTAGCATATACAAATAACATGTACAAAATTTACTTGAATAAATGTACATCAACAGAAATTTGCACAGGGTAGTATTAATGATATTCTTTGTTTTCACAGAATAGCGTGTATAATCAACAGGGTAAACTATTGATATGATAAACCATTAAAAAGCATAAAACTTTTCAGAACCAAAACAATGTGTCTTATGGTGTTTATTTTTTAACTGCAACATTCTTTTTTCTTTAAAAAGAAAAGGGTCAACCCCCTCCTATTCAGTTTTGATTGCTGCGACGATCAAGACTGGATGGGAGCGCAGAGACTCCCGGTATACCTACGTCTCTCAAACCAGGAGGCTCTTAGCTGCTCCTTCTGTGCATACCCAATCTCGGTCAAGCGCAGAAAGGGCATTTTCCTATACTGAGGGGAACGAGATCCCGAGCTCACACATGCACAGTGAGATCAGCACTCTTTTTTCCCCTTTACAGCACGCTACATCACCAGACCTCGTGCCTGCACACTGTGAAATCAACTGACGTAGCCAGAAGAACGAAGAAGAAGGTTCAAGATGGTGGTGCCCAGCACTTCCTCCACTCCGGGATGAAGGAGAATTCTAGGACCTGTGAGGGACCTGATCACGGACTTCTCCAGTGCAATCAAGGGATCTGCAGAATTGAAGGAAATTGTTTTGTGATTTTTTTAATGTTTAAGTTTCCTTGGACAGCCCCTGGCCCCTTATGTTACTTTAAAGTACGTAAGGGCTTTGCTTACATAAGTGATCCTCTCTTTAACGGAGAGGGTAGTGGTACATTTTGTTACTGTTAATTTCCTAGCACAAAAAAGTGATCAGCAAAATTTTACAAGAGTTACTGATTGCAGGCACTAAAGTCTAAATCCTTAAAATTTTAGTTTCACAAAATTTTTTGGGAGAATTTTCACTCCCTGTAGGAGTACATTTTCTATAGAAGTATTTGGAAAAGAGACACTGGGAACAAATATATGTATGAGTTACATGATGCAGTTGCAAATATCTGTAAAACTGTGTATGTAGAATATAATAAAAGACTTTGAAGATGATGAATGTATTTATTCTTAGGATTTAAACCTAGTTTGCTCATAGCCCCAACTGGTTGGCAGTTAATTGTGACTTGACTCTGACCCGAAGAGCTTGGAACAAATCGGGCACAGCTAGGTAGAGAAAAAATGGGCAGACAGTGTTTGATGAAATTATTAGAAAAGTACCTCGTGGGAAGTGCTTGGGATCAGTGAATCTGTTAACCAAGTAAAATCATAGCAATTACTTCCAATTATACACAGGCGATTTTTCCCATTGTTGTATACAAATGCCACTGATTTCTGATATTGTGACTCCTAACCAAGTGAAATCACAGCAATTTGTTCAAGTTTCACACAGGCAATTTTCCTGTTGAAGCACAAAAATATCCTGTCTTCTCAGAAATTTTAGAGGTAAACAGAATAGATAAATAGATTCAGACTGATTTGCCTGGATTTGTTCCAACCTGATTTTTTTCTTTTCCACTCACTGCTATCTCCAACAATTTAACTACGTGCTAATCGGCAGCATAAAATATCATTTCAAAATATGCATATATACACAAACACCAAGGTTGGACAAATAATTTGTACACCAGTATTATAGTGCCCTACTTTTAATTGTGTTATTTGGCTACAATGAAAAAAAGTTAAAATATTTTTTGCTTATATAATACACAGACATACAACATAAAGAACATGAACAAAGAAAAGATAATCATCTATTACTTGACTTTCAGCTTCTTTTTTGCTCCATAATTAAACATTATTGTTTTAGGTCCTAAGCGATCTATAAATAATAATATGCCGGTTTATGTATTTAATCAAATTTTTACTGCCAGAGTATGTCATGGAACAAGTAACATTTTCCTAGAGGTAGAAGTCTATAAAATAGTTTCTTTATGGTTTCAAAACACGGTGTAATACATTGGCTAACTATTCAATTACTTCTTGCCCCTGTAAATATTAATTTCTCTCCATTTTCCATCATAAGAAAATTGGATTCATATTTCCACTTTTAATTGATAGAGGAGGTGAAGCACCTAATTATCCTTTTCCAGTTCTTTAATCATATGCAGTAATGCTAAAACTAAATTAAATTTTCTCTGTCAGTGTTTAGAACCAAAGCGAAAGGTTTCTTCATCTCCTCGTTGCTTTACAAATGTACTCTAAACATATGTATATATTCATTCTTAAAGGTGAACTCCAGACAAAACGCACAATTTAGTAATGTATTTGTAAAGTGGAAGTTATTTACTCTTTCCTGCATCCTACATTTTGTAAAGCTATTTACCTATACTGGGTAATGTATAGCTTCTCAGGCAATCTACTGCTTTTGTTGAACTGGACTAAATAGCTAATAGTAATCTGATAACAGATCACCCTGATGGGCCAGACTTATCTTCACGTGGAGTCATGCAGAACTTGTACTTACTTCAAACATCAATAAGTGTCCAACAGTATCTAAAAAAGACCAACAGTATTTCATGACTTGACAAATTTTGTGTCTATGGTCAACATCCTCATGAGCACTTCAGCTACCCATCTCCTATGATAAGGTGAACCAAAAGAATTTTCATCTGCATGAATTAATGCAGTTCTATGTTGGCTATTTTTATTCAGAATATGGTTCCCCTTATATACAATACATATTATTAGGGAGAAATAGAAATATAATATATTTAATTTGTACTTATATTTCTTTCACTGTACTGTACATTGACTGTACTTGTTCTTGAAACGTTAAACATTTATCCAGAGAATAACCTGGAGAAATGAGAACCTTCACAGACAAAAGTAGAGTCACAGTTACTGGCTATAATTTTGCTTGCTACAGTATACGTACTTAATTAAACTACATTGGTAGTTTCGTTTGGCAGGAAGTATTTCTACCTTTCTATTTTCCCTCTTTACCAGGATGAGTGAAATGGAAGTTTTTCTTTGCTAAAATTCACCAATTAGAAAAATAAATTGGGGTAAACAGGTAGAATGGAATTAGGGTGGCTTTTAAAGGTAAATAAGCTTTGGCATTTCTGGTATTATAAATTTCACTACTAAAAGCACTGCTCACATCAAGTATATACTAAGCCAAATTGAAGAGCCAGGAAAAAATCAAAAGAAGTTTAACTAAAATATAACAAATGGATTTTTAGAAAATGCATTGGTTGCACGAGTAAACTATTTTTGTGGCTAAACTATAGTACATCAGTTTGTATTAGTATTTTGCTAAAAACAGAAACTGATTTTATTTTGCTTTAAGGCACAATTTCTTTTATCTTTATACTGTTCCATGTGATGAGCCATATGTTGCAAACAAAGGTACAAAAATCCATATGTTCAGTTTGATTGGAGTGTACAGCTGTATGTGTTTACATCGAGAGACTGATAATGATGATGTATTTTTTTGTGCATTTCAACAGATATTTTAATCGAACCAACAATCGCGTTTTCTGTTTGAAGAAGCACGTTTCAATAAATATTTTTCGAAAGAGTCACTTGAATGGATGTAGGGCTCTACCATTGTTTTTTCTTAACTATCAGAAAACAGAAGGAACAAATGTATCTACACATGCAGTACTCATAAAATCCATTATATCAGCAATCAAAATGTAGGAAAGCCAAGGACAGGTTTAGATTATGATACTATTTTAATGAGCTGTGTGCAGTAAATATATATATGTACATGTACTTGAATGTAATTTCAATTTCAATGCCGCCCTTCTGAACAATACATACATCAGGCATGAAGAGTTTACATAGAGCTGGGGACTCTTCATTGTATAGGCAAACTGCAGGCACCTGCACTGTCGCATGGAGTGAGTCCCATGCTTTTCTAAGCGAAGATTTTTCTTGCTACCTTTGATTTATTGAAATGAAAGATAAGTGTAGAAAGGATGAATGTACCAGTTTGGGCCTGATGTTTGACACAAATCTCCTATTTTGTCCTGCAACGGCAAGCCATAATACTTTTAAATAAACTGAAAGCTAACCTCAAGGCATTAATAGTTTAAATATTTATTTAAATTTATTCTTCAATGGCCACAATAATATAAATTCACATTGGGGGCACCTAATGCCTTTGCAAACCTAGAAATCAACTTTAAAATTGAGCAATTACTGTTCTGCACACAAACTGTTTAAAAGGCATAGTTGTGGGAGGGGTCCAAAAGTATATAGCAGCAAATAAGTGGCCTAGGTCCTTATGTAGTAATTTGTCTTGTACTGCCTGACCTCAGTACTACTTACAGGTATTCAGTTTTAAATAAAAGTTAACATGAAGCCTTACATGTGTTCAGATGATAACTGAACAGTGTATACATTAGCAATGATCCTTATTGTAAACTATCACATTGGTCGGATTTTTTTATGAAATAAAAATAGAAATATCTTGGTACTTTTTTCTAATGTATCTCTGTATGGCACTGAATACTGTCACTATAAGTACTTGCATGGTTTTCTCGATGAAGATAGTTTTTCCAAGTTGTTATTAGGTATATAATCTTATATTTACAATGCTTTTTACAGTTGGATACCTTGTCTAATGGATTCTACTGTCCATCAAATGAATCACCAGTAAACAAAATAGCCCTGTTATATTACCAAGTTGTACTTCTTGATGACAGCAGAAATTGCATTACTCATATATAATATATGCCCCTCCTGTGTTGCTCAGTGGTCAAGAAGAAGGATACATCAGGTCTACAGCAGAGCAAAGATGTGAGATAGAGATGTGATAATGGCTAACATGATTTTGCTGGCAGTTTATCTAGAGCTTGTCTTGTCTCAGAGTTACAGTCCAAATGATTTTGATCAGCAGAACTTATCATTTGCATTGTGAGAATAATAGTGCTGACACTGTGCTAAGTTGGTGAGCTTCTTTGCAGTTTCTGTTCCTTGTCACGTACAAGTGATGAGACAGCAAATCTTGAATGTCACAAAAGAAGAAAACGAAAAAGGAGACGCTTTGTCAATCTGGCATTTAGTGTTCCCCCTGGACTACATCAGGTTATCTCTCTGGTGCTTCAGGGGAACAAAGGATAGAGAAAGTTGGCATCTTTAATTAAATCAGATCACACAAGATGGTTTTGAGCTTTTGAAAAACACTTCAAAGCTGCTTCAAACTGACAACATATTAGTGACTACAAGCCATAAACTGTCAGTGTCTGCATATGTATACCTTAATTAAAAATACACATATTTCTCAGAAAATTGTTTTTTCATAATAAAATGGTATGCTTCATTTTTTTCTTAATAAAGCATTTTTAAGTTACTGTAAAGCTAAATTATGTTTTCTAAATATTTAAAACATGTAAGTTAAACAAATGTTAATAATAAGTAAAATATTGCAATTTATAAGCAAACTCTTGCAAGAGTGAGTAAGAAAGAAAATTATTAAATGTGTTGTTTTTTAAATTTATGTTAACCATAGTTACACCTTGTGTAACCTGAGCAGCACTGGGGGCTATACTGGCTATATGAAAGCTAAGTAGTCTCCTACTTTCTTGTGATCAACTTTCACTAAATGATTGGGGCATTCATTTTTTAATCACAATCAGGTTTTAATTTCAGATTAATACAAACAGTATATAGAAACAAAGTGGTTCAATGTGTGTTTTGGACCAGATATGCTTGTACAGGAGAAAAAAAAATACTTCTGATCCCATAAGGCAATTGTATGTTCCTTGGATCAGCAGTCTCTATTACACTGGGGAACGCATTTTTTGTTGAGTTAGATCTTACACTTGTTGTTTTACTAATTTTTGGGTGGTGAATTCAGAAAAGACCACAAATATTTGCTATCACATCAGTTTTTACCCTCCATTTTTGTCAAAAAAAACATACAAATTTTACATAAAATGAAAAAATAATGAAATAATTAACTTGAATGTACTGTTTATTTATATTTTATTTGTTCATACAAAGGATTTATTGTTACTCTATGACATTTTTTGTACAGTAAAACATTTGAAATCTAATTGAGTAAGTGGTAAACATTTACGCTTATAGCTTTTCCTGGAGTGTTCAGTGTTAGGACATTCCCACCGGATGCTCCAACATTAGTCAGCCATCATATGTACATCCCATCTAACCTGATACCGTCCTTCCATGACCTTCAAATCTTGGTGGAATTGTTTACCTTGCTCATCACTGACTGCACCAAGGTTTTCAGGGAAGTTAGAAAGATGGCTATGCAGAAAATGCACCTTGATGCTCATATTGCAACCAATCATTTTGTAGCTTTCCAAGAGTTTCTGGACAATTTCTGTGTAATTATTTGGTTGTGTTTACAAGAAAGTCCTTGACAATGGCTTTGAATGATAACCAAGCAAACTATTCGACTTCTGACATTGTTCTGATAAAATGTTCATCTTTGATGAGCTGCCGAATCTGTGGACCATCAAACACACCGGCCTTTATTTTTTCAAATGACAGGCTAGGAAATGCCAAAATGAGGAACTTGAAACATTCTCCTTCAGTTGGCAAAGCTTTACCGAACTACTTTATCAGACCCAGTTTCATGTGCAGAGGCAGGAATATAATATTCTTTCTATCAATAAGTGGCTAAATAGAATGATTGGAACACCTGGTTTTAGGGCAGATCTTGGAGGCCAATTCCTTTCCACCCAATGCCTCTCATGGGTTCTTCTGTCCCACATGCACAGATAACAGGGAAACTTGGTGTATCCACGTTGCTGACCAAGAAGGAAGCATACCATTTTAAGGTCAACACAGATGACCTAATTGTTTTTAGTGATATTGCAACAACTCAATGACTCTCTTTATGTCTGCATATTCTTCACAAAGAGAAACGGAATGTCCAACTGGGACTGATCCAAATATATTGCCATTGTGAAGGAGGACATACTTTAAGCTCCGCTTTGAGCTATCGATGAATAGTCGCCATTCAACTGAGTAATAGATTGAAATTCCCATTTCCTCCATTAAACCAGCTATGTTATGGCAATACACTGTCACAGATCCCTGCAGGTCCAGGGGATCTGTGCCTCTTTCAGTGCCACCCACCTTTCACTCCCCGGCTGCCAAATAGGCTTGCTCTACAAGTGTGCTGATGTTCGTCCTTTGACTGGGAATGGTGAAACTGTCACGGATATAACAAAATGAATCAGGGTTGTTTAGACACGACCAAAAACAGCAGAGCCAGATATGATCTGAAAGAAAAGAAGTACGCGTGTAAGTGGAAAAATAAAGTTTGCTTATTCACTACGTAGAGCAGCGCACAACCTCTGACCACTCTGTCTTGCGTGTAAATAAATAGCCTATACAAATCCACACTATAGTAATCACATTAATATAAGCTGTAGAGAAAAAAACTGACGTGATAGAAGAAAACTAATTGCACTTTCAGAATCAGCATACCTATTTTAGTGTAAATAAGCTTAAAAAGTCAACAAGTGTGTTAGGATTTGTGAAAAATCATTTGTCAACTGATTTTAGTGTTTATTTTGGGAGTATAGCATAGGTGTGTAATTTGTGATATTGACCTTAAAACTAACACTTTAACTGACACTTTAACTTGTGTATGTAAAATATTATTCTTGCTAACTGAAAGAAGATAGAATGAATATTTTTACAAAATACTTATTTTTACAACTTTACAAATATTAAAAAAGGTAATTTTGCAAATGATGTATTTTTCAGTCACTGCCATAGACTTATGATGCCATTATTGATATTCATTCCCTACAACAAAGTTCTTATTACAGTCTAATTATTTTACAGAATGAGTATGAACTCCAGTTCAGCTCATGATGATCATGTAGAAAAACAATACCTTTGGGTTTTTTCCTGAGCATATTCTTTCATTGCCCTCTGTGTTGTCAATTATTTTCTGTGATTATAATAAAACTCGGTGTCAATGCATACTGTACTCATGGTTTTAGATTAACTCATTGCTTATATAACTAAATTCCATTTTACATGATTTATGTGACTTATTGTTCCATAGAATAGTCCACAAAAAAGATTTGCTTCTATTATATGTTGTAAAGAAATAAAGTGAGTTTTAAGCCTTTCAGTACTAAACATTTCAAATGTGTGATTAAAAAAGAAAATTAACACTGCTGGAATTTGTGTCTTGTAAAAACAGTTAACTAATTAGCATGGGAAATATAAGATGTTGAAGGTGTCAGGAACATTGTGACTAGAAAATGACAAGCATAATACAGACTTGCAAATGGACTGTTCTAATAACATGTTAAAATAACTGTGAACAAAGATCATTTCATTATGAGTATAGAATTTCCCAGTATCTAGCAAATAATGTGTTCCAGTGGATCAATGCACAGAAAAATCATTGCCTTGTGTTGTTATTACTTATTTTCACTCTTATTGGCAGCATTCTATTACGTAGTTTATTGGCAAACAACCGAAATGTTGTATCAGCTTTTTTGTCATGCAAGTTATCTGGTAATATAGTGCGGAGATGGTCTAATTCAGTATATATAATCTACATTCTTTAGCAAATGAGCACTGATAAACACATTTGTGTACACATTTATGAGTAACCACATAAAATACTTTGTTGCATACATTCAAATGATTTGGTATAAGTATTAATGTTTGATAATAGCATAAAACATGGCAATTGCCCAACTGGTCTCAAAGTTCTCTTTAAAATATATTACTGAGATTTCCCTCCTTGTAGTCTACTTTTCTGGGTTTTTATGGAGTAGAGTTGAATTAGGGTCTTAAATGGATACATGACCCTAAAGGTTTCAAGCCATAGCAAATGTCAGAATTGCTATTTTCTTATTAATGCTGCTAGATATTGTTTATTAATTGAAGTGGACTTGTGCTTAGCAAGTTTGCTTGCTAGGCTGCCCTTTCTAATGGAAGATTTTCCTTCTCTGCGCTCCCTGGCCTTCCTTAAACCAATACTCCATTTTTCTAGATATAAATTAGCACAGGATGCTTCCCCATCTGTGATGCAGCTTTGATGCTGTTGCATGAACGCAGGGCATTTTTTAGGATTCCAAATTGGAGGGCAAATAGGCCAACATAGGAACTGCATGAGATCAGATTCTAAGCTTACCTGCCCCAAATAAAGCTATTCTTAACCATGTTAAATACTACTTAGCTTAAATTGGTATAACTTCAATATATTATGATCATTGTATTGGCATTGCTTTGTTATCTTTTTTTTTACTAATGCTAGTCATGCATGACTGTCAACCTTAAACAGAAGATTTTCAATTTGATCAACTTTTTTAATAATATGTTGACTGTTCATTGAAAATAATTTATGTGAAAAGTAGGGGAAGCTCACCGACAGGAAAGTTAAAAGAGTTTATATCGTTGCCCAGCCTGAATTTTAATAGTAATTATAAATAGAGAGAAAAAGAGGCAGGCGTTTTCTGGCAATGTTTTTTATATACGTGTAGATGTGTTTATTAATGTGTACAAAGTATAAAAGTAAAACAAGAAATATATATAGCAAACAATGTAATTGTTACAGAAACCTATTATACTAGATCTTTACTCTAGACATAGTATTTTTGCTTCACCATACAAGTGATTTACATTTTTTGTGCATAAATAAAAATAGCATTAGGAAAATATACTGAAGAAATTATAGTGTCTCTGTTTTTTCCGACGCGTTTTGCCCAAAATAGCTTCCTCAGGGGACAGCGAGACTTTGATTAGAGTATAATAAGAGTGTGATGTTCCCACAGATCATAGGAAGAAAAGAGGAAAAATCAATGTAGAAATCTTTAATGCCTGCACATGATGACTGAAATATTTCTTTTTTTGACAAGTGGAAATGCCTTAAGGTAGTTGTTATATCCAGGAATTACCTTGGTTTCAAGGTGTTTCTAAACTAAATGGTTCATTCATAAAAAAAGATAGACTTCACAGCAAGGGGGGAGAATGGAGGGGTATTGAAGCTGTATTAGGTTGCCAAGTAGAAGGGGTGATAACCTTTGCTGCAAAGAAGCTTGTTTTCTTTACTATGTTAGATAAGTGAGATTGAAAGTGTATTACAGATATATTTGTTGGTAAAGGAATCTAATATTTATTGTTGGAGGTATGAGCGGAGAGCAGTAAATCCGCGGCCAGCCACCATTATTGAAAATAATTTAGTCATATCTATCACACACCGCAACTGATACATGAGTAGTTCTTTGGTATCAAATTTTAGTAACTTATTGAGATGCAAAATGATTACTATATTTTCACTCAATCAATCAGTAAATGAAGATAAACATATGTATGTTTACTTCGAAATCCATTTGAACAGAAATCAGATACCGTGATCATCAGATATTTTTTGACAAATGTTCTTGATTCTATTTGTGATATTGATCACTTTCAGTCAATTGAATCCAGAAATAGGAAATCTAATATTGATTAAATTAATCTAACATCTTTAACAAATAAGAAAATGAACATTTCTGTTTTCAGCATTACTGTGCTCAAATAAACTCCATTAAGTTTTTCTAAGAATATTGGATTGCATTTCTTAATTTTCTTAATACTCTTTATGCTGGTGTTTTTGGTTGGTATGGTCATTTTTATGATTGTATAGCTAATGTGTGTTAAAATCATTTAGTGTCAGTTTTAAGTTTAGCTTCTCCCTTCATTGAGATGTAAATAGACTCGTTTGCTCAGATAGACCAATTTCCAGGTGTAACAGGAAATGGGAACTGGGTAAACTTTGTAGGACAATGGCCACACACAAAATAAAACAGGGACAAATGGTCATACAGGACAGATGACAGAGAGGAGAAGCAGACATAGCTGTGTCCTGACCTAGAAACATTTGGAACCAAAGTCCTCGATTTAATGGCAAGTAACAATTGTGCACATTTTTGTTATAAAAGTTTAGGTTGATGTATGATTTTTTTTAAATCAGTTCTTGTTGACATTTTCATCTTTTCGTAGATATTTTGCATAATAATTCAGTAGAAGATACACATATTAATCCATATTATTGTGTGCCTGCCTACACTCCCTTGAAAACTTCTGTAGAAGGCTAATATTTAGCCAAACAAAAAAAAAGGATAATAGTTACCATATAAATGTATGCTGTGTCTTAAGTTGCCAACTTACATTCTAAAGAAGAATGTTTTGGTGCATAAATGGCCTGATTTATTAAGGCTCTCCAAGACTGGAGACGATAAACGTCCATGGGTGAACCTGGGTGATCTAGCAAATCTGGAATCTAATTGCTATTTTTTGGCAAATGTTTTCTTTTTCAGTCCTAGACTAGATCTATTCTAGATTTGCTGGATCACCCAGGCTCTCCCAGTCTATCTTCTCCAATCTTGAAGAGCTATGATAAATCAGGCCCATTGTCTTCATTTAAACACTGATCTTTTTTTAGGAATCATAATGCTGCAGTGAAGTTACCAATGTGGTAGTGTTGGTCAAAGTAAATAGATAAATTACAAAGAAGAAAATTTACCAAAATTTGGAGTAAATCTTTATTAGAAGCATCGGAGGGGAGTATGCAGGCTTTTGTGGGCAATGTTCTATAAAAGATACATAGTTTTTTCACACAGTGTTTAGTCCTATTTCCAACATAGGTCAAATAATTCTTACTGTATGGTATACAAAGAACACAGATCATGCATAATAATACTTAGATATATATCAGGATGTCATGAATAAAGTAGCAAGTAGGAGCTCAGACTTCCGACGTGTTTCGCCCCTTGGCTTCCTCAGGGGACAATAAAATCAAGGGAATATATTCTAAGTAATGCTGTGTAAATTAATGGGAGACAGCTGGATCACAGCATCCTTGAGAGTTCAAGTGTATATATTCTCATAAAGGCTGGCTGTGGTGTGTGTTAATACCAAGTGCTAAGAAAGTTTGTTAGAAGCAGGTATAACGATTTGAAGAGATATTGTAGAATAATGAAGTTTCCAGAGGCTGTGTGAGGCTTTGCTGCTGGGCACTAAGCTGGCATTTGAAAACCACTACTTTTCACCTCCAGAATAACATCATTTAATACAGGCTGGATCGTTCACAGTATTAAGCTTATGTGACCAAGAGACTGGGACACCACCATAGGACCTATATACTCATTTGTCTCATTAGAACTAAAGCATTACCAAATGGAATACAGCTTACAATATACAGTGACCATTTGAAAACTCCATCAGCCCGAATTAACCATTAAAAAACACTACTAACCTAATGGATATGATGTTTCTAAGATTTACCCGTGTATGACACAAGGCAACACATCAGGAACTTCATTATTCTACAATGTCTCTTAGTTTAAATCGATATGCCTGCTTGTAACAAACTTCCTTAGAACTTGGTATTAACACATACCACAGCCAGCCTTTATGAGAATATATATATATATATATATATATATATATATGTCTCTTAGTTCAAATCCATATACCTGTTTGTAACAAACTTCCTTAGCACTTGGTATTAACACATAAGCCAGGGGGCGAAACGTGTCGGAAGTCTGAGATCCTGCTTGCTAATTTATTTATGAAATCCTGATATATATATCTAAGTATTATTATGCACGATCTGTGTTATTTGTATACTATACAGTAAGAATTAGTTAACCTATGCTGGAAATAGGACTAAACATTGTGTGATTAAACTACATATCTTTTATATAACATTGCCCGCAAAAAGCCCGCTTACTCCCCTCCTGTGCTTCTAACAAAGTAAATACATGAAAAAAAGAGAAAAGGTAATGTAACATTCATCAAACCTTCTTGTGCAGGTACAGTGATTGACCTGCAGTGAATTTTGGTAACGTTCACATTTTCTGCTTTGTGAATACTACCTTATGACCAGGAATAGTAAAATCTGTTTAAATTTTTTGTTTAATGGATCCTTGAAATGTTCATATTACTATAGACAGGTCTGCTTTTTGAATACAAAAAATACATGAACTACACTAACTTAGTGCCATCACAAATTGCAAAAATAAGGTTAATTAAGCATGCACGTAAAACAAGAGTTACATACCCTCATTGTATACTATGCTTGAATTGTACAAGAAAATAAATAATTTCAGTTAATTAAAAAATAAAATTCTTTATGTTTTTTTCTAAATTCTATATTCACACCTCTTTTTAGTATGCATTTTTAAACAAGATCCACTTGCTTAATTTTTATTGGGCTTTCAGCTGAACACCTCTTTTATAGGAATGGATGATAAGACCTTTACCACTAAATCATAATGCGCCTTACTTTACTGTATTGTGTAAAAAATAGAGTTACAAATGTAGACTTACACATAAATGCCACATTCACAAAGATATAATTTTAGTAAAGCCTATACAACAGATTAGAAATTTTCATGATTAATATTTTTAGATGACATGGGGCTTTAAGTATACTAGCCATGTTGTGTTTGACTAATGTATGCAGTAATACAAAGCAATAATGATAATGGTCTCCACCTGATAAATGCTGCATCCCATGAGGTTATGGTCTATGACCCATGGATAGCCGCAGCTAGGTTTCCTCTCAAGCTTTTTGACTATTCAAAACCATCAGTTAATGGAAATGCTGTTCTCTAACAAATTTAGAATGGATATTGACACAAATCTGAACAGCAGCACTACCTGCAACAATGCTTTTGTACAACTTTGACATATACCATACTCTTCAATAAAATAATATAAAAATATTGTTCATAGGTATATCAGATTTTAAAACCTTCAAAGTCTCTCTCAATATAAAGTCATAAGCACAGAGGGATTCTTCATGAGCCAAAATAAATTACTCTTATGCTGTCACATTATAAACCTAGAGAAAGACTGATTACTATGTGAGCCTCATGGATATCCCACAAATTGACTTTATGTCAACTTAATTTAAAGGTGGGGTGCGTGGTCATAGTCTCAGTGACAAGTACACTCAGTTTAAATGATTTAAATTGTCTTCTCATATTTGAAAATCCCTGAATGCAGTTGTCGGGACTACATGTGATTTACTCACTTTGCTTTATAGATCATAGGTTATATGTATGAATATATTACCTTTTTTCAATAATATTTATAAATCAATTACCTTGAAGAAAATCATTAAGATTACATGACTTTAAAGTCTTATGTTTTCAAACGGTAATTTTATTTGTACAAGAGGACTGCTTTTTCATATAATATCTACTTTTTTCCACTTCATCATGAAGCTTGCAATATTAATTCTCTAAAGATACACTAAAAGAAAATACACAATGCAGTCCTAACAGAAATACAGTGGCTGAACCTCCTGTTCTATGCGCATCTCTAGTCCATTTTACAGGTCAGTTTGAATCTTAAATGCTTGATGTTTTTTTTTGTGTAACTGCTACTCCATCACAAACTTGCTTCATTTATAGTTACATTTGTTGCACTTCTTGTTACTTTTTCTTTTGGTTGCAACACTGCAAACTAATTTCTACCAAGCTGGATATATACTAAGTGGCACTTTCAAATATGTCATCACACAATAGTATGAGTGTAAAAAAATATGTGAACAAACATTTGTGACCTCATAAAAATTTCACTCTAGTTTTTACTTTAGAGAAATCAAATATGTTAGTAAAGAATTATAGGAAACATGGTATAATACATGTATTAAGGAACATTTAGTGATTTCACTTGTATGTGTACTTCAAAATACATTAAAATGTATACAAATACATATGCATTTTAATTAGTACTATTTTAACTGAACTAGTGCGTGTGTGTGTGTGTGACACCACCATAAGTAAGTTTGCTTGAATTGATTGTGATTGATGTGATTTTTTGTAATCATCATTATTGTTAGTTTCATCTGTTGCTGCAATGTTTTTGTGCCTGGTTTATAATGCCAGTTTCTGTAGTTTAGCAATTCTTCAGAAATGTGTTGTCATTTTTCCATTGAGTACAAATGTCTGCATGGTTTCCACACCAACCTCCTACTTGACCCCCCTCGTTGCCTTTCTTCCATTGTCATATATTGGTATTTGAATGTATTATGTACATAGTCCTTTTCTGAATAAATTGTCATGATTTTATTTCTTTCTTTGTTTTTTTTTTATAGTCTGACATTTGCACTCATGTTGATTTGTCCCCACACAACTCCTCTGTTCATTTGTAGTAGTGTTATAGGTTTGTTGTCATTGTGCTGTGTTATCTGATCTTAGCACTATTGTATACAAACACACTTCCACTTGCTGTCCAAACTGGTTGTGAATTAGTTGTCCAGCTGAGTTGCATACTCATTCTAACACACCTGATGGTGATGGAAGGAGGTCCAGGTTCCAAGCACAACATCAAAGCACATTGATTGCCAAGCTCACAAGCAGGTTCAGGCACTCTTAGAAATGAACAGATGTTGTGTTGTTACTTAACTTAATGCTGATAAATAGTGGAGTGTATGCATTATTTAGGTGTTTACACAAAACAAATAGTACTAGTACAGCACACTTCCAAGGCCAAATCCACTTTGTGCCAAACATTTTCTTGCTTTTCCATCCCTTCAGGGTGTTTTTGCAGATTTGAATGGCATTTTAGATTTTGGCCTACTATATATAATTGACTTACTCACCTCACCTTACATATATAAATAGACACACATATACATATACATATTTATTTATGGAAGCAAACAAGAACGTGTGTGTGCTTGTGACTTTTGTGGGAAAATCTAGTGCGATGGCAAAGCCAAGGTTTTGCCTGCGGAAAGTCGAAAGATCTACCCGCAGGCGGCTCCTCCGATCAGGCATCGAAAGTGTTGATATAGGTGCCTATGTAGAGGAGCTGAACTCGGTAAACTCTTGCCCAACAGGAAAGAAATAAGTCATTTTAAAATATGTTTTTTTTCTTAGCGCATGTAGATGTTTTAAACATTTGAACAGCACAAACATTTTTTTTAGGGCTAAGGGTAATATGTGTAACATTAGAAAGAATGCTTTTTTAGGGGAACAGTGACTGTAAAATGCAAGCTCGCCATTGTCAAACTGCCGGGGATGCATGGCTCCAGCAGTGAGATCATTTCTGTTACAAACTTCTGCGCCAATACGCCAGCACCTGAAATTTAGTTGATGAATTGAGTGAAGGCTTCTGATTTTGGATCGCGAATACGAATGCACGAGCGAGTCTCCAATTTTGCTTGGTGAATCAGGGCCTGTATGTTCTCTCTTTATGGCCCCCCCCCACAATAAAGAACCTAGGTTTACCGGCTTTAATGAAATTGGCAGTGCTAATGGGTACTAATGGGTACTATTGTCATTGGTTTATTAAAAGATTTGTTAACCCAATGCAAACATGTAGACTTCACTGGCTGTATGCACTGGCTGTATGACATTGACTCTCTTTCTATATAAAAGGGGCAAAGACTAAATGACAAAAATAGTTAACAATGGTATTACCCTTTCCTTATTCTACAAAAAAAAAAAACTATACAGAGAAACTGCCGCCAATAGGATTGTAAGTTGACAATCTCTGTACCTGAGCCCAAATAGCATTAGGAACCTGATCAGTTCCTTTTACGATTATAAAAAAAACTAAAATACTTCTGGGCACAGAAAACTATAGCCTGCCAGCTTTTTGAGATCCCAGGAAAGGTTACATCGGCCACACAGTACAGCTCATGTTCCGTTGCTCCAGATATGAGAGCTGCAGATCTCATTCATGGATGCATACTGTTGTTTTCATGTACCTCTTTGGGCACCTATCTACTTCCAGAGTACCTTGTGTTCTCTATACACCATACAGAATACAAGATAATGATTTATTCCTGATGACTTACTCTGAGATTTCATTCAGATAGAGTGATACCTTTGTGCTGCCTTTAGTTAGCCATAGTACTCTGGCAGTCTCATGCCTGTGTATGTTTTGTCATCTCAAATTTGAGGGTCCAAATTAGGACTCCTAGAATGTGACTGGGTGCCAAATCATATATTTATTACGTGTACACCAAAAGAGAGAATACCAAAGTTAGACATCAAAATCAATCTGATCAAAATCCTTTCTGATTATAGCAGGGTGGTATAGTGGATTTCATAGTCTCTAACAGAGGGGGATTTGCTAGGTAAGCAGATGATAGTCCAGAAATAAAATGTCTTCATTAGCTGAATGTTCAGAGTCAGTTTCATTTGCTCAAGCTTATCCATAAACTTCTGAAAACTTCCGTTGCCATACTTGATAGATCATGTCTATTAAAAGGAATGCAGAATCAGCTCTGAATCTGAGGCTACGTAGAAGGGAATTTTAGGAGCAGATTAATCCATGGCTTCATCTTGCCCTGCCATTGGCTGATAGGACTGACCTTTTGCCTGTGATGTCAACTCAGCTTTGTCTTTACCCTTGAATACCTTGTCTGGTGAACTGATTACCTGTATATGACCTCTAGCTTTGAATTCTGGATTTGCCTCTGCAAGAGTGAGAACTCTAAACTCTAAAAAAATCAGAAGGTATTTAGGTACTTTAATTGATGCCCAAAAACTTGGTTCTTAGTATTTATATGGCGGATAATTATTTGATCTTCTAGAGCTTGTACTATAGTCAAAATGTTTTCATATGGATACAAATACCTATTCTAAGCTAGCTGGATGAATAATTAAACTTCCTCTTGAAGTGGTTCATTCTCTGCATCAGATCACTTCCTCCTTAAAAGTACTGCTAATATAACCCTTGACCAGATTCCCCAAAGCAGTTGATCTGGTGGAGTATACTGAGCATAATTATTGCATTTCAGATGTGTATGACCAGTGGGTGTTTTACAGTTTGACTCAAATCTAATATTTCCTTTTAAAATGTTTTCAGACTTAAATGTACAGTTTGGCAATGTTGCTGTTTTTCAAAATATGTCGTCTGCCTGAATGTACTGTGGATTTAAAAAACCATGTGTGGGTACTTCACTCCTGAGTTTGCAGCTTTTGCAGTTCACATATATTTTTGTAGTGTATTTTGTAGTTTGTTCATATACACAAAGGTAGGCTAGGCAAGTGTGCTTCATGTGCCAGGGCTGCTTTTTTCTCCTTTCCTGGTCTTGACTGTGCCTATTGTACTTAATGGAAGCACTTATTTTCTGTTATCGAGCACAAAATAAATGGTGTGAGTTTGCCTTCTGCACTGTTGTCATGGCTGTGCCTGTCTTTCCAAATGCTAAATATATTTTGGCTTTCATTCTGTGTTATTTACACTTCCACTGCTTTGAAATCTTAAAAAGACCATGAGAAAAGGACAGCTAGCAATGAAGATGACATAAAAAGATTGAAGATGACATGGAGATAAAATCAATTTTTTTTCTTATCGTGTACAGATAGCCTTCAAAATAATTTTATTGTACTTTATAACAAAATTGGTCTTGAAGAACTATTTAACTTTCATCACAGAAAAAAGAACCTGAGTGGGTTTTCAAACATTTTATAAATATTTCATGGCGATTGCTTTAGTACAAAATCAACAGAGTCATAAATCTTGAAATTCTACAAAGATTAGGCAATTTGATTGCTTTCTCTTTAAAAACATTCACTGTACTCACCAAAGTACTGACAAGGTGAAAAGCAAAATGGGTAAAAAATAATCAGTATTAAACTCTAATGAACCAAGTTTATGGATATAGAATGTCTTGTAGCAGGAAATTATTATTAAACTATACAAAATTACCGGTAAGTATTCCAGTGAATATAAAATTCTTAACAGAAGAAGACCAAAAACAACATTGTGAGATGTGGTAAAATATTTCTATTTATAGTAAAAAGTGAATTTATAGTGAATACCACAGGCATTCTAGCTTGGAGAAAAAAAAGCCTACGTCATCATGCAGTGTTATTATTTTAGGGGTTTCTGCTACACCAATATTAATTTGTTAACAGGAATACTGAAAATACAGACATACACAAAACAAAAGTACTTACATATAAACATACATACTTACTTTTTTCTTATATATTTTTCCATATCAAGGTCTTTTTAACGCCTCATCTGCTTGGCTACACTGCTTATTCTTTGTCATATCTCCTTATATACCCCTTTCCTCCGGAAATGGAAGTAAGTAATCTACAATTCCCTCCAGTACAATATTTCTTACACCTCCATATATATTTTTTCTCTTTGACTACATCACTGCAATATATTGCATAGATTTCTTTTTCATTATTGATAAAATGTATTCATTCAGGAAATAATGTCAGAATCGATTATCTAGTGCACTCCTGTTTAAACACTTACTTTTACACTTTACTTTTTTTATATCTAAATTCTAAGTAACAAATATTTTAAAGAATATACACAATGGCGTATATGATCCCCGGAATGAAATGTAAATATTTTTCATATTTCTCTGTTAGACTAGATATAAAAGCTTTCTTCTGCATACTTTACCTCTATCTTGTTTACATATATTTTTTTGGGATGGTTTGCAAAAATGTAATATCCTGCTTCTTATACTTGATATGAGCACTGCAATATCTGTTTTAAAACAGCACTACTTACCTGTGTCTACTTCCCCTAAATCCTAAAGACGAAGACCCTATTGGCAAAAGCATTGGGAAGCGAATCATTGGGAAGTGGCTCCAACCTTATTTTCATTTCTTATTCTAGTGCATCTCTACTATTGTTAATATTGGACCACAATAGAGAACTTTAGTATAGCATAGGGTAGGCTAGCCACTCTTTAATGGGCAACTAACAAATATTCTTTTGGATGAAACAATGTTTTATGTCTATATGGAAAAATTAGTTGTCGAATCTTAAGTGACCGCATAATACTGCCAACATCCCTATTTGAAAATGATAACATAAAATCCTTGTTGATGGGACTTTAAAGGCAGTATAGACAGAACCATGATTCTTTAAAAAAGACAAATTTTTATTATAATAAAGTAAAAAGATCTCAGTCAACACACATTAAAAGACCCAAATTTACTCCACCTAAAACACCATGGTGGATGTATTCACAGACCCTAGGTAAAAGTATTCATCTCATAGAATGTATATTTTTTTTCAGGAAAAACAAAAAGTTTATTATACATACCACAAAGTATCAACACTAGAGTGTAACTTAGCCTGGCACAGGATATGGTATAAGAGGTGGGAGAAAACTTCCCGCAGCAAAAAGAGGGAACTCAATCCAGAAGAAAAGATGATAACCAAAAGATGTTCCAAAATATATAACTGCATATTTTAATCTTATATGATATAAGTTGGACAATCAAGCCAGCACATCATTGACAAATCAATCAGCAACTGTACAGATAATTAAATATAGGAAATTATCTATAGGTACCAAAAAGGTATATATGTGTATATATGAATCATTATATTCATGCAGATATGCAATGAAAGACACAAATTTTAAGCGGGACTTTTAAAGCCAATACCATCAATATTAATTACAAAAACAAACAAAATTGTATTATTATTAAACATTAAAAACAAACAAAATTTCAAATACATAAAACACAATAAAATCGTGGGTGTATATAATGACCTCTCCTTACAGAATACCCCCAATGGGTTTAAATTCTGAATTACTTCTCGACACTTTTCACGGAAATAATACGCTTCTTCAAGAGGAAGAAGTCTGATGTTTGTACTTCCAGCAGCCCTCCTATTTAAAATTGTTGCAAGGAAGGAGGTGGTTATGGCAGTAATGGTATATTAAAATCCCGTTTAGCTAGTTAGTGAGTAATCTCTTTCAATTTTCAATTGTTAGTTGCTGACTCACTTGCAAGGGAAGCTGATGGAATAGGAACATGGTTGTGCTGTTGGGCTGTATGTTCTTATATCTGTTTGAGGACTTAAGGGCATAAAACTTAGGATCACTGTGATTTATATTGAAAATTGAAAGAGATTCAATACTTTTATATATATATATATATATATATATATATATATACATGTATAGATATCTATGATAAATATATAAATACATAATAATATAGTTTAAAAATCTGAAAAGAAAATATATATATATTGTTATTTAGGTAAATTTTTATCTAGTTAGCTGCATAAATATGGAAATTATATCCCCTAACAATGCATATAGATATTCAATTAAAGAAGGTTCATGCACAAATAATAGCTAGTCATTCAAACAGTTTAATTAAGAAAACAAGGTAAGACAAAGTACACAGCAATCTTGTCAGATATTTAAACACATAGGAACTTCAATCAATGATACATATATATCACATGGACATAGTTATTAGTAGTAACCCCTGTAAGAATCTAGTAACTCCTCAGTACACAATACAGTAATTATAAAACAGCAAAGTAATGCAGTAATACTATGGACACCCATAAGAATATAATCAGGAATATCTTATAGCTACCTGCTAAGAGGTTAATGGGTATCTCGGGGGCCTACGTCCTTCTGAAGATAACCCCATAACAGCTTACCTAGGGAGACCCTCAGGAGACAAAGAGGACCAGCCCGCCAGAGAGAAGAGCAAGAGCAAGCGAGCAAGATTCTCTCAGTTCCCCTTTTTACATTCCAATTAGGTAACATTGGGACTCCTTGATTGGTTAGTGGGTGTGTTCGGTACGCTGACCATCAGTTGGCACACACCCCACTAGATTGGGATTGGTAATGTAATTTGATAGACCTCCCAACTAAATTTGATATATAAATCTCCAGCTGGAATCTATGTTTAGGGGTCTATAAATGTCCAGCTGGGTCATCACCCCAATCCATATGTTCACTTCCCCCTCCATCTCCTGTTTCCTCAGGCGGATGGATTTATGGCCCTTTGAAGGCCATATTGGTGATCTGTTTGTTATGGGAAAATAGGTCTTGTCTCCTTGCAGCTGCTGTATCACCTGTGTGTCACTCTGTGAAGTCCTACACTTGGAGACCCCCTAGGAAGGCCCTATGGCCAGATCAAGATAACACAGGTTTCATGTTAAAACACAACATTTCTGTACTGTATTGTTTCATGCTAGTTAGATACAGTCTAAATATTAGGACGCACACATACCTAGTCATACATCTATGAATACATCTATATATTTATACATATATATACCTCTATATACATATACATATCTATTTACATATTCATAAACAATCTTGAGGTGCAACATATATATATATATATATATATTTAAAAATATATATGTATTTTTATATATTTATACTATATTTCAATGTATTTATATATAATAATATATATATGTTTGAAAACGCATGTAGACATTTCTTCCACATTTATATGCGTTTTTATGCTTTTACAAGCGATTGTAAGCTTTTTAAGAAGGTTTCCAATGAAAATCATAGGGTATTTTAAAAGTGTTTTTAGCGGGACTTTGGAATCTGGAAGCCCTCTTTATTAAGAAGACTCCCAGATTTCAACCACCCCACCCTGGGGAATTAGTACAGGGGTACATTAAACCCCTTATTCATTTCCGGGTTAAAATATGTGTAAAAACATAAGACGAGGCTTTAATGTTAAAATATTTTATGTGTGTGTTTTAGGGTGTTTAGGGTTTTCTACTTTTACTTGGTTTTTCCTGAATAGCTGTTTACTGGTGTACAAATCTAAAGTATCGGATCGATAAATGATTATGGAATGTCAAACTGAAAAAAAACAGAGCCAAATTTCACGGACTGTGCATGCCCAATGGCATGTTAATTTTTAGCACCTGTGCGCATAATGATGAACATTCATAAGTGTGTTGTCTAACTTTCTTTTTTCCTTTGTCTAAATGTTTTGGGTCAAGGAGGGGCTGTTGTTTTGTTTGTTAGCCTAATGTATGTTGATACATTTGATACTTTGCTTACCATTTAGCACAATAGCACAGATTGATTTTTCAACTTTGAACATTTCAATGTCCATTTTACAATTAAGATGTCAATGTTATTGTGTTTGTGGCCATATTGTTTAATTTCAATAATATGTCTTTGGTAATAAAGGTTTGTAATGTTTGTCCTGCATAAATATTTTCTAATCCACTTTTCCACCATTGATAGGTCAAAATAGCATATTGGTTTGGTAAGTATTTTTGGAATGCCTTATTTGTTGGGCCATTTTTGAAATAATTTGGCTTTATATGGAAGTGTGGGTTTACATGTGTTTGTGTATTTTTTTTTTATTTTTATTTTGTCATGTGAAAATATAGTGGTGTCTGTGTGGTCTCTGTATTTTAATGTGACCTTTTAGAAAATGTGTTTTTTTAATAAAGTTGTTTTAAAAATTTTGTAGTTTTTTTGGGTTTGTTTTTATGTGATCTCCTTTACAATCTCCCAAGATCTTTTAACCTAGTCAGTTCATCTAATTAACAAGTAAATTGTGATTGTTTTTCAGCATTTCCATTCTATGAATTATTGAAAGGCTAAAACCAGCACAACTGTCTTAATAACATTTAGGTGGTGTGATGCACGTTGTTATGCACCAATACAGACCTGCTGTGTGCGTGTGAACTGCGCGAAATGTGCCGGCCACTTTTTGCAGACAAGGATCCTCATTCATTGTGTGCATTTTTTTTTTGTCATGTAAATTTATGTGTGGTCCCTCTAATTTTAATTTGTAGTTTGTTTTGGTGTTTTTGGGGGGGGGGGGGGAGGTTGTTATTATGTGATCTCCTTTACAATCTCCCAGGACCTACAATTTAAAAATTCAATTATGGTTGTTTTTAAGCAGTTCCCTTATATGATTTGTTTGAATGGCTAAAACAGCACAATTGGCTTAATAAAACTCAGTTTAATGGGCATTGTTGTGCGCCAAGGCGTAACCGCTATGTGCGCATGACTTTTGTTCTACCAGTTGAAAAATGCGCCAGCCAATTTTCCAGAGAAGGATCCTCATTTCGGTAAGTTTTTCTTTTTACGTGTATATTGTTTGTTTTGCTTCATGTGCGCTAATGTATGTACATACATGCATATATATATGTATGTATGCATTTACGTGTGTACATATACATATAAAATAGAAATCATAAGAATAAATAGGCAAAGAGGATTTTTTGGGCATGTTGCTTAACATGCTTCAAATTGAAAGGATTGCCTATTTTTCCTATAATTTCTGATGTCATGGGCTTGGCTCCAAGCAACATTCATGGATGATATTGCTTCTGGTTAGGAGGAATCCACCTTTATGTCTTCCACTACCAAGCTGAGGTGAATAAGTCAATATATATAGTGGGCCAAGGTCTAAAATGCCTTTCAAACCTGCAGAAACACCACGAAGGGATGGAAGAGCAAGAACATATATTTGGCACAAAGTGTATTTGTCCCTGGAAGTTTGATATACTAGTACTATTTGTTTTCAGTAAACACTTAAATAATGCATACACCCCAGTATTTAATGAGCAAAATTAAGTTGAGCAACAACAGAACAGCTGTTCATTTCTAAGAGTGCGAGATCCTGGTTGTGAGCTTGTCAATCAATGTGGTTTAATGTTGTGCTTGGCAACCTGGACCTCCTTCCATCACCATCAGGTGTGTTAGAATGAGTATGCAACTCAGCTGAACAGCTAATTGACAACCTGTTTGGACAGCAAGTGGAAGTGTGTTTGTATACAATAGTGCTAAGATCGGGCAGCACAGCACAATGACAACAAACCTATAACACTACTACAAATGAACACAGGAGTTGTGTGGCAACAAATCAACATGAGTACAAATGTCAGACTAAGAAAATTAAAACAAAAAAACCCCAAAGAAATAAAAACCATGACAATTTATTCATAAAAGGAATATGTACATAATACATTCAAATACCAATATGTGACCGTGCCCCTGATTCATCAAGCAAAATCGGATTATCGGTCGCGCATTCGTATTAGCGATCCGGAATCGTGCGCGATCGCGCTATTCAACCGCATACTCGAGCCCGGCCCGCGGTGATCCGCGATCGCTGGCCGCGCGTACGTTCGCGCTTCCAGCGATCGCGGATTTCAATGATGAATCAGGGGCAATGTGACTTTGAGAATGGGACAAAGGCAACAAGGGGGTTCAAGTAGCAGTTTGGAGTGGAAACCATGCAGACATTTTTTCTGAATATTTGTGGAAAAAAATGACATCCAAGCAAACTTACTTGATTAACACCCCCCCCACACCAGTTCAGTTAAAATAGCAATAATGAAAATGCATATGTATTTATATGCATTTAAATGTACTTTGACATACACAAACAAGCAAAAATCACTAAATGTTCCATGATACATGTATTGTAACATTTTTGGCAACAACCCTTTTTTGGAAATATATTTCTTTAAAGCCAAACTAGAATGAAATTTGAATCAGATAACAAATGCTTGGTTACTAGGGATGAGCGAGTGAGAATAGTTCGATCTCGCAGCGAATCAGGTCTTTCTCGCTTACCGAAAATGTAAGCGAGAATGGCCTTCTGAGTTGCCGAGAGGTCGAGCTCTCGCCGAACAGAAGGATTTCCAGGGCTACATCATGCATCGCTGGAAATCCTCTATGATCCCTGGGCTAATCCCCGGGTTAATTAACCTCCAGTTCCCTCTAGTTTATTAACCTCTAGTGCCCGGGGATTATAGAGGATTTCCTGGGCTGCATGTGACAGCCCTGGGAATCCTCTATGATCCCCAGGCAATTACTGGGGATCATAGTAATTACTAATTACTAAAACTTCATCATTGACAGAGCTTAACAGATCCTCCTGAAGCAGGCAGCTGCAAACTAATTGCCTCAATTGGCGTATTCTCAACCCCATTCCTCATTTATCAAAGCAGGAATCCAGCTGACAAGTGAAGGCGAGTGTAGTAGCACTCGACTCCGGCTCTCGGAAATACATCTCATTAATCGCCGTATCTCATATATACGCGCAGTGAGCTTACGCGCACTTGCTTGATAAATCATGGCCAGAGAGTCTACCCCCAACAAAGGTCAGACCCCAAATGTGAGGTCTGGTAAAGCCGCTAGAGAGTACTGCCACCTCTTATATTCTCCTAGTGCCAGGATATCATGGGACCTGCTAATCGGCGTCCCACGTGCAAACACATCATGGGAAATAATGTAGGTGCAGGGAAGCCAATGTCTGGCTTCCGGAATGGGACCCGCCGATGCCACATGCAAATTTGCATTAGGCGTGGGGAATCCTCGTTGCGGAAAGCGTGACCATGCAGGGGAGAAGGTGCAGTCAGAGGCTCCGGAAAAATGGAGGTGAAAGAGAACAAAACAAAGAAAAATATGTAAGGAAAGAGAAACAATACGGATGAAGAAAGTACAAATAAGGGCGACAACAAAGGAAACAATGGGGTTAGGGGAAGGGAAAGAAAACAAAAGGAACAAAAAAAAGAGGAAATACTGACACATAACAAGGGAACAAGAATACAACCAAACAAAAAAAAACAAATATAAGGGTGAATATAAGGAATGAACATAAGAAAATATACAAACACAAAAAGCAAAGACAACCAACAATGTGCAACAAACAATCAAAAATTACCTGGCACAGACAAACAGATAAAGGAAATATCAGTATAAGTAATAAAAAACCACAAGGAGGGCATAATTTTCCAGCGGGTCCAAGATATGAGTACACCCAAAATAAAGTATATACAGTATATACAATGTTTTTCAAATAATATTAATGGAACAACAGTAGTGGTTTTAACAATTATAAAAAAGACTTGAAGCTAAATGTATCATTTTAGCTGGGGAAAAAGTTTGCTTTCAATTGGTGTATGCATCTAGCATCTTTCGGCTTGTAGTAGCATTTTGTCCAAATCACCATCTCTCAAATCAAACTGAATAGTTTCCAGTGCAATAAATCGAGTAGCATAATTATGTTTCAGAGCTATATGGGGACTTAAAGGGGTAGTAATATTCCAATTATTTTTTACATAGATGTGCTAATAAATTCTTTTTCGTAATTGCTGTTTTCTCTTGCCCACGTAGTACCTACCATAAGTGCAAAAGGCTAAATAAAATACCCAACTTTTAGCACAATTTACTGGACATCTAAGTTTTGGATGAATATTTTGTGGAGATTTGCCTTTAAAGTAATTATCACAGGGGTCATAAATCCACCTAAATTGAGAGCAGATCTCACATATGAGAGTACCTATATCCCTATCAATAGGGGTTGAAGGTGTTTGAAAATGGCTTTTCACCAATCTATTTCCTAGAGAGGGTGCTTTTCTATAAACAATTTCAGTTTTATCTGATATATGTTTCCTAATTTTCAGGCCCGAATTTAATAATGGCCAATATTTAGAACATATTTGTCTCTTTAGCATTTTTTTACTATAACTCCTATTTAGTAGATGATCACGTAGCAACCTAGCCTGTTTTCATATTCACAGTCTTCCATGCAATTTCTCCTAACCCTCAAATACTGTGAATATGGGATGCTCCGAATAAGGAGGAAAGGATGTGCGCATGTGGAAAAGAGGATGGTATTTCCTGCCGTGGGCTTCCGAAACAGGGATGATGTCAGTGTATGTTCCTCACATTTTTGAATATAGATATCAAGAAATGGTATACAGGTAGGGCTTTATGCCATGGTGAACTTCAGATTATACTAATTAGTTTGTATTCTAGTAAAAAACTGTTTAAATATATCAACAGATCAAGTCCAAATGATGAAAACGTCATATATCTACTGTTCCTGCGCCAAAGGGCTATTTGGCGAGGGGACAAGGCTTTATTGGAAAGATGTCTCTTTCCCAACCACCTAAATAGAGGTTGGCCTAGCTAGGGGCACAACATGTGCTCATAGCTATGCCATGATTTTGTAAATATAGGACATCATCAAACAAGAATATGTTTCTTGCAAGGATAAAGTGTAGCACATCAGGGATAAACTCTGAGTATGGCTGTCATTTTTGATTTCTTTCCATCATGAACTTTCCCATGGTTTTAATTCTTAAATTATTTGGAAAACTGGATTACAATGCTTTAATGTCAATGGTGAAGAAGCAATTCTGAAGAGGCAGTGAGATCATCAATTAATTTCAAAAGTTCTGGGGTATCCTTCAGAAATGAAGGTAGTCCAAAAACATGGGGACATAGATATAAATCCGCCAATTTACTTGCATTAGACATTAAATTATCAATACCCAAAACAATTGGTCTACCTGGTGTATCTTGTAGATTCTTATGTAGATGTTTTTGGGTATGGCACTTGTAGGTATTGAAATGTCTGTTTTGAGATAACCCCATCTTGTAAAGCCCTGAATACCAGGGATTGATATTCTTGGTTGAAAATATCAATCATAGTAGGGGAGATGGTACGATACCATTCTTTATTGCTCAAGATTTTCTGACACATATGTTTATATTGGTCATTGTCCAGAATCACAATATTACTACCCTTGTCTGGTGGCTTAAAATGATGGGTTTATTCTCCTGTAAAGTCTTTAAAGCTTTCCACTGTTCCCTAGATAAATTGTTTGAATGCCTGACAATCACATTCATATTTTCAATTTCCTGTGTGACTTGATTGACAAGCAGAAATTTGGTCAGATGAAAAATTAGGAATTTTTGGAAAAGGTTTCTTGACCTTAGGGGGTGTCTAGTGAAAGTGGTTGTTCAAATTCCCAATTTGAAATTTCTATAGTTTCTTTATTATCACATTCAGTTTTATTTTCATGTAGAAGTTGGACTAAGTCCTTTAGCACCAGAAAATCTTGGATGCCAAAAGACTCAAATTCATCAACTTGTTGTTGTACATTTTTTCCCCTATCATTATTATTGGTTCTATCCAACATTGTTTTGAAATATAAATTGCCTGCAAATAAATGTATATCTTTTATGAGAGCAAATTGGTCAGTATTGTTTTGAGGGCAGAAATTTTGTCCTACACCAAAAGGGACTTTTCATCTTCCGTAAGAGTATAACTAGATAAATTAACAATATTAAAATTGGATTCCAATGATTGTTCTTTTGGAAGTACTGGTTTATTGGGCCTTTTTAATAATTTTCTTTCTGGGGGTTCCTTAAAAAAGTGTAGTAGTTGTAGACGAGGGTAATAGTGATTGTGTAAGCTGACTTTGGATTGAGCTCCACTATTCTGTGACTGTGAATCACCTAACAATTGTGTAGTTTGTGTGTCAGCTGTATGAGTGTTTAGTTGTGGTTGTTGGGCCACAGTTCCCTGTGGTGTATGAGTGGCAGATGAAGCAGATTGTGAAGGGGTAGGGTTATGTGAAATGGATGGTTGTCTCTTAGCGGACGATTCCTTTAATGGAAGGTGCTTCTAAATCTTTTGTGACCCTGATGTGTCCTGGAAAAATGTGATGGTGTTTTGATGTGTAAAGTCTGGGAAGAGCTATCAGAACCCTCTTTAATTATATCATCATCCTCAGATTGAGTAACATCAGGGTGCCAACCATGATTAGGGTATATATTCATTTTGTTCCATTTATAGGCCCTCCCCTTATCAAAGGCCTGTTTGTCTTTAGAAAATTTGTTTTCTTTTTTAAGTAGAATTTTCTTGTTAAATTTAGAAAGAAAGGAGTGTAATTGCTGTTTTTTGCTAGTAAATTCTCCTGATTCTAAAATTTCGTTATACTGATTCTGAACCTCTTGCAATTGTAAATCTAATCCCGTTCCATCTGATAATATTTATTTAGTAGCAACATCATTTGTCGTCAAATGTACGATGGATTTCCTCTTAAGGATACCCTTCATCTCAATGAATAAATTCATGTCTGTTTCTTTTTGGTTAGATGTAAGATTAGAGGACTTAAAGTCTGCCATCAGTCCTGACCAATTTGTACCACAGAAATTAGAACAAAGATATATATACATTAAAAATGTGTTTTTTTTTACAAAATCACGGTTCTGTCTAGACTCCCTTTAAAGTCCCACCAACAGGGATATTTTTATGTTATCAATGTTTTATATCTGACATATGAATAAAAGAAATGTTCACATTCCATGATTGATATGTGTCATACACAATACATTTTCATTTGACAAAAATCCCCTTGCTTTCTCCTCTTTCTCTCAGGTTTATTTTGTGGTATAGTCAGTAAAATACACACTTGCATCATGATAAGTGTTGATGGAGGCCTTGTCCTGTACTTTCAATAGGAATGGTTGAAAAACAAAAATGGAAGCATGGAAGTTTACACAGCATGCGACTTTATAAATTCATAAAACAATAAAAATTATTTTCATAAGATTGAAAATGTAATGTTGTTTTGTTTAATGCCCAGCTTAGAAAATATAATTACTAGCTAGCCTGCCAAAACCTGTTGAAGAGTATATTATGTGCCTTCAGCAATAATTATCTTTTCAGCACGATAAGAATTTATTTTGAACAAGGTATTCTTTCTGATTTTTTATAACTGTCACTCAGAAGAGTAATCAAGGAAGGATAATATGAAATGTTTGTCATGCCTGGACTTAGACACATATATATTTTCTTAAATTAGCTAGTATATTACAATGTTGGCTCTTTACACTCTGTTTCAACCCCCCAATTGAATGATAGGACAAATGGATGTGCAGCAGCAGCTAATAAGTCAAAATTAATGACTAATAAAAAAGTAAAGAATAAATATTAAATTGAGTTATGTTCATCATGCTGTAGACTCATAGAAAGCAGAAATCAATGCTAAAGTTCATTGCTTGAATGCGTCAATGATGTTGGCAAAACATCATTGACGCAAGTCGCTACTAAACCCCATGATAAAAACTGTAAATAGATACAGAAAGCTCAGAAAAAGACAAAATCATCCTCTGGCTGGTTTTTCATTTTCAGTTTTAAAGGATAACAAAAGTACTACAAACATATTAACCTGCCAATCTATAGATGTAGTAGCTGCGCTAGTTTTATTTTTTCATATGAAGAACATTTTTTAGTAAGTATAGAATATACTTGATAATCCTGCAAAAAATGCAGTGCCTTGATCACTACCTGACAGCACAAACATCCCTACCTATCTTGTGTAAACTACTAATATCCCCATTCACCATCCACTTGGAGATTTCTTTGGAGAGCTTACTCCAAAGATATAATGGAAACACAATTAGGCCACCTCATTAAAGGACTGGTAGTCTGAAATATAATAAATTATGTAATTTTATTGGTTTACATATGCTTTAATATGTATGAAATATGTGTGAAAAAAACATATCTATGGTTTTAGTACAGACATTACACTGCTCTAAACAGACATGCATTAGGTTTTTTTAAAGGACATTTTATATCTGATACTATTGTAATATCGTAAAATATCTGAAAACATGTCCTCTTTTTTGCCATGTAAAACAGACTTCCTACTGAGTAATGATGTAAGCTGCCATTGCTGACTTCAAACTCAGTCAAAAGAATGCCAATTGTGTGGGTGGTTCACTTTTTTTGTCATTTTTACTGGACTTTTTTGAGTTAATGGTGATTCTACAGTCTCGGGTTGTAGCTGGGAGAAAGATGAGGTTGAGTAAGTACTGGCCTTGTGCTTCCTATACCACAATTAGAAGCCAAAGAAAGGAAGAAAGCAGAAGTTACATGCATCTACTTCAGACTCCGGAACTTTAATAAAAGTTTATTACAACCAGTTCAGGTAGTTTTATTAACAAAAAGAGCACAGATGGAGGTGCAATGACTCCCAATAGTCATTTTACTGAGATAGCAATAGAAAAGAGTGCACACACTAGAAATATAAAATGAAATACATCAATTTACCCAAATAAACAGTTATCAATTAAACTTTAACAGTTAAAACAAACTCAACACAGTTCATACCATACAGAAAACACCCAAAGGAATACCATTCACATTATCAGCTGAGCCAATGAAGTAAGTTAAACAATTATGTTTTAAAGAGTTATTAAGTACGGTATATCATAGTTATGAAAATAAAAAGCATATTTCTTTCCATGACTATAATGTTTTTGTACTCATATGTAAAAATCAATAAAAATATTGAAACAGAAAACAAAGAGTATATTTTATGAAACTTTGAAACTTGTCTGCTTCATGGCCCTGACATTTTTTTCTTTATAGAGGTGACTACTAGATGGATGTATCACCTCACACAATATCCGTGTATTTTTTAACAATAGGCTCAAGCTCTAGGGTTATTTTTGGTATTCCCAGGGTACACTCAGATAATTCCCTTTGTTATTATAATTAGAACAATTGGATTGTCCTTCACCAGATAAATAATAAAGAAGGTCCTACACAGGACAACCGTCCAACTACTGGCTGACTTGCCCAGAAAAAAACAATAGAAATAAACAGATGTTAGTGGCTAGATATCATTTATTGTGCTGGAATACATAGTACAATAGATTGCACATACAGGATAGTTGAACCATGGAGCTATGAACTAAGAAAGCGGTAAAGCTTGTGATAAAAAATACATTTTACTTGTATACAAGAGAGGTCATTTTAAACTAGGCTTACTTATACAAGAATATTAGTCCGAAAAGCTATATCCCGAATAACAATACCATGGCTCTAAGAACATAATCTAATGGGCACAAAACTAAGTAGAACACCACAATAACCACTCAATAGAAGAAATGTGAACCAATAAGTTTTAACAACATTTATTTTTTTTTTAAAAGCATCTCTGCCAAAATCATTCAAACCAACAGTCAACATACGACTGCATAATTTAAATATAAAAACATGCTCCTGAATATTTAGCTGGACATTAGAGACAAGAAAGAACAACTTCCATACTTTTTTTTAGCAAAAAAAAAAAAAAAGTTTATCATCTAGTGAGTTTAGTTTCTCTCTTTGCAGTAGCAGGTCATAATCGACATCTCTCCTTAGTCAGTACTCCTATTAACAATTAAGCAATGAAAAAAATATTATTCCAACAAAAATTAGATACATTTATATGTTTACTTTTGTTTTGTCATGACACAGTCAGGTTTTTGTATTGGAATACACACACTACCCAAGGTCTGATAATGTGCAGCATACCCAAGGTTATACCTTAGCTTATCAATACATCAAATGCAATTTCAGTGCTAAATGGTTACAGAAAATATTCAATTATGTACATGTTCAAAGCTATAATGTGTAAAATTGAAAAATGTATGTTCTATAAACAGTGTTATTTTCAAAGTGATACATAAAGGCTAAGGAAGAAGACTGTGGGAGTAAACTGGCTTTGTTGCAAATTCACGCTTCCTGGTTCTATGATAATCTGACTCTGAATCTTGAACTGAATTATAACTGTATGTAGAGAAGTTATTTATGAAATGGTAACTGCCAATAAGTTTGTGTAAAACCATTATCATTCTTTATAATCTAGAGTTGACATATGGTTTAGTCAGTATCAAAATTTAGGCACAGTATTTCTAAAGATATAACAAGCATGATTTATTGATACATTCGTGACTAGTGGGCATCCTAAATCGAAAATGTATAAGGTGCCTTAGCAAGGTTAGAAGTGACATCTATAAAAGTGTGAAAATGGAAGTAAAACTTAGTGGGAATGATCCATCTCTTTATATTATTGTCAGTTTACTATAAAAAACATTAGATCAATAAAAGATAACTATATAGATAGTAATAAACTTTTCACAGAATATTACAAGTTGGTATCATGGTATTGTAGAAAAATGAAAGAAGAATTTAGCTGTGCAAACTGAACAATAAAACATTTAAATCCAAATATATGTATTATGAATATATTCATTTTTTCCCGCTAAGTTTTAAACAATCTCTACATGGTAATAAATATAATAAATACAAGCATTAAATGGTTTAGTAACAATCATTTATATTAAATGTAATTTTAACAGTGACAGAATATGGTAGCATAAAATGTATAGTATAGTACTTTGTAATATTGCATATTGCTGGCTCCAGTCCATATTGCTGGCTCCAGCCTTTCAAACTCTAAAAATCAATTTTATATTCTGTCGTATTCTGTTTTGCTTATGCGTTGTATGGTTGGTTCAGATTTTTTCTTCCCTTTGGATACTATAGGAAATGTGCATTCATTTTTTATTTTAAGATACAGTTCTTTTTATGGTGAAACTTGCATATGTTAATTTGAAGAAATATCTTTAGTTGAGTAATCCATAGGGCTAGAACCAGCATATGCAATATCTTTAAAATACTTTACATTCTGTGTCATTGTGTACAGATTCTGCTATTATTATTGCTATTTATATTTTTTATTTATTTATTGTTGATACTACTACTTGATAATACTAACAAAGACCTTTTAGAAATATGAGAAAACTTATAAAAAGTGTTTTTTTCTTGTGCTTTTCCTGATTTTTTACATTTCATATAAATTATTGTGACTAAACCATTTCATGGTTGTATTTATTACCAAGTAGATTTTAAAAAAATTGAATACTTTATATCTTTATTATCTTTTTTTTATTTTGGTATAAATAATCTCACTTTAATTAAAACATCAATTTAAACCTTAAGTTTGTTTTTCTAACATTTTGCCTTCTCTAATTCCATCCATAGCCCTGTTCATCAACATGCCAAATAAATGATTAAATAAAAACAAACCAAATCTAAACTAAAAGAAAACTAACTATGCTAAACTAAAACTAATATTAAATAAAAATTAAATATCTGATTCCAGACCCAGGAAGTTGTGGCAACAGAGACTTCACAACTGAAATATAATGAATAAAAATATGGGCCAGGGAAAGAAAGGCTGGATGGAAGAAAAAAAGGGAGAAAATGGCCTGATGATGCTGAAAATCTATTAGCCAGGAAATTAAGCTGGCTCTGATTTGCTGTAGTTTCTAATGCACACTGTGAGAGGCTGAATATATGCAGTGCAATCAGAATATGCAAACTAAAGCTGCGTACGCACTTGCAATTTTTGTCGTTGGAAAGGATCTTTCACGATCCTTTCAAATGACAAGGAAGTGCACGATGCATGAACGGTGTTGTACAGGGGAGGGGAGGGGGAGAGCGACGGAGCGGCACCCTGCTGCGCGCTCTCCCCTTCCCTTTCATTATATATATATAAATATATTTTACATGCTTCTGTACAGTTATATGTTTCACTATTTTTTTTACAGATTTTTGTGTTTTTTTATTTAAGGTTTATTATTAAATTTAATAAATGTATTAAATATTGGACATATTTCAGTGAGTTATGCCTAAGAATTAAAGCCTACAATGTAAAATACATTTCCATGCCAAAAAAGTAGCGCTTTTTTCATGGAAATATGGACAGAATTAGAATGCTAGGGGGGTTAACAGGTTGTCCTACAGAAAACATGGAAATGGATTAAGATAGGTCACAACAGTGTGAAATTTGGTTTTAGACATACAGATATGCCTTGCTACCTCAATAAAACATCTCCCAATTTATGGACATTAGATACAGCATTCCTCTCTGGTATAGAAAACATGCAGATTACAATTGTTACCGCATCAAATGTGTTATCAGTCACATAAAAGAAGCATAAAAAGACATTTTAACAACTTAATGTTTTACATTTGTCTTTCTGCACATCTTTCTTAGGGATATTTGTTCTTTGATTTTCAACATCAAAAGCAGGCAACATTTTAGACCAACAGTATACTCAGTTGTTACTATTTTTTACAACCTTATGTCCTCCTGAGATGCTCTAATACCAGTGTTGTGAAATGCAATCAATAAACTTAGCAATGAAAAAAAGAAAATCTAGATAAAGTAATGGCAGCACATCAGGGACATGGTGCTCGGAATCTGAATAAAGACAGACTGCATTGTTAATTGTGGGTTTCTAGTACAAGACTGATTCACCATCACCAGAAAAGAAAGCAACGATACTTTTATCAAATTCAACCAGATTTGCCTAATTCTTAAAAATATTAAAATAGAAACACGTAAATAACAATTAAGTAGCCTGTAATTTATCAAAATCGATGGAGTACAAAAAAGGCGCTTTTTCGTTCTTTTTTTAACCCCCCTAGTGTTCTAATTCTGTCATTTTTTGATGCAAAAAGTGATCCTATTTTTTTTGCATAGAAATTTTTGTTTATATTGTGGGCCTGTAATTCTTAGGATTAACTCCCTGGTATGATAATTATATTTATTTATTATATTATAATCATAAATCATAATATAATACATAATTATAAATAATAATTTAAAAAAATAATGAAACAATAGACAACAATGTAATCTAAAAATAAAATATAAAATTAAAAATGTACTTTTATTTTTATTTCATGTTGTGTGGTGTTTTTGTACTGTAAAAATCATTTAAAAGCAGATTACATTGTAATCTGCTTTTAAATTTCCCTCCCAGGCACCCCCCCAATACATCACCCCTCACATCACCTGGAAGATGACTCATCCTCCGAGGTGATGTAAGTGGGAATTTTCCGCCTGCCTCACACAGACGCTGCTGCTGCTCTGCATTGTGCTTGGCATCTCACTGCTGATGCGGGCAGTGGCGTGGCCAGGACCTGGGTGTTATTTAAAATCAGATTACTCAGTAATCTGCTTTTAAATTTCCCACATGGCCACGCCCCCCCCGACGGACCGGCGCCCTGGAATCACAGCGGGACCACGCTGCTGGAGCGCGGGGTAAAGGTAAGGGGGGCTCCTAAAGTTACCCTGAGTGTCACTCGGGATTACCGCTTTTTGCATGTAAAAGCCACCCCGAGTCACACTCGGGATTACCGCTAGGGGGGTTAAACAGATATATAGGTTTGTTTATAAAGCAGGGAATTTAACATTCACCAAACAATCTCTGGTGGGGAATAAATCACTATTATTAAAAACACATGAACCATTGCATTACCTGAGCTATTTTTGATTTCACTTCAGAAAATTTTGAAAAATTTAGCATCTTTATTGAGGCTAGCTGCTTCCCTGGAGCTACCAGATTACCCTACCATACAGGAAGCTTACTTGATTAGGACAGAAGTGTTGTCTCCTGTCCAGACAAAGGCGGAATCGTTCGCATTACCAATACTGATAGAATCCTCCTAACTTATTTCAGACCTTAAAATTGTACACTGGAGACAATTAAACATTTCAACTGTGTTGAATATACATTCACTCTCACCCAAATTGAAGTTACAGCAAAGTTTAGGATATTTAGGACTGCCATTAAAGGCCATTAATTTGTGTAGAGTTCTTTATTATCTTAAAAGTCATCCTTATACAGAGGTTTATATTCTGCCCAAAATAGTGTTTTTTTTTTTACTAGGACAATTCAGGTTGATCGCGGTATTCCAATAATATACCAAGTCTTACAGGAAAAATCAGTTTGTTAAAAATGCCCATATTTTGAAATGGGAAATAGAACTGGAAGTATATTATTCGGGGGAACAGTGGATGAGAGCTGTAAGATCTGCTTATAAATATACAAAGTGTGCCACTCCTTGGGAATCATATCTTAAAATGCTGTGAGAATGATATAGGACACCCTATACTGTGGTATAATTAATGAATAAAGGATAATTCTGCAGTATCGCAGCAATGCTGGAGATTGTGCGGTCATATTGGCTCTTTAAGTTCATTTTTTGGTATTGTAGAGGTGTTAAAAGTGTCTGGTCTGAAATTTTTAAACTTTTGCCTGAGCTGACTGGTATAATTGTTAAATGCAATCCTTCTTTGGCTCTGCTTAGTTTAGGTATTAAACAATACCCAGTAGAATAAAGGCCTATGGTTACCCATTGTTTATGTGCCACTAGACAGGCTATTACAGGATACTGGAGAAGTACAGATACACTGACAATTTCAGAGATCATACAGAAATTTATTTGTACAAGTACAAATTGAAAAAATGTTTGCTTACAACATGGATCAGGCACTTCAATTTAATGCATACTGGTCATCTAGGCTTGCTCATTCTAAATGCATGGTCTAGGTGTGACCAATTAGAGAATAGGTTTTACTCCTCTGGTGTTGAATTTTAGTTCAATTATATTGATGCAGTTATTTTTTTTTTTTTTACCTTCTGTGTACACCATATATGTGAATATATTCTTTTCCCCTCCCTAGTCCTAATTATATTTATATGTTTGTAATACTGTTGGTTTTCTATTCAAATTCAAATAAAAAAAAAACAGAAAACACATGAACCTGCATAATTCCTCACCAGAAAATCTTTGGTGAATGTCAGATTCACTACTTTATAAGTAAGTGAAGATTTTATAAAAAAAATGAATACAAATAAAAGAACAAAGTAGACTTAACATTTTATTGCTCCTCTTTCCTCATCATAGACGAGGAAAGTAGAGTAGAACAAAGTAGAGTAGAACACAACATCTAATGATACTAGAAACATATGTCTACTCAAATAAGTCAGTTGATAGATGGAAAGTATAATATTAATTGCCCCAATCCAATCTTGATATGAAGGTGTTATGGGATGTTTATCTGCCCAACGATTCTGTGCTGTGCTCCATCGCAGTATAAAACACTTAATTATGTCCATCTATGTCATTTGCAGCAGACAGGAGAACTAAGATAGCAGCAGCCCCTGCTTCCTTTTAGCTGTGCAGTCTGATGTATTTTATCTGCATGCCCGGCACCACTGTGAGGCTGTGCACGGCTGAAGGGGATTTTAGAGGCAATTAGCACTGCCATTGGCTGCTGGGAATTTATAGCCTCTCTGCTCCCAGTTACCAGAACCTGTTGTAGCTGGGCTAATCTTTGTTGGAGAGTTTCTTGATTGATTTACTGTTGCTGACTTTGCCTGTCTCTGACCCTGCGAGTTTTCGCTGCCTGGACTGACCTATTGCTTGTGACCCCGACTCTGTGTTTTTCCCGGAGTACTTTGTCTGGTGGATGGATTATCTGGTATGATCTCTAGCTCTGTCTGGACTTGTCTATTGGAAACTTGGTACTTCTATCTGTGGGCTCCTGCTCTGCTGCCAGGCCATCCCCAGATAACATCCCCTGCGCACTAAGTCCTGGGGGCATCTGAGTGCTGGGAGACACAACCAATCTCCCGAGGCTGAGCGGGGGCCTACTAAAGGTGAAGACAGTGGCAAAGATTGGGGGACTGGTGTCGGGGGAATATTGGTGTTGACCAGGGCCTTACAGGGGTACTAAGTTTTTAATGCAATCTAGCATAAAAAGCAGCACAGAAGATTAATATGTAAAGGAATGTAAAGAATTTAGGATGTCCGGATTTAGAACATATATGTAGGAGAAGCAGGGATTCGTCTAGACCCAGAGACAGGCCGAAAACCCAGTTAAGTTTAGTATCCACTGGAGTCCAGAAATATTGAATAGTATGACAGCCCCATAATTGTGTATAAAGAGAATCCTGGTTGACATTTATAACAGGCATCCGGAAGCAAGCCACAGATTTTATATAGTGTAGCACTCACCCTTATAGGAGTGGCTGTTTGCACCCAGGTTCTTCCTTTTGGGATGACTTCAGAAACACATGCAGGCCTGTATAACTTATTTTTGATTTTTTTTCATAAAAACTTTTATGATCTTGTATTATAGAATTCGACACACACAAAGGAAAAAAGGTGAGGGGAGCAGTGCATTACAGAATACAGTCTAACTTCTTGCAGTAATGTAAAGGGCCAAGCACAAGTGACGTTTATGTGGAGATTCAAAGAATTATTGTACCCCCAAAAGTAGAGTGAGCTTTAACCTACCACTTGCCTTTTCTCCTTGCTGCACAGCTCTGTATGGGGATTTATCAGAGAAAAGTAGAAAGGAAAGAAGGTACAGCTGTGCTCTCTCTTTATTATCTTTATGAGCTCCGCTCGTTTTAAATATTTTTAAAATTAGGATTTATAGTAACAATTAAAAATATACAAAGCATTAGTACTTACAACAAGGTACGAGTCAGTCAAGAGTAACTTAAAATGTAACTAGTCAAAAAGTGTTGAAATTTTTTTTTTTTCGCTGTTACTTTTCTATGTATCGTGACCCAAAACTATTATAATTTCCTATTTAAATTAGTGTTGTACATACATAGATTTCTTATTCAGAAATACAAATTGTAGCTTGCCATTTGAAATGCACAGTTGTTACTAACGTACAAAAAAGAAATGGTATTATTCAATGACCCATGAAATAATGATAACATCTTTCATTTTTGGTACATTATGTTCAAGATGAAAACAGAAAAGGTACATTTTAAGCTGAGCAGAAAATAAATAATGCTATTTTACACTCCTGAGAATTAACTTTATTTATTATGCCTTGAAATCAATGGTAGAAATGTTTGTTGACAGATCTCTAGTCTGTCAGCTGGGTTGTTGAAGAGTGATATGGTAATGCACCACTTTCCCAGATACATTATTTGCTACTTATCTTAAATCATACATGTAATCAATATCTGTTTACAGAACTGAAGGTTTATATTCAACAATTTTTCAAGAGTGGAGCTATGCACACAGTGAAGGCCATATGGTGATTTACTATCAACTTTTAAAAAAATACAATATATACAAAAAAAAACATCTTTTGAAAAAGGTACACATATAAAGATAATAAAAATGGTTTTAAATGTAGTAGTGTATTGAGAAAAGGTGAGTTTACTCCTAGCCTCAGAAGCTAGTATGGATCCCCCCCACCTCAAGCAGACATTACTTTTTGTAAGCCTTTTGTATAATTGCCCACAAGTCAGACACTCTTTCATGAAAAATTGGGATTCAAAAGTGTTTAGTGCTTAGCTATCCGAATTTGCTAAAGTGTTTTGAATTAAGCACACTTTTGTATGATGCAGAATGACTCAAGCTGTCCAGGCCTGGAAGCAGCAAAACAACCCAAAACACAAAATGTTTCAACTTCACAGCTAGTATACAATTCTTTTCCTGAAATGCTGTTTTTTGTTTGCACCAAACTTGCCTACTGTTACTACAGACCAACAGCTCTACCTTTAAAACATTAGTCCACAGCACAGTTTCAGGTCCTCACTTCTTTATTCAATGGCAAAGTGTAAGCCTGCTTTAAAGTTCCTTTGGGACAGCAAAGGGTTTTCCTGGCACACCTACCATACAGGTTGGATTGGTGCAGCCTCATACCAATTATAAACAAATCTATGGCACTTGTGAATATTTTTTCTCACAGTAAAATTGCTGTTTTTAAAAAAATTGGCAACCTTTTTTTTCTTATTTTTTAATTAAAATATTATATTCTTACATAGTACATGTCCTGTGAGTTGTCTAAATGTGAAAGTAAAGAACTTGAAGAGGAAGTAAACTCAAAACTACCCAAAACAAAAGAATACACATATACAAAATAAAAAAATACACTTACCTTCAATCCCGCAGAGCAGTGAATCCATCCGGAGGTTTCTCCTATCAGGTCCTGCGTTGTCCCGGTGTTACTCTTCGGGCCAGCACACCAAGCGTCACCACCTTTTCCTTTTCTTCCGGGTTCTTCTTCCTACGTCACCTGACGCAGGTGTGAGATCAGGTGATGTAATTTGGGGGAAAAACTTGCTGAGATCGGAAATTTTTTCCCATTTGACAAAAGGGCTGCTTCTGCGCATACCCAAGATGCTCAAGCATGCACAGAAGGAGCACCCAAGTGCCTCCCGAGATACCCGACGTAGTTCCTACACATTCTCGATTGCCTAAGGAAACAGAATTTTTAAGTTTAGGTATGCTTTAATGTGATAGAAGTTGATAGTTAGAAAATATTAAATAGTTGATAAAAAAATGGAGAAATATTATAAAGATATTGGGAATGAAACTAGGAAGGCAGAGTTTTTCCCATAAAGTGTCAGTTATAATATGTGAATGTATAGCAAATATATGGCTTAATTATGTATTCCAGTAAAATTGGATCCCAGACATTACAGAACTGTTCTTTTTGAATCTTTTAAAATAGCTGAAAGATTATTGTTTGTCATAGTCGATTTAAGTTTAGAATGTACCAATTTATTTAGCAATTTCCATGATCAGGCTATTGGCTGATATTGGCTATATACCACAATATTAACCAATTAAAATATGAACAATTTATTATAAATGATTTAAAAAGCAAAAGCAATGGCATTACACCATAGAAAACATTATACAATATAATATATATGATTGTCTATACTAAGTAATGCTTATAAAATTACACTGGGGAACATTTTTGAACCAATTTTTTTGTTGACTTTAATTTTTAAGCTTATTTATACTAAAATAGGTATGCTGATTCTGAAAGTACAGTAAGTTTTCTTTTATCACATCAGGTTTTTCTCTACTGCTTATAATAATGAAATTACTGTAGCATGGATTTGTATAGGCTATTCATTTACACGCAAGGCAGTGTGGTCAGAGGTTGTGCGCTGCTCTATGTAGTGAATAAGCAAAATTTATTTTTCTACTTGCACACATATTTCCTTTCTTTCAGATCATGTCTGGCTCTGCTGCTGTTTCTCATCCCAAGTGTCTAAAGAACCCTGATTCATTTTGTTATATCTGTGGCAGTTTCACTATTCCCAGTCGAAGGACAAACATCAGCACATTTGTAGAGCAAGCCTATTTGGAATATATTAAAGGTAAACTTGGTGATCAAGATAAGTCTTGGGCCCCTCATAAGGTGTGCAAACAGTGTGTCGAGGGTTTACAGATGTAGACAAAGGGAATATGTGTTAAGATTCCATTTGGTATACCTTTGGTTTGGTGAGCCAGGAGATCATTTCAGTGACTGTTACTTTTGTATAGTGAAAACTTCAGGATACAACAAGAAAAATAAATGTAACATAAAGTTTCCTAGTCTACCATTGGCTAAACGACCAGTGGCCCATTCAGATGAAATCCCAGTAGCGGTTTTCGTTATAACCCTCTCTTGAAGAACATGATTATGGTGACAACAATGATAAGGAGTTTGAAAATGAAAGGGGACTCTGTTCGTAAGGGATTTGATCAGCATGAGTTGAGTGATTTGGCACGTGATTTGGGACTCTCAAAGAAGTCATCTAACTCCTACCGCGTTTCTCCGATTATAAGCCATCCCCATTAAATAAGCCACCCCCGATTTTTGATAAAATTATTAAAATAAGGCACTCACCCGTGAATAAGACATCCTCTGATATCCAATCCTGTGTGTGTCTCCTCGATGCTGGCTGTAGTGTGTGTCTCCTCCTGGCTGCAGTGCAGAGCCAAACTGAAAGTAACAAGCCGGCATTCTGCACCAGGAAGCAAGCTGCTGATCCCTGCCTAACGGAGATCCCTGCCCTAACGGAGTTACCTGCCCTAACGGAGATCCCAGCCCTAACGAAGTACCGGTAAGTGAACAGAAGGGGACAATCAATGGCATAGAGTGATCAGAAGGGGACAGTCAATGGCATAGAGTGATCAGAAGGGGAATATGAATGGCACATGAGTGATCAGAAGGGGAATACTGTATGAATGGCACATGAGTGATCAGAAGGGGAATATGAATGGCACATGAGTGATCAGAAGGGGAATACGGTATGAATGGCACATGAGTGATCAGAAGGGGACAATCAATGGAACATGGGTGATCAGAAGGGGATTATGAATGGCACATGAGTGATCAGAAGGGGACAATCAATGGCACATGAGTGATCAGAAGGGGACAATCAATGGCACATGAGTGATCAGAAGGGGACAATCAATGGCACATTGAGTGATCATGAGTGATTTTCAACAATAAATGTGTACTGTAGTCTTCTTCATGGAAAAATAAGACATCCCCCTGAAAATAAGACCTAGGATATATTTTGGCATTTCAAAAAATATAAGACAGTGCCTTATAATCGGGGAAACAGGGTAGCATGAAGACTGCATGAGAAAAACTTACTTGAAAAAGAAACAAAGGTATACTTTCGAACCAGAGAAATTGCATTTTTGCAGTACTTTAGAACTGACAGTGGCTTTGTGTATTGCCCTAACATACCTGGTTTAATGGAGTAATTTGGAATTCCAATCTATAACTCAAATGAATGGCGATTTTTCATCGATAGCTTAAGTTAAAGCTTTGCCAACTGAAGGAGACTGTTTCAAGTACCTCATTTTGGCATTTCCTAGCCTGTCATTTGAAATAATAAAGGCTGGTGTGTTTGATGGTCCACAGATTCGGCAGCTCATCAAAGATGATCATTTCATCAGGACAATGTCAGAAGTTGAAATTAATGCTTGGCTATCATTCAAAGCCATTGTCAAGGACTTTCTTGGAAACACACAAGCAATTATTTACACAGATATTGTCCAGAAACTCTTGGAGAGCTACAAAATGCTTGGTTGCAATATGAGCATCAAGGTGCATTTTCTGCATAGCCATCTTTCTAACTTCCCAGAAAACCTTGGTGCAGTCAGTGATGAGCAAGGTGAACGATTCCACCAAGATTTGAAGGTCATGGAAGGACGGTATAAGGGTAGATGGGGTGTACATATGATGGCTGACTGTTGTTGGAGCATCCAGCGGGATTGTCCTAACATTGAACACTCCAGGAAAAGCTGTAGGCGTAAATTTTTTTCCTAACTGCTTACCCAATTAACTTTCAAATGTTGTACTGTAAAAAAATGTCATAGAGTAACAATAAATCCTTTGTATGAACAAAAGAAATTTAAATAAACAGTACATTCAAGGTATTATTTCATTAATTTTTCATTGTATGTAAAATGTGCATGTTATTTGATAAAAATGGAGGGTACCCAGTATCGTAAAAACTCAATGTGATAGCAAAAAAACTGGGGTCATTTCAGGATTGACCACCCAAAAATTTGAAAAACAAGTGTAAAATCTAACTCAACAAAAAATGCGTTCCCCTGCGTTTTTAGTTTCACAAAAGTGGTTGCTTGCATACCACATAAAATAATGTCATCCTTATCCTAGGCACCATTTTTTTTTTTAAACACTGACATTATCTAAACAATGAACTGTGTGACTACTCCAAATTTCCTCAGTTATATATTCCTAATTATTAAATAAACTTTACTTGGAAACAACTTTAAATTCCAACTTTTCCACAAGCTCATCGGTAAGAAATGTTGTCTAATAATTAACACATTGTCAATGTTTTATGGATTACAACTACCAATTCTCCAAAGAGTGCAGATTTCAATGTTGAAGCAAAGTCTTATTAGCATCATAAGTATGGGAGCAACTTTTCATTTATTTTGACATGTCCTTTCTTTGAGGACAATTGTCATTTCCATAGGGAGTTTTTAGGCAGAGCACATTTGAATGTGTTTTTTTGCATTGCATTGCTGTAGCAGGTGTTTTTCAAGCTGCAGTGAGATTTTATTATGCACAGATTAATGATAATGGAAACATGCTTGGGGAGCTTGTTATGATGTTGAACTGACTATGATAGGATTCGTTGAACATCTGCAAAATGGCTTACCATCTGAAGTTTAGAATCTGTTTCTAGCATCTGCTTAAGGTGCAGTACCTGCTCCATTATCTGTCTATTTTCTTCATAGTAATAATTCTGTATTGCAACAAACATATAAAGACCAATTTACTAAAGCATAATGGATGCTGAATTTAAATTACTGTGCATCGTTTGTTTGCGTTTAAGATCAAAAATACTGTTTCGCATTTAGTGATGAGTATATGTATTAACTGAAATGTATACAGGTTTTATAACTGGACATTAAATGATGACCTGCAAGACAATATAATACACGGGTAAGCTTGTAAACTTTTTATAACCACAAAAACTCATGCATATGGGAAATGTATGTATTTGAATTGTCATCTTAAAAATGATCTTGGGATAAAACAAAAAGTACTTTTAATGTACCTTAAACAGCATAGTGAGTTGAACCCTCAGAAGGATGCTACATGTTGCAATGTAGGTGCATTTTATATTATGTGCCTACGACAATTATAAACCTTTTTTAAGGGACTAAAAATTTAACTGATTTGTAAGTAAAACTAAGCAGATTTCCTGTTGTGTTTGATTGCTTTGCTTATCAGGTTGCCTTATGCAACAGACATATATGTACTAACCAGTAAGCTAGGTTACCGACAACTGACCAAGAACTTAGAAAATCTGCTTCCTGACAAGAGGCACCTCTAGTTTTCACACCTATATTCAATAAATCACAAAAAAAACTTTACTGGTACCAGGTGATCCAAGTTGATTACAGAAAAGCAACACTTAAGACATGGTATACCCCCTAGTGAAGCTTCATTGTGGTATTGATTCTTTTTCAAATGAAATAATGTAGGGTTAGAGAAGACATCTTCTGGGCCCTAGGCAGCTGTGGATAGAAAAGAAAAATGGCAAAATAATTCCTGTTTTCTTTTTCACCCACTTGTGACTTAGTGCAATAATTCCTAGATAATGCAGCACCCAGTTACCGAATTAAAAAATTTGCAATGCATTGCTATGGACAATAGACTCAATCCATGCAGGTCTGGCTTAATGGTAGGGACTAATCTGACTTCCAAAACCTACCCATGGTTACATTTTTCTGAAGCCTCAACATATGCAACATATTCTCTAAGATTTCTCTTTGATTTCAATTTTGAAGTTTAATTCATATTCCTCATTATGCACTATACAGTGAGAGCTAGACCAAAGACTCTTTAATAAAATCATGTGAGTTTAAATCTCATATAATTCAGCTAAAATATTTATTTTATTATAAATGTGTATGCTTATTTTTGTATGGTAAAGTTGTGAATTGAGGCTATTGTATGCAGAACTATATCTGGACCTCATTCTGGAAACACTCTTATGATAATGAATGATGACACCCTTTTATACAACTTCTGCTACTTGCTTCATGTTATTATCATAGTGAAAAGCTCTTGCTAGACTATGCTATTGGATGCATCTTAATTTTAGCTGTGGGTACAAAGCAACTTTTCAACTTCAGTCAATGAAAAGCAAGATAATTTGTGTCCTGGCTATAAGGAGCATAATGCTTTTCCTAATATGCTCTGAAACCCTTTCTACTTGCAGTTTTATTTTTAAATTTAGTGTCAGTTGTCTAGAGGTGGTCAAACAAGAAAACAATAGTAAACATTTTTCACACTTTGTAAACCAGGCATATTACTGCCCTAGACACTTGTGCACTATTGTAAATAAAGCTCTGAATGGGAGCACTGATTTCATATATTAGTAGTACTAGAAAGCTTTAAAGATCACTTCATTTTTTTGACTGTTAATGATATCAGGAGTCATGCTTTTAAAACAAAGATACTGTTAAAAGCAGGGTTCTATTAGTTGTTGTTTTCATTTTCCTGTTGAGACCAACCTATTATGAGTATTTAAGGAGGTATATTCAACTACCACCAGCAAGCTCACACCATATTAATTTCCGTATGACACATCAACTGTATGTCATTTTCTCTGTTCATGAAAGAAATTGTTTGTTTCTAATTTTCCCTGCATGACTACATCATTTACAATTAAGGTCAATGTGACTCCTCTTTAATACGTGGGTGGTGTAAACCATCATGTGCTGTGGGATGGAATTATTTATCAGTGGTGGCCAATACCCCCTTTTATTAAAAGACATTTGCAAGCAATTCATTATTCAAGATTATAATTAAAATTGCATTGTCATGCACTAATAATTTTTCTGAAGCATCCTGTTCATTCAGCATTGAAGCAGAAGTGTTTTATTTTCATTCTAATTATTCTAATTGAAAACAGCCCAACCATACAATAGGTACTAACTGCTAACATTATAATAATCATAATATGCTTTGTTTTTTGTGTTTTCAGCACTGTAGGTAGTGTAATTCCAACAATGTTTAGAGCTTTGTGTTTGTATAATATATATAATTGCCAAACATCACTGGATTAAGAGTCCAGACTGTAAACAAATATTTACTTATTACTATACATTCACATGTTGTTCCCTGCCAAGGATACCGTTTGATTTTTTTGAAGTATGTGATGCTACATAGACTTAAAATGAGCATATTATGCTAGAGTTTACAGTTAAGACTTTGGATTTCATGATTAATATAGTGGACAATATAAAAAGAATTGTAGAATACACTAGTGTACACCTATAATTTATTTTTATTTAACAAATAATGTGGCATCTACAATACTCTTTAAGGGCAAATATAAATGCCACAACATCTAGTCAAGTTTCGATTTTTTCATATTTTTTCTTTTTTTAACAAGCATGCCCCATGCACAAACCAGGTTAACAGAGCATATAGTTTCCAAACTGCAAGATGACATAGAGCTCCTGCGGCACTTTTTCAAGCCCCCTGTAAGTAATCCTGTGTTGTGTTAATGTGACTCCATATGCCTTTGGACCCCCTGCTATGTTAATACCAAACAGGAATGTTATCCCTTCTGCCAGATCCTGTCTGCCACACTAAACAATCACTGTCTTTAAATTGACCCAATTGAGGTAGCCATGAAAAATACAAAACTGATACTGTCTGCATGCTGAAAAAAAATTACATGAGACAGTAAGCCACGAGACAAACACTTGGTTAGGTGCCCCAGAAACAAATATTAAAGGAACACTGCAACAGGTTAAAGGGGACATGCCATAGGAAAAAACACAAATATTTCTCCTGCTAACCCCTTGATATTGGCTTCAGCTCAGCCTAGGTGGACCTGATTTATCAAAGCCCTCCAAGACTGGTGTAGATAGACTATCAAGGGTGAATATCCAGTAAACCTGGCAGGGATTTCATAAAATCATTTGCTTTTGTCAACTGTTTTCAATCCTGGGCTAGATCCATTCTAATTTCGCTGGATCAACCAGGTTCACCCATGATAGTCTATCTTCTCCAGTCTTGGTGGGCTTTTATAAATCAGGCCCAGAATGTAGTCAGAGCCATTTTTACATTTTTACTGTCCATTCCCCAAAAAACATATATATTTTCTATGTATTTTGTATGTGTTTTTAACACACTAAATCAAGACTTCACTGACTTCAGTAGCTGCGTAACTTATCCACAGCATTTATAGCAAAAAGGTTATGTTCTATTGTATTTGAATTTTTATCCCACACAACAGTAAATCAGTCTTCTCACCCTTTAAAACTGAACACCAGCTAAAACATTTATTTAAATACATTCAAGAAGAATCACAAGGATATGAATTAAGTGTGCAGAATTGTGGGTGGGATTTACTACCTTCTACAGATTGCCTGCAGAAAATACAAAGTATCAATCACTGGGCCATTGCACAAAGGGGCTTTTCTTTTTAGCCCCTCTGTTGTAGAATTGCTGGTGTGCTTGGGATGATTGTCTTGTTACATGGCCCAATTTCGGCCAAGCTTTAGCTGACACACAGAATACCTCACATTTGACTCCCGAATACTTTGACATACAGAGGAATACATGGTTGACCTAATGGGCCTGATTTTTTACAGCTCTCCAAGACAGTAAAATATATATTAAATCAAGCCTGATGACCAGGTCCTGTGGCTGCAAAATAAGCCCAAGTCATCACCCCTTCACCACTTTGCTTGACAGATGATATGATGACAGAAGTGTTTGTACTGATATGCTTTAGTTTTCTCCAAAACTAAAGTGTGTTACTCTGAATAGCCATATATCTCCTTTGGTCCCAAACAACACTGTTACAGATGTCTTGTGGTTGTCCTTGCAACTCTACCAAACAAGTCATACTTGTTTAGCATTCTTATAATTGCATCATAACGTTTAACATTTAACAAACTAATTGAGCCCTGTAGAGTCTGAGATAAAGTTATGTTTTTTTTTTTTTTTTCTCTGAGCATTGCACTTTCTGACATAAGAGTGGATATCAGAGTAATTTCACCCCAGAGAAGATCAAAACTGTCCTAAATGTTTTTCACTTTTGAATATTCTTTCTAACTGTACAATGATAGACTTCAAATTGTATGGAAATGGCATTACAACCCTTCCCAGATTGATGGGTAGCAACAGTTGCATATTGCAACAAGATCATTGCTCATGTCTTTACCCCTGCAAGTTGTACTAACACACACCTGGATGCTACAGACCAGCAAACTGCAAAAACTTCTATTTTTATACAGATGGTTACACTTGCTTTTGATCAGATAATCAAGTGCATTTGATTTTCAGCACCTGTCTGCTAGTTGCCCTCACAATTCCTGGAAGTGGGTAGAGATGTGCTTCATTTTTTAAATGCTCTTTTTTATAATTTGACTTATTCTTTATTAAATAATGATGTTATATGTATGTGTAATACCGGTAGGAATTACCTTATAATGACCAGATGATAAAAACCTGAAATGAAAATACTTTTGTATTTTCTTTAGCTATGGAGCTTATGAGTTTCTTTAAGTGGAAACAAACAAACAAAACAAAAAACAGTGATAACCTGCTAATCTTAAAAATTATATTAGGGCATTCTCCACTGATTGGAAATATTACATGTGTAATATTCAGTAACAATGTTCATTTTTGCCTGATTAAATATAATAAAAGCAAGGGAAATAAATGCAAAATCTTTCCTTGAACTAATTTAATTTAATTAGAGCAAAAATCAAGAAATCATTTTGTATAAGGCAATTTGGTGCATTGGTCTTTGAACAGCACCTGAACATCATTATAATAGTTTCCCATTACAAATGCTAAACTAAAGTGAGTCTGCACTAACAGGCAATTTGCTTCCGCCTGCCTTCAAATCTTAGGTAAACTTCTGTTCCACAATGATCATCTATTGATCTCCAAGGTATACACATTGCATGGTTGGATGTGAGGGATGCATATTATTATAGCACCAGAATATGGCACGATTGGTCCTGAGATTTCCTGGTACATGTAGCAGAGACTTTGCAATATGAATTGATCCTTGCAGTAACCTTGTTATATCTGATATGAAATTAAAATGTTATTTCTAACATATTCAGTTTACATACCCTTTAATGAAATATTTTCCTTTTTGACTTCTGGTTAAAGGAAATGGCTTAGGGGATTTGCTGATTGGATCTATTTTTTAAATTTGTTTCTTTGATCTTGTAAAAAAACACATGATTATGTATGCATTTAGAATGTTTAGTAAAACTTCATTTTGAATATCACATGTATGCAAAAATAAAAAATGTGTACCTTATATTACCACTCACTCGGAAACAAATTGATTAGTGGAACAGTAACCAAAATATTTGTTTTTTAAGCTACGGTACATAAAAATAAGTACCAGGAATTAACAGTAACAGTTTTATTTTTGTAAAACCACATTTTCATTTTGCATTTTACCTTTTACTGTACTGTGTTTTCCGATATGTATTGATCCCGGTGGAGTGAGATCTAAAGTAACTTAGAACTGCATAGCTTTTATTCCCTGGTGTGCCTTCATGGGCAAGAATATTCTGTGTAACTAAACTAAATGGCAGTGGTCCATGATAAATAACTGTCATTGTTTAGGATGTTCTCCTTGGGGAACTAAGCCCAACTGAAATTTGAGGATGATTAATCATCCTTCATTTGCACAAAGTGAAGCATACAGTTCATGCAACTTGCTGCATTAGGTATCACATATATTGTATTGTAACGCTGTTTCAGTGTTTTCTTTTCAGATTAGATTTATTGATTACTTTATGGACAAATACAATAATAATCCTCTAGTTATTAGACAGAAGTTTGTGATTTTATTTTGTTCCTCTTGCAGACCTATTTATAAAGTGATATACTGATACAACAGTTAATGCAAACTGGTGTGTCTTCTTGAATAAAGTATTTGCATGCTACATTTTCAATAACTAGCATAAGGATTCCTAGCCTGCAAATAGGATCCAGGATTGAATAAGCTGAAGATGCTCCTGGTCACCAACAGAACTGGTATTGATGAGTTGGTTCCAGCTTGTGAGGTGAACATGAACCTGGTTTGTCAGCCATCCATTATTTTACTGACAATCTGTAAAACAAGGTAGAGCTACCCAGTCTGTAACTGTCCATATGACTTTTTGCACGGCAGTAAAAAAAAAAAATTAGAAGTTCTGCTTTGGAGGCACACATAAAAAGAGCTCTCTGTAAAGTTAGAGGACCTGGAGAATACTACAAGCTCGCCCCAGGCTGTGAATAACCACTTTCAGTGAAATGTTATTACAGTATATAAATTGTTGTCACAATAGAAAAGAAAACAACTAAAACATACCCAACATGCAACATAAAGTGGTTTTCTATAGTTTCCCTAATAAGACCTCAGGTTATAATAGCTCGTGGAGCAGATTTTTTTTTTATTCAGGTAAACATGGAGGGGAATAAAACCCTGAAAAACAAAGTAAAAAGAAGCTCCAGTTTTGGTAGTGTTGAGTTTTCAAAGGGTGAAGGGTGGGGGGAAGAGGTGCAGAAAGTTAACTGGTTTACAGGAAAGACAACAAATGTATGGGAATGAACAATGCTAGGGAAAGAAGGAAATACCTTTTCAGAGGACCAAAAAGACCGAAAAGCAAACAGGTATTATTAAGGGAACCAGTAAGATAAAACGGTTGTCAAATATAATTTCCTTTTCTCAATCATGAAGAGCACAATTGAAGAGGCAGGCCACCACTACAGTGGAGGTGTACAATTTCATGCAACATTTACCATATGAAATATGACAAACCCCCCCTCATAAACCTCAAGAGGAAAAGAGTCATGGCAGTGGTGGAAGATGAGCACGTCTTGCTGGCCTCTTAAATAAAAGAACCCTTCTGACAAAAGACTGTCATAAGCAATGTGGGAATATCTGTTCCGGATCACAAGTAGGCATAATTGGGATTGATGAAGCAGCACCCTCTGTCTGGACAAAACGGACGGATCCTATGGATGAGGTTAACCCATGCCCCCTTACTGTGCAAACCAATCAAATTAGCAACTTTTCATATGTCATGGACATTAAAACATCGCACAAAGTTTGTAATCACCTGAGGTTGGAAGAGAGACGTACTACTGTTGTAACATAGAAAAAAGTATGAAACAAGAAAAAAGGCACCAACTAAGGATATTCAAAGAGGCCATTCAATTTAGATTACAAAAATTGACGTAATGCAATTAATCTCAGAAGCATACAATGACCAAGTATATATTAAAAACCCAAAGGGACATATATCAGCCTAATTTCAGAGAAAAATTGAAGATCTCAGCAATGCATAGAGTATGCGGGTTGAGGATATCTATCTGTTTGGGGGAGATGCTCGTTGATCTAAGCTCAAGTCCAAAATGTGCAGAAAAATGAATAGAGCAATTTTTTAGATAAAGAAAATAAAGTAATCTTGAAATAAAAGTGATGAAAATGGTGAATGAGACCCCCTGGTAAGGATTCATTTGTGGTATGCCATAATCAGTAAGTACTTTATTTACATATAAATGCAGGCAGTTCAAAGGAGCATGATAGTGTCATGACAGGTTTTGTACTACCAGTATTCTAGAAATCCACATGTAGCCACAGTGCAGTTTGTCCCAACACAGGCCAGTTGAAAGTGTTCTGCCTGAGCAGGGGAGGCCCACAAGATTTACAGAGCCTTTTTGGAGCAGCCACACAGAGCCAAGAGGAATATTTACACTGTAGACAATGTAATTGGGTGCTGAAAGGAATATAAATTTGCTGAGGTTTGAATTTAAGTTGTTTTTGTGTTTTTGCTATATTTTGCAGATAATTGAGTTGTGTCGAAACTAGTTATATCCTCCTTATCAATAGGTCGACATTCGCTCCATCCTTACCTTGAAGCTTCTTACCTTGAAACATCTTGCTCAGCGAAGTTGTTAATTAAGTTTCTTGTTACTGACCAACTACTAAGTGCCTTCCACCTGGTTGTCTGACTATATAAACTGTGATGTAAAAATAAAGTTCTGAGACAGGATATAACTATATATGCTTAAGTTGCGTGTTGTGTTAATCACTGCTCCCAACGCGTTGAAAACCGAGGTCACGATAGAGAGGGAAATATTGGTCTGGGATCAATAGGAAATCGCCTTAACAGGTGCAGTGGCAATCAGTGACATTACAGTGCTGCAAATGCCCATGTGGTCAGTGTACATGTCTCCTTATATAGTTGCTCAAAGCAAAGCCCTTTTTTGTACATTTCACAGTTCATAAAACATAACTGATTTGCTCACATTTGCGAGGTCCGCCTTACCCAATATCTTTCCCTACACTGACCACCAATGTAGGGCATTTTGTTCCATACAGTCACCAATAAACCAGTGCTTACCTGACATACACTGGCATTAATTGCATTACCTTCAAAGGAACCAGCACAGTGGAGGTGTTCATTCTTACATTAATGGTTTAGTTAGGCTTTAAAAAAATGAAAACTGAATTTTCTGTATTGCCTACAACAAAAACTCCAGCAGGGATAATAATGTTGAAGATAAACAATGCAGACAGTTTCTTTCCTTTACACTGTATATGTCTGTTTTTAAGTCATTTGACAGTGCTTTTTTAAATTTAAAAAGCATTCCTTATATATTTCAAACATTCCCATGTAAAACTCTGCTTATGCCAGAATATCATTTACAAATCATTTAGGACTCCATAATCCCTGTAATGTGCAAAATTATCTTCATTTTTCAATAGGGAAAAACAATACATAGGTTAATGAACTGTGAAAATATTTAGATTTCCATGTGAAATCCATTTCCAAGTGAAATCCACCAGACAGAGCTGAAGGTTAAATGTAAGAACTATAACTGTTATTATTACAGTGCAAATTGCATTTTAAGTACTTTTTATATTGCTATAAAGTTTAAACATGAAACCAACAACAATAAAGATTATAGCTTACACCATACTGTTTTTAAGCAATACAAACATCCCAAAACTTTCAATCTGGGGGTGATTCATTAAAACTAGAGAACAGAAACGTAGCATGAAATTGTCAGTAACAGCCAATCAGACTAGAGAGTTAGATATAAAAATGATAAATGAGACAACCTAGAGGAGGTGGGTTTTGCGCAATTGTTTAGCCATTGTAAAGAATTGGTCACATATAATGTTATGAAGAAAATATGTCCAGATTATTATAGTCCAATAAGAAGAATTAGGATGTTGAGCAAATATAGTGTCACAACCAAAGATGACATTAGGGGGTGACTGTTTGAGGTAAGTAGGACAACTCTGCTATTTACAATTTAATATCAAGGGAATCCCAAGAGGAAGTTTCCCTGATAGGTTTGGAAAGGAAATGAGTGAGAAAGTTTTATCATAACCTAAATATATTTAGACTTTTCTCATGCATTCACAAAGAATGTAGAGATTGGGGTAGTAGTTTGGAGTGTATTTCTTTGATTCACAAAGAAAAGGCTGACAGGTACTGTACACTTGAAATTATTGTTAGGACATGGGGGATATACCTGACATGGATATTAAGAATTGGGTTCCATCAGCAAACACGTCTTATTTAGGGCTAAAGGAAAAAATGCTTATGCAATCAGTTCTGAGCTAAGCACAAAAACTTATAATACAAATAAAAGTAATCTAGTCAGAGAGGCCATTTTGTCAACCTGGCTTCAATTTATACCACCTAGGGTTTTTAAGCGATTACTTCCTTAATAAAACAGTTTTTACATGAGAATTGTTTGAGGCTGAACATGGCGATGACAATCTGGTAACACATATTTTTGACAAATGATATGATTTTATTTCCTATGTTTTTAGTGCATCAGTACGTTCTGGTATCCTGGAACCCTTTACATACTCTACTTGGTTTATACTACAGCCAATTCCTGACAGAGGAATTAAACAGGACAACAATTGTAAACTTGTAAATTTGTTTAGTTGAAACTGAGAAGTGCTGTTGATATTTACTTCCCTTTTTGCTTTGTTTTATGCCTTATAAGACTATTTGTTTCCCCTTTTTATGTTTTAAATTTGTTTGTGTGTTTTGTGTAAAATGTTTAAAATATCCAACAATCAATTTAATTAAAAATAAGTCATCTAGTGTGCAAAATATAGCAGAGATCAAGTAGGAGAAGCTGGAAAAAATAGTACATATTTGTATTCTGATACACTTCTATTTTGTAATGAGCAGTCACCAACTTTTCAGACCTCACTGACCAAAAAATTCATACTTTTTAATCCCACGGAGCATAATTATTTATTTAAAAAAAAAAAAGATAACTACATTTGCAAAATAATGATCTTCCTAATGGTGCTTGACGAGGACTGTGGAGGCTCTGATTCATTGATCAGCCCCTTGTTAAGTGAAGTATTACTATTGTTACCATTATTATTAAATGCTTTATCTTTGGTATTACTAAAAAAAATGCAAAATATTTGTTTGCTTATTCTCACTGGTTATGGGTTTATTTTGATCTAAGACCAAATAAGAAATGATGGTTACCAAAGTCATACTATTTGATGCCATTAAATATAACAGTTAAGGTTATACTTACCTAAAAGAGCATCTGAGAAATGAACAAATAAAACAATCTGATGAGAATTGGTATTCGTGGAGTGGGGTGACTGTTGTAATGGCCAAAACAATACTGAAGTGTTCGGCCCGGCAATGGTGGCCTCATACCACTTAGGACTACACTGACGTCACACTGCGCCTCTCTTGTTTTTCGTCTTTAGTACAGTTTGTGAATTTATTGCAATATAAAGGTGAAAATTGTCATTCAGAAATATAAGTATTGGAATATTATTTTTGTTTTATTATTTGTTACACATAACAATTGCAAATAATGTCCAAATTTATCTGTGGACCACCAAAATTTTTTTGCGGATCAGTGGTTGGCGACCACTGTACTACAGTATCAGTTAAATATGTTGGACAGAAGCTTTACCTATAGATATTGATCTTAATTGTTTTATCAGTAATATAGTCTTAGTGAAATCAATATTAGGATAGTTATTAGGTTGTTTTTTAATGCATTAAGAATTTTTAATTATAATTCATGTATAGTTTTATGGATGTGTGTTTTTATATTTTTATGTATTTATATGTTCACATATACAGTACATAGGTATGACTATATTCTGTGTTTTTTTTGTATATTGCGTATGTTAAATGGATAGTTGCTTAGATAGGAATATTTAGCAATGTTTTGACATAAACGTTCAAACCAATGAAAAAGTTCCTTGGTAAAGAAATGTCAGGAGGTGGGCTCTGGCACAAACAGCAAGCTGTTTGAGTGGGTCAGCAAATTACCTAAAGAATATTGTATGAGGTGTTCCCTTGTTTGTGAGTATATTGTATTATGTGTGTCATGCTGGCATTGGAATAAGCATTAAGCAAGGCAAGTTTTGTACATTGTTCTATCAAATTATTAAAATGTAAATGTGATCAGGGACCATTCATATCAGATAAGCATATTTTTTATTTGGAAAGGTGGAAAAAAACACGCAAGCTCTGTCTGACCTTTCAAAATCTAACGTTTAGATCTGTCTGGTCAGTGGAATTACTCAAGAAGATGGGGGGAAAGCAGAATGAATATTTTGCACAGTTTCAAAACACAGATGAACTATATTACATGTTTATGATAATAATTTATAGCTATCATGCACATTATTATTTATAGTAGTTTATTATTAATGTTTATTTTTTTGAAGTATGTGTTCATAGATATAATGCACATTAATACTGTATTCTAAATACACGTTTTATTTATTGTATTGTATTTATCACAGGCGTAACTGGAAGAGGTATTTATATTATCATGAAATATAATAATTTTGGTTTTTATAAGTAGTATTTAGGAATATTGAAAACAGTGGTTGAGGTGGGTGAAACAGGCAACCAAACATGACAGAGACACAATAGAAAAGAAAAGTACATATGCCTAGCAGTTTTAAGAGTTTTTGGAGTTTTGCTGAATAGGTCAAGAAATTTCCTGTTTAGCAAGATTTTCATTTTTAATTCAGTATTAGTCTTTTCTCCTGCTTAGTCAGACAGGGTTAATGAAAAAAGGTAGAAATCCACTTCTTGTTAAGGTGAACCCGTGTCCAGACTATATACAATCCATTTTTATTATATTTTGAACAAGCAGTGAAAGTCCTTATTCATCTTCGTAACTATAGACATTGAAGAGACATTTGTTTACAACTGAGGAACAGACATTACCATTTTCCCGTTTGCTATTACATCCAAATCTTTGCTGCCTGCAGCCTTCTAATGTAAATGCAAAGCAGATGTTTCTTAGCTGTTAAAAATCAACCGAACGCCAAATTGTTCAACCAAACACCAAATGACGACATGTATGTGGCCCATAAGTACTGAATTGCAACTTTTTTTTTAAATGGTAACCTGAATAATGAGGGGCTCTACTGATAACTTAAAAGCATGATGAAAGAAGAGACTTTTAAGTGTAGCGCTATGTAGCAGCTGAATGTATGTGGGTTCTCTCCCTTCTGGTGAATTGCAAAACAGAGGCTTAGTCTGGCTCAGTCCTAGTCTAGGGATTTTATTGAAAGGTTTACATGGTTTGCAGAGAGGGTTAGGGTGCAGAACATCAGTAACAGGAAGATCACATTTTAGAGGGATTATAGAGGTCACACCAGGATGTAGGCTAAACTCCTGCAGTTTTTCACATTCTTTTTTCATTGAATTTCTGAGGTGTTAATGCTTGGCTTTAGTCCACTTCTATAAATGCCTAGTGTCCAGCCTTATACCTACTTGGATATGGCAGCCCTTTCTGTCTTCTTCTCTGTAGCAACTGATGGGCTTCTCTGCAAACCAGCAAACCACTTCTCACATCCCAGGGGCGGGCTCATTTTTGATTATATATCCCTCACCCATGATTGACCCTTTTCTTTTATATGTCACAAATCCTTTCCAGCAACAAG
>NC_092861.1:69822862-69868465 GCF_032062135.1 Pyxicephalus adspersus | reverse complement strand
GGGACATTAACCAGAAATAATAACAGTAATATAAAACAGCACCCGAGGAACCACTACACCCAGCATACAACATTAACCATTGCAGCTAAATGAACACACAAGTTGGAGTATTTGTAAGCTTTATATCTCAAAACAGTAATAACAATATACAATCCATAAACCTCAATGAGTATACATAGCAGAGTTCGTGGGAGAATTGTGCACAGATATACTCGGGTATATATACTGTCCATAACCACAAATACCTCCAGTAATGATCAGTGTCAGGATGAGTTGCAGAGGCCTCTGGAGTTGATTGTAGAATTGATGTGCTAATGAGATGATCCTCCAAAACAGCAGCAAGGAAATCCTCCAACTGACAATTGGGCTGTGTATGCTTTGATCCTGGATTGCAGGGATGCAGGCAAAGTCTCTGGAGTTCAGGAACAATCTGCCCTACCACTTAGACCCTAATAATCACAGTAATCTGCCAATGCAACCGGACCTCTGCTACCTATGGGCCATCGGATGCCTAACCTATGCTAGGCGTAACTAGACAGAGGGGGCAGATCAGCAAATATATATTTGTGTATGTAGCTGATACACTGACAGTAGGGATTTCCCAAATTTATCTCTGATAACAGATATCACATATACCCCATTAATACAGAGGGTAATAATATAATAGAGCACTACACACAGACACAGCAGTCAGTGTGTTCTGGAAGGGATGCAAGCACCTATCCTGGCTGAGCACATGTACTCATCTCTGCCCCTGTACTTCCTGCGTTTCCCTATATCCTGGTGGGGTTTCTAAGGCCACTATCAGGGGCAGGAAACACTTCAACAACTTTATTTGCAATTTACAAAGTTACAACTCAGCTAGCAGATAGAAAAAGGCAGTCCCCTAAACTTGTTATTAGTTAACCCTAAAATTACCTGAGTCAGTATCTAGAAACCTCCATGTTTTTGTAGATTATAGACTATAAGGACACTCCCAAATTTAAGAATGTCCTTACACAAAGTTACCAACTTTGCAAGACAAACACCAGACTGAGGCGCAGTTACTGCAAACAAACAGTTTGAAAAGCTGCATAATGTGTATGTTTATTGTATTACTTTTTAGTCATTTAATAAATATACAGTTTAAAAAACTCTTTCAAATACATATATTTATTCCAATAATGTGGGTTTAAATACTAAAAAAACTGTCAAAAATCAATGATAAAAAGGAAAGATTACATATGTCAGTTAGTCATTATTACCACTTCTCTATTACAAACTTATTGTGTTTTAACTGTTTTGTATGATATGTTTCACATGTTAGCTGTAGAACATTATCAGTTTCATTGGGATTTTTCTAGTTACTGTTAAATGAACTTGAATCTCAGCATGAAAAAGCAGTGTGGTTCTGCAGAGCTGCAAACTGGCATAGCGGGAGAAGGACATTCACAGAAAGGCTTACAGACATCTACCCTTGATATACCGCTTCTCTTCTCCACTTTTATATAACACTGCATGTTCTCAACATAATCCTGAGAAGCACACAAAGATAACACCATGGCTATTGACATGCAGTGTATTTCATCAGTTTTTGCAAAAGCCATTTCTTTCAGGAGTGATATTTTTAGTTTTTATTTACACAGCTAGGTACAGGCTGCTGAGTGGTATAAAAAAGTCATTTTGAGCACTGAAAGAATAAACTGAAGGGAAAATAACAAACCCAAACCTCTATCTAAATAAAGTGCTGAAATACAAAAAAGCACACAAAATGAATAATACAGTTTTTAATTAAATTTGAATATATATTAAAATATTGGGCAGTAATGCATTTCTAGTAAAAGCTTATTTAAAAGGAAAACTATTATGTTTTTTGGAAAATTGATTTTTTTTTTTTGTAGATTATTGTATTTAGAGAAAAGCAATAACATTTGCCAGGCAAATTGCCTGAGATCAGATAATCGTTGGACACCAGTTCATGAAAAGACCAGAGATCTATACAAAAAGAAAACATCTTTGTAATTGTTTGTGTGTTACCTTCACTCTACATGCTCCCTTGCACTGGTGGTCAGAAGTCAGTGCATGCCCTTTAACTTGTGGTCATTGTTCAGTGTGCTCCCTAAAAAGGGTGGTTAGTATATCCCACTTTATTGGTGGTCACTGATCCTCCGTTATTAGAGGTCAGTTCTTAAGAATCTTCTTAAGAGATAAAGGAAATGGGAGAACATATGCAGCCAGTGCAAGGTAAGGAACAAAATATGTGATACAAACGTCAAATGCATAGTCAGTTAACATACAGGAACGTCTGCTTGGTCCAGTACACCCATGGTCAGATAAATCAGAGCTCAGGTGAACATATAAAGCAACATTCAGGGCATTGCTATATAGACCAAATAATGGGATTGTGACTGGGTGTGGATGCCAGACAGTGTAACAGAAGCACTGCTCTTTTTGTGGCCTTCCAGCCGGGACTGCACCCCTGTCCTTGCACCAATGCACAATTACAGTGGTAAGCAAAACATGTGCAGTGCACCACATTGCACATTATGTGTCTTGTACTGCACAGCATTAAAAAAATAAAAGATCATACATACTTTGGGCCAATGCTATGTGCTGACAGAGCTTTCTAAATTGAAGTATAGGTCAAGGCAAAGTTTAATAAAAAAAAAGGAAATGCAGAACATCTCTGTAATGCCCATTTCATCATGTTCTATACCAGTAAAAACCCTGTTAGTACTGAAAAAAGCCTGTGGATCTGCAACTACAAAAAACAAACTCCAAATTTTCTGCTGTTGGCTGACAAAACAATGACTATATAGACGGAAATCAGCAAGAAATAGCATAAACTACATATTGCCTCCCATTCCACTTACTTGAGAAAACATGGGGAGTAATTGTTTTATATCTTTGCAAAGTGAAAGTTAACTTTACAAACTAAAATTGTTTACATTCCCTTGGTAAATCAACCACATTGTGATTCCTTGAGATAACACAGATGCAGTGTACACACCACAGAACAGCTTGGAATTGCCAACAAGATCAACAAATATATTGAACATATTTAACCTTCCTATATACTTAAGGTCATTTACGACCCGTTTTCATTTTTTAAATGAATAAAAGTACCACATAAATTTGTTTATTGCATCATGTTTTTTTTTTACTTTGTCAGGGTCCTCTATGTAAACAAAATAAAACAAAAATAATCAATTTCACTAAATTATAAAAGGATGTGGTGAAAATGAAGACCTTTGTGTTGTTTATGGTCAGTTTTAAACCGGTTATATTATAAGGTTATATAACAATAGGTATGAGCGAGTGAATTTAATAAATTCGGTCTTGCAGCAAGAATAAAAGTCTGGGCAGCCTGTGATGTAAAAACAAGCTGTGCACGAAATCCACAGATTTACAATCCTGCAAGTGGCATCCCAGACAAAAACCAAGGAAATCGTGTAGTCCTCGATATGACTACTGGACTGCAGGGTCACAATATCACGTGTGAGAATTTTTTTACCAGCTATGACCTTTGGACAAGAACTTCTCAGGAGGAAACTTACCATGGTAGGCACAATGAGAAAAAATAAACCTGAGGTGCCAACCAAAATTTTGCAGGTGAAGAGCAGGGCTCAAAAAATTTGCATTCAAAATTTTCATTTGCAGGCACCACCACTGTTGTTTCATATTGTCCAAAAAGAAACCGGAGTGTGATACTTATGTCCACTTTACAAAAAGATGCAGCTGTGTCATCAAGAACTGACAAAAAGCCTATACTTATCCTGGATTACAATAAAAACAAAGAAGGAGTGGACAACCTGGACAACCTGACTCCCACCTACACTTTCCTCAAGATCCAGTTGCTGCAGCCTTTGTCAGACAGCTGCCGAACTCGCCAAGCACTCCGTCCACATCATCAACAACACAAAGAGCATCAGCACCAGTATCCTCAGCCAGCCCTGTCTCAGCATCAGCCAGCCCTGTCTCAGCATCAACCAGCACAGCCACAACTCCATTGAATCCACCTGATTCTAAAAGAAAGAGGTGTCAGGTCTGCCCTAGCAATAAGGACTGGAAGACAAACATATTGTGCTTCCACTGCAAAAAATATTTATGCAAAGAAAACACAGTTTCACTTTTTGCTACACATGCATCTGAATACACACAGACATGCATGTTCTTGCACAAAGAATTTCTATTGGTTTAATATGCCAAATTGGTTGGTGTTTGTTTAACATTGCAAATCTACATTTTGTATAATACTTATTCTGCTTTTCTATTTTTGAAAGACAAAAAATTTTTTTTTTGCCTTTTGTTGAAGTAAATATATTTGAGTCAAAATTGACCCGTAACACCATAGATTTTACTATAGTAAATAATATTAACATAAAAAAAAACCCATAAATATTAACATAAAAAACCCCCAGATATTTAAGAGATGTGTTTTATGACCCCTCAGTAGTCTGGTAACATAACAACCTTTTGTTTACTTATATAATTCTCTTGAGGTTCATTTTACCATTTTTTTAAAAATAAAAACGAGAGGTATACTATCAAACAAAGGCCAAGGCCAAAATATTAAAACCAATCTTTTCATGGATAAGGAAGCCTAACAACGTAACCAAGAGGTAAGAATCAAATTGGATGAAAAATAATTATTTTGTGGGTATTTTATGGCTGATTTAGGACACGGGTCAAAACCGACCAGTTAACATCATGGATGGTAACAGTAAGCTAAGTATATAGGAAAGTTAACAAAATGTTTACAGAAGTAACTTTAACAGACCTAAAAGGAGCGGATAAGAAAAAATGAGTGTATTGTAAAGTATATTCAAAGGGTTTTACTTTTATTTTGTGAGCCTTAATGGCTCACAAAGATCTGAATAGGTCTTAAACAGTGTAGTTGTTTGTTATAAAACACTGATCGTTATAGTATTTTAAAAGCCATGTATGCGGAAAAAAAAGTGAATTAAACAGTGAATGTGTAGTTAGAAATTTATAGGGAAGTAGAAATCATGGTTGGCCCTTTATCTTTACAAATACAATTGCAGATGTTTCCTATGCAATCATTTTGTAAATTCCTTAGCTTGCATTCATTATAAAAATTCAAACCATTATTCATGTTTCATTATGATTTATGTATTCACAAGTCATGTATGTAAGTTTATTAAGAAGTGCTGACTCAAAATTAGAAAAACAAATTTATTCCAAACAAATAAAAGGGATCTGTCACTTTGCCCACACAAGTTTTGAATCCTTGACAAAGGGGGACTCAGGACTTAGGAAGTAATTTTGTACCTTTTTTTATTCTGTAAAAGGGCAGTAAAGTTTGGATGCTGAAAATGCTATTGGTGCAGTCAGTTTAAACTGTAATTTGGGCTTTTGTGTCTAACAAATCCAACTTTACTTCCACCACAGAAACTGAGGCTTCTTCTTCAAGAGACAGTGGAAGAAAGGATGCTTTCATCACCTTTAATGGAAAGTCCAACAAATTTAGTCCAGATAAGAATCCCATTACCTAGTTGAAACTTACCTGTGATAGACTTTACAGTCTCTTCAGTCACTGATCACAGTTAGAAATTGTGTGAAATTGCCTTTGCTAGTTGTTCCAGGTTTTTATTGATTCTTTCATTTAGAATTAATGTGGCTGATTAACTAAAGGAGTAAAGGCCTGTTTACTCTGGAAAGGTAACTTTCATTTTGCTAAAGAATTTGTACTGGCTTAGAATATAGGGTGATGTATGTCAATCACATTCAAGCAAAATCAGATTTTTACAATTTTCCTTGATTATTTTTGTGTATTTTTCACCTGCAAATTAAAAAATCACTTTAAAAAGTGCACAAGCTCTTGTTTTTTTAAAATCAGCCACACTGTGCCATTCTTTCCTTCCAGCCACCTGCCAGTCAGACCTACATTGTAACAATGTATACTGCTAGAAGCATATCTGAGTCTCTCAAATACAGATTCACACCACCAGCAACTGTATACTACTACTTGTTTTGAAGTGTTAATTGTTTTACGCATCAGGATTCCCAAATATTGGATATAAAATCTGTGGATACCTAAACTTCTTGGCCAAGATCTTTAAGTAAGGTTTTTTTTATTTTATATTTTTTTTATTTTAATTCCTGAATGTAAAAGTTCACCATTAGCTTTCTAAAGCAGGATGTTTATATGGGTGGGATTTTTTTCATTAGTTTTATCTTTGTTAGGTCTATCATCTGCTAATTAGGTTTAATCCTTAATTTTATCAATAAAAAAGGAGTTTTCCCCAAAATAAATAAACCCATAGCTATTAGGAATTAAACTAATTAAATGATGAGACAACTGTTTAGCGTAGGTTGTGCTCTCCCCAATCAATACACCATACAAAGAATCTCAGTGCTAACAGTAAATAAAAGAACAGACAGTAAATCATCTATATCGACCACCTGAACTCTGCAACAAATGTGAACAATCTACAGTAATTATTGCCTAAAAAAGTCCATATAATCAGTAACATCCTGTGCAAAAACAGTCGGTCTATATTAGTCCATATTAAACTATAGATACAAAATCCCTTCAAATTCTTCTTTAGTGTAAAATCAATAGTAGAAATAACTCACACTTCACAAAACCACATTCACCATTTGATCTGCCTCTCGGATTAGATAAAGGCAAAAACAGGCTTGACAATTCCTTTAATCTTTCTGAAAATCCATGGGTTGTAGTGCAAACCCAGCTCCAAAAATGTAACCATTTCAAAGAAAAAACCTGGCATAAAACCGCTTTTTAATTAAGATTAAGACAGTACAGATGAACAGGGAACCTCTGAAGAAATCATCCTCTAACAAAATGCTTAAGGTTGCATTACCAATCATCTGTTACATTCTGGTAAAAGCAATGTGAATGTTTATATCATACAATAACCGGAAAAAAAAGTATATTCCTTTTCAACCCAAAGTTTTTGAATATCAGGACAATCTGGAAAATCATCTGGTAGCACCTAGTTGCTGATAAATGCTGATCAAATGCACTTGGTGAACAAGCTTTGATAGTTCGTTGGCCTGGATAAATCAGGTGTGTGTTTACACAATGCCAAGGAGGAAAGACATTAACATCAGCTACCAAACTGGCTATCAACTATCAACCTGGGAGAAGTTGGAAGACCATTTCCAAACACTCTAGTCCGTAATTTCTCTCTAAAATATGGCAGCACAATTTAGGTTTTCAAAGTTACATCTCCACTACACAAACCACAAGACTTGTGGAACAATGCCATTAGGAAAGTGAAAATGTTTGGCCATAATGCACAGCATATCAGCACAACACTTCATTCCAACTGTAAAGCACAGTGGTGGAGATTTGAATATTTGAGCTTGTTTTGCAGCCACATGACTTTGATCCAGTTAGTATTGTGCAATACAATACTGTAAAATATTTTCATCAAATATACATTGAACACTGTGCACATGGACCAGATTTATTAAAGCTAACAAAGACTGGAGAAATGAATGAAACATTGCTCCCAATGACATTTAAACGTATATATATACTATTGCCACATATTACTACTACTAATATAATACTGAATATAGTAATTATATTAGAGTTGTGTTAAATTATGTCAAGGGTTCCCCCATGTTAAAAAGGTTGAAAACCGCTTGTGTATTGTATCTTACACTAGAATAGTACATAGTTTATGTTTCATCCCAGAAATAATGTACATATTGTTGTACAGGATTTCAACGACCTTGATCGCCAACACCACAATAAAGCCCCTGTCTGACATTCAGTTAATTATTGTTGCTGTTTTGTAGTTATAATAGACCTCACTGTTTATAGTTTATATTAGATATTAAATAACAGTTAAAAATCTTGTAATTCATCTTTTGGTATCCAATATTTGACTTACTGTATTTCTTGTACTGACCTATTGATTGACGGTTTCACCTTGTGCTTGTTAATCTTGAAGTGCTACTGGTTTAAATTAATGTTCACTATAACATAAACAAAAGGTCAAATTCCGAAATCATTTTATGTGTACTTGTTATTAATAATAAGCCAAACATGTGTGTAAGGAACTGTAATAAATTATACCACTAATCAATACATATAGAAGAGCCCTGGAGCCAAACACATTACGTGCAGGCTGTTCACTCCTAATAATCACCTTGCAAAGGAATTTTCACAATGCAAAGAATACCCAATTACATGATAGAAAAAAACATGATTTCTTCTTGAACATGAATGAAGTCAACAAATCAACAACTCGTTCACTAAGTGAAATTTTACTTACAAGTTGATAATTAATTTTGTTGCTAAAATGTGGAGAAGTAGTTTTGTTTGGCTACAATAAGCACAGTGTAGATTCACCTTGAGGCTAGATATTCTTTAATTGTATTTCACTGCACAAACAGACATCTTTGAGAGTTAAGCCCTGTACAGACATCAGATATATGTCAGATTTCTCTAGTTGGAATTGATCTTTCGTGATAGTTTCCAGTGACAAAGGAATGAGTGCTGAACACATACAGTGACATTCTGTTCTATAGAGAGGGGAAGAAGAAGGATGAGCAAATGGCACCTTCTGTCCCCTCCTTCAGGAAAGTACATTGGCCATCCCTGCTTGGTCTTTCATCAATAATTTTAGGAAGGGTTTAGGGTGGACAGAGTAAGAACAGGGTATATAATACCACAATAAAAATTAATTGCGGCAATAATTCACAGTAGCACAGTAAGCAAATGGTAAGGCTAAATGAGAAAGTGACCTTTCAAAAAGTTTTAAGAGCAACAGTGCAAACAAAAGTAAACAGCAGGCATTAGAGACATTTGTATAGGCAAGGCTTCCACAGGAGGAGATTAGTTTCAATATACATTAAGGGAGAACGCATGGAAGGCTCAGAGGGTTCATGTCAATTACTAGTTCAATGTATAATATTGGCAGAAGTCCGGTTGCCAGTCTATGGTATGGCAAAATGTAGATTATTTTCCTTGTGATGGAGGCAGCAGAGTATTTTTGGCTGTTCCATTTCCCTGGATTCATTCTAAAGACGCTCTTAAACTAGTAGATGGAAGATGACCAGGGTGACACATATGTTTACCTGCTTTTTTATTAGTTCTCCTTTAGCCCCTTGACTAAACTTCTATAAATTTGATTGGGGATTGAGTTTCTAAAGCAGACCAGTAATAGATCTGCTTATTATTTTAACTGGTGTATAAAGCGAAAAATAAAACAGATGCATTCAGTATACATATAACATTTTACAAAAACAGATGAGATTCCCCCCTATCCCCAGGTTATCTTATATTAATGATTAGAATAAATGGATGTCATATGAGACAACATAACGCTTGAAAAAAACAAAATTGATGAAGGATGTGACTTCACCAGTGCATCTAATCCCCCCATATTACCTAATATGGGATGTGCTGTATTAATTGAAGCCTGGCAACCATGGCTATATATATTTAAATTAAACTTTTTATTGAAAAAAAACAAAACAAAAAAACAAACAACTGAATTAAGATAACATACTAGAGCAGTATGTATTGATATGTTCAAATTGACATAGCAGTGGTGGCTTAAGAAACTTTGAAAGTTGTGGGTTCATGCCAGCTGCCAATGAGATGTAAACTTACTAATTGCATAAGAGGTAGGGGGTGCAGTTAGGTGATTTTCTGTTATTGGTTCTGCACTTTAATAGCAGAGCTGCTTTAAGGGGAAAAAAGAACATCATTGGGCAATAAAATGCACCCTTAAAAGTCATTGTTTCTGGCAAGAACATTTTCATATGCAGTATGTCCTGTATTGAGCTCAACATGCATCAAGGGTATTCACCTTTGCACCAATAGTAATATTGGGTAGGGATGAGCCAGCGAGTTTTTAAAACTTGATTTTGCTGTGAATTCGGCCATTCACGCTGGGTGTAAATTGGCCAAAAGAGATCGAATTTAAAAAAAAAAAAAGATTGCGGGATATGCTGATCAATAAATGCAGCACCAGCTGCATTCATTGATCAGCTCAGTGTGCGGCGATCCCCGGCACTACAGGTTAAATGGGGACAAGTCTTCCCATTCAAAACCTTTAGTGCTCTCTGATTGACTGAGGAAAGCTTTGTGGTCACAGCTGATTGGAGGAGGCACGTGAGTGACAAGTGGGAGGAACAAGTGGGAGGACAAGTGGGAGGAACAGGATGCCAGCTATCAGACCAAGCACAGCTTAGATTGGGGCACTAATCAGTTGGGTCAAAACTGGACCCATTAGCTGGGTTTAGAGCTTTCTTGCAGCACAGTTCTAGTACTTCTATTTTAGCTTTTCAACAACATCACTTAAAATTTCAGACAATATTGAATTGTCTGGTGCTGGTTTAATAACAAGGGCAAGAATTACGGAGCCTCAAGTCTTTGTATTATCTTCCCTTGTCTTCTGAGTTTCACAGAGCAAAGTAGCCCATTACTTATGTAGATCCTGTTTGTTATTGCCTTCAATTGCAACTATGTCACGAGTTTGCTTGATAAATGTCCCCCATTGAGTTTTTACTTTCTGAGCAAGAAATAATTTCCCTTGTGCCCAGTCTCTCAAAAAATTAATTATTAACTAACGGTTGATGTAACTCATAATTATTAAAAAAATGTTTAAACATACATTAAATGTATAATCAAATTTTTTTACAAGAGCAAAATATATAAAACTGACAATTAAGTGAAAATTCTCCACTGCATAACAAACTTAAGTAGCTCAATAAAAGTTTTGTAAACATGTGCTTGTTTCCTAAGCTTTGGGATAAAAAATGTTTTAATACTCTGGGGCATATCACCTGCTGCAATGCAGCAGTTTAAGTCAGATTTGTGATTATTCAAGAGTACTGTACAAATAAGCAGCACTTGTTTCAAGAAGAGGGAGCAATTATATCAACATAAATGGCTCATTAAAGACAATTAGGAAAACAACGCTGAGTCAATGGAAAGTGTGTGTAAATAATGAAGTTATGCTGTTTAACCACTTGTCTCCTAATGTCCATTAATGTGATGTTGAAGCACTTAACAGCTTTATTGTATTATGCCAACAAAACACTTGACTGGTTTTGTTTATTAATATCATCTGCGTCCTATCACAGTGGGCATGATATAAAGTTTACATCTCTTATAAAGTCATTTTCCTTTATTGAATGTTGAATAGTTTTGCAGCTTCATACTATGAAGATAAGTATATATTAAAGACTAGTTCCAGCCAAAGCTGTATATTTAGGTTTATTGTTCTTAGTTTTACGGTCCCTAGTTACAGGGGGTCACAAGGACAGGAGGGATTGGGAGTATCTCCGTTAGAGAAAATAATTGTTAAGGAATATACCATAAAACTTAATGCCAGCCACTCGGTCACTTGTGCTATAGCACTGGTTCATTCTACAGATTTTACAACGGGAAGCCATGAGCATCACTGAACTGTACTAAAAAAAACTTTTGCTTGCATGTGGCAGAATCAACAGCACTCATTCACCAATGTAAGTTATTTATCACCTGTGAAAACCTAATTATTTGAACGACTGAAAGTCCTTTAGCAAATCAGCCACAATAATTGATATCTGCCTATCCTCATGTGTTTTACCTTATGACAGATGAATGTAAAAAAAATAGGAGTAAAGGCAGCTTCTTGTCCTTTTATTTTGTCTGCTAATTTAGGTAAATGCCAGTTTTACCAGATGACAGGAGTTTATGTGGTTGCATCTCTTTCATAGTTTTCTTGCCTAAACATCTCCAAAATCCACCCCTACCTGTCCCCTGAGACCACCAAACTCCGCTGCAGCCAGACTCATCCACCCTTCCTACCACTCCTCTTCCGCTACATCTCTTTACAGTAGTAAAGAGTTCTTGTAGTTCTCTTCATTGGATTCCATTTCACCTTAGAATCAAATTCAAGCTCTCGTGCTTTGCTTTCAAATCCCTCCACAGGTCCAACTTACCTTTCTGAACTGATAGAAAGATACACCCCAGCCTCTCTCTCTGCTCCTCCGATAACCTGCTAATGGCTTCCTCGCTCATAACCTCATCAAATACACAACTCCAAGACCTTTTTGACTCTCCACATCCTATTCGACTTGCTCCTACTTTCTGTTCATTTAAAGGAGCACCCAAAACCCAAAGTTTACTAAAACCTAATGTAATAAGTAAATAATTTTTAATTTCAGAAAGGAGACCAAGGAAACCAAGTTCAAAGTATATTGAACTTAAGTGGAGAAAACAGTTATACCAAGTAGTTTACAAAAGAGTTGCACTTGTCACAATGTATCAAAGACATTGTCAGTCAATGCAATCATTATCTTAAGCAATAAAAGCTTAATAATTACTAGCAATTGAAAAAAGACAGACACTCTAAGACAGCACTTAAAGACCATGTGGAGATGTCACTCTATTAACCTGCCATCTTATGGTAATATGTTTCAGGCAGAGTTTAAAAAAATTAAAGAGACATTTGTTTTAGTTATCTAGGGCCCAATGTGAGGCTTTTAATGCTTGAAGCATATACAAAATATTCAGTTTGTTTAGATAAACTGTGAAGCAGAAGAGCCTCCTTACATTAAACATAATGTATATTACATACCCCCCAAAAAATAAGTGTCTAAATATATGTGTGAAGACAGGCATGAAAATGCTCCGGGTGTCTAGAATACCTGGGACCTTTTTAGAGCTTATATTAGGCTTTAGGGAGCAAAATGAAACCAGAAAGCCCATCACAATTTTTAAAATTCACTAAAGTTTCATGAGCTATGTTTTACATTTTCTGCTATGAGTGCATCTGTTGTGACACTGACGGCCGTGTCATTCATACCCAACTTATTGTGGAAAAGTATAGGTGATAAGGATCCATCAGTGGGTTCCAAACCAAATATTTGTCATAGATTCACATGATGATTTAGTTCCTCCCATTATACTCTAAAGCAGTTTCAGTGTGTGATTTTCCTTTACCTGATCTGAATATGATCTTAAAAGCATTGCCTAAAATGTTAATTGATCAACAAGCATATTATACTGTCAACAAATAAAATGGGCAAAATGGAAATCACTGGTAGTTTATTAATTTTTTTTAATGACCAACTTCTTCCCAACCTCCCATTGTAAATAACCTCCTTCTGGTAAATTCCCCCCAATAATCGGATCTTAATTAAACTCCTTATATTTCCAACTGCAGCACCATCAGGAGAACCCTTCTACGGTGGAACTGCAGAGTGGCATGAGGGGACCCAGTTTACACTTTCACATTAAAAAAAGCATATGTTTGTTAAAAAAGCATAATGGGCTTTTCAAGTGGAGCTTGAATATAAAGAAATGTAGGATGTATTTTATGTACCTTTTCTTGTCTGTTCCTCACAGTAACTAATCAGGAGGATTGTTGAGCTTGGGGACAAGAGGTTAGGATTAGTGGATTAGTGGTTAGTGGATTGTGTTATGGATTTTGTTGCAGCATTTGTTAGAATGTAAGAATATCAATGCGAATAACTTTTACTTTTTTAAAATTTACTTTTTTTAAGAAACAAATGGCATTCAGATTTAACCTCCTCAAGGCTCAATAATAAAAAAGGGGATTTTGCTTTCCACTCTGTTAGGCACTGATATGCTTTACACACATCACTACATCCCATTAATTAAATAGGGGATGTGGTGTGTAGCCGATAAAGCCCCGCAGACTCTTTCTTTTCAATGTAAAAAAGAGAGCTCAGTGATTGGAAGAGAGAGTAAGTCATGTAACATTTGACAGGTCACATGACTGGCTCCCGTTTTTTCAGCTCTATGGTGATGTTTCAGCTTTAGAGTCCATCCATGTGAAAATTCAGCCATACCACTGCTGGATAGACTAACGGTTGCCACGCCTGTGCAGCTTTTCTAGAAATATGTTTTTATAACCTGGCTGCAAAGTACTCTCTTAAATTTCAAATTATAGACATTTTTGTACTATAGTCTTTGTGAGGTTTGACAGGCTTTTTCCACTTGTGTTTTGCATGAAAGAAAAGCTCACACTATTGTGCAGTTGTCAAACGGAGAAAAATACTGAAACATTATCTCTAGTCTGGCAGGTTATGTTTATTTTTTTTATATCTATCTTTTATATATAAATCATTTTCAGTTTGAATGAGGACAAAACACAGATTTCTTTTTCTAATTTCTTTAAAGACAAATATGGGAAAGGGTGAAAATGTGTTGTGGACAATCTCATTATTGCAATTGATAAGCTAGCAGGCCTTCTCATTCATACCCAACTAATTGTAGAAAGGGTTAGGTGACAAGGATCTATTGGATCAATGGGTTCTGAACCAAATAGTTTGTCACGGATTCACTTCATTTCCTAAAATGTTAATTGATCAGCAAAAATATTATACAGTATATTTCACATCATGTATGCAAGTGATAGGTACAAATGCATAAGACACACTGTCATAAAATTCTCCACTGGTTTTACAGCCAGTTCCTGAAATCTGCCTCAGATGGTGTAAAAGACATTTTTTATTTGTGACAATGATTTTTATAAATTGGGGTAAGTGTGTAGATATACAGCCAATGCAATTGCAGCAATTTTTGGGGAAGCAAACACATATAGGGAACAATCGTATTGGTAATTGTAGGCAGCTAAAGGCACCTACCTACATAAAGATAAGCAATATTATATTTTCTTATTTTCCATCTTTAATCTACCAAATGATGTCTGTCATCCAGGATGGTAATGTACCCCTTCAATTACAATATGTAGATATATATGAATACAACTAGAAAAAAAGAATATTTGTACTGCAAATACAAAGAAGAGGCTGCTACAACTGCCTGTGGTCATTCTGACTGTGTCTGCATCCCTGGCTACCCTTGAACTTAAGGTTAGAAATTTAGTTAACCAAATGCAATTGTGCCCACTGCTTATAATTTGGCATTCGTACTTTGTTGCAAACATCCTGTCCCTACAAGGAATGAATCCGGACTGCATCCAGGAAAAGCACATATGGAGTTTTAGTAACAAAGCTAATTTGTTTCCAGAGTTTTCTTTCTGCTTGTCATAGGAGATTAAAATAATGGTAAACGTACACAGCTAATTGTTCTCTGGGAGTTCTGATTAAATGTTGATTTGATAGGAATGTCTTTAATGCTTTAATATATTATTAATAAAAACAGAGGTTACCACCTGTTCGTAAAAAGCAGAATGGAATAACTTTAAATAAGCGTACAAAGTAATTAGGAAGTATTACAATATATTACAGAATTTTTTATTGCTTTTCATAAATATAATACTCATAAAATTGATAGCTCATGGATTTAGACTAGTTATTATGATTTATTGTTCAAGGAAAAAGGAACAGATGCATAAAACTAAAATGTTCAATACAGAAAGTCTAGTTAATCAGACAAGTATCCACCATTCATCATACTAGTAAGAACTTCAGTTTCAGCGCATGCATTTCAGAGAATATTCAGTATATTTGGCTATACTGTAAAATTACACACATGGTGAATATATGAAATGGTGCTCCTACTTGGTAAAGGCAGGGGAAAGCAAACAGCCATCACTTTTCACGATCATTAAAGCAACCCAACTTGGTGAAGGTTTAAAGAAACCAAAATTGTTACAAATAGGAGAAGAATAGGTGCAAGAGCATTCGAGGATATCTGAAGGCTCTAGCAATGATGGAGATCTTTTTGGTGAAAAGACACCTAAAGATAATTATTTAGAATATAATGGAAGAGAGATGCAGCAAGGTGGAAAAGGGGGAAGAGATTGATTTTGGAGGGACTGAGATGTGATCAGTTGCTTATTGATTGTATTGGTATTGAATTATCAGAGTTAATATGTTATGTTAGTTTTTGTGTAAGAAGACACAAAATAAAAAATTGTAAATTATATGGTATATTTTATAATGTATTGCAATAAAATGTATCTAATTACAATTCCCTCTGTAATTAAACATTATGGAAGCAAGTTCCCCCTGCTAAGCGGAACATCTCTGTGTTTCTAGCTACAACACTTTCTGGAGAATATATATATATATATATTATATATATATATATATATATATACTGCCTGCTGTAATTGTGTGTGTGATTACATTTCACAATTACTGAATTTCACCCTAGGGAAGCTTGGAGTCCTGGAATTCGGGCCTGGATGGAGTTTGGTTGGTGGCCCCTAGTGGCAGAACTACATTTTTAATATGTGGTGTTTTAAAGGTTAAAAGATGCTGATTCTCAAGTGACATACATGTATACAACCACTAGATTTCATCTGCATAAACCCAGCATATTGTTTTTCAATGCATTGCCTATTACCAATTTTAGGTAACTTTATTTTTCCCATTTTTCATCATCATAAAACCTGACAAATTGTCTTTTTTTAAACAGAAATAGTATCCAGAAGCCAATGTATTTTCCATTTAGGTACATACATACTAGATACTGTGTAAGTATAATATTACATGAATCTTTCTTCTCTCAAATAACACAATACTTTAAAAACACTTTAATGTCTGTTTTTTCCAGGAGGCCAATGCCATCTTTGTTCAGATCAGCATTGAATTACAGTTAATAATCTGGCCTGTTGCAATCCATCCTGTAAATCCTGGTGTCTGTGCAGGTATCATGTTCTTGGCATGCTCTTATGCCTATATGCTACTGAACATAGCTCCGCCATTCGGTGCTTTTTACCTAGTGCAGTGACAAAACATTTCAGAGCAGAGCAGAGTAGACTGTTTTCTGCTTCCACTGACTGGCTTTGGGGATTGTATATATATAAAAAAAATACAGTTGCTGTATATTGTATATGTTAAGTATACTAGTATATTAGGTTTATTTCTTCATTCCTGTAGGCTGGCAAAGTTACTGATATTCCAACTTGAGGTTTATTATAACTGTAATTGGTGGAAAAATAATTAATGTGTTCCTTTACTGTCCTAAACTTTAAGCTTATTAGAAATCACATGGATTAATGTTGTGTTCTTTACAAGTGACAGTGCTTAGACCTGATGATTGCCTGCTAGGTCCTAGTACTGCATCACAGGTAGAGGTTTCCCCAAAAACAAATATTTCACTGTGTTACTTTAATTGAGCAAAAAGTCTCTTTAGGTTTAAGGTTGGGGAGCATGTTGCATTATCTTACTACAGAGTTTTCTAATGCAGGCAGGACATTTTTTTTGTAATACCTCACTAATGCAGAAAAGCCAATAACAGTTACCACCTATAGGATTTATTAGTGGAATGCCCAAATGATTGTACCTAATGTCCTACAGATATTGTCCAAGACGTTAAATTATAAAATATTCTATTACCACAATGCTTACTTGATTGATAAAGAATTTTAAGACAGGAGTGAACTTACTGGTTAGGATGGGGCCTTTTGGTAACCTGAAGTTCAGTTCTCCTCATTTTCTATTCGTATTAAGTTACACAGACTCAACATGCTGGTAATTGGTTTCCAGGGAGTGAACGGAAATGTTCCATGGTTCTTGAAGCTGCTTGTTTGAAGCTGGATGTAACATAAGCAATTCACTTTTTATGAGCTCTAGGGCTTATAAAATAGCTTTCTTTGCCAACAACTGTATTGATTATATTTTTACACTTTGTGTTGTGGGTTTGTTGGATGGACTGATGAGTTAATTACCTTTTTATGCTTCTAAAATCTGTTATTTCCACTTTCCTCTCTGTTTGTTGTTTCTGGGGTTATGTGACATTGAATATTACTATCTCAAAAAAATTAGCACTGTAATAACTTTACTGTAGATGAGAACCTACACGTATGAGTTATGTGTGTCCTTATATGAATGTCATTGCTCTACAATACTGTGATCACATGTGAAGCTCAAGCTGCATTTTAGAAGCACATTTTTATGTTTTGAAAATTGCTTCATGTTTTATTATTAAAAAATAGACTCCAGAAATCTAGTCAATTCCTGAGAATGTACCTGTCATTTTCACTGCTGGACCACTATTTTTACGGTGACATAAAAAATAAAAAAATATGTAATCTCTCTAGAGCTGCCAATCTGTTGCACCAGTGGCAAGCAGAGAGTATGTAGGCCTGCTAAGGTAATAATAATATAAAATTCCATTCATAAAGTGTGTCCTCTGGATGTTTATGCAAAGAAAGAGTGGTTTTCTGGCAAAGGTCAATACTACATAATTTGTTTATTAGTTACTTATTTTTATTACAAGTCCATAATAGTCTTCATGACTAATAGTACTCAGTACACAGGTTTGGAGGACCTCATCAGGCACAGAAATTAAAGAAAGGTTAGATTGATGTAGAGCGAGCAATGTCTAGGTCTTTGTGGATCTTTAACCTCCCGTAATGAAGCCTCACATGGGTGAAACACGTTGGGAGTTGAGGCCTTTTACTCAAGTCTCACTTCTTGAATTTTTGGACTCACTAAATGTATTTATATAATGGAAAATTTGTTATAAGACTATTATGGACTTCTTGCTTTAAAATAACTAATAAATGAATTATGAAGTGTATTATTAATATTGGCCAAAAAACTTTTTCTTTGTATAGTCATACAGAAGACCTGGAGACCTTATACAGAAGACCTGAAGACCTTAGTCATTTTAGAAATTAAAATTAAAAAAACTCAGGAATTGTAAAATTTTGCCCTTCCTCTTCTTTTAAGAATATGTATTTATACAGTGCCAACATATTGCGCTGTACATTAAATAGGGGTTACAATTTAGGAGATAGGGGGAAGTAGTACACAATAGGAGGATGATATGGCATGGTGATTAAGTAGTGTGGGTGGCAGAAGAAAAATGGTAGGCAAGTTTGAAAAGCTGGGTTTTAAGGGATCTTTAAAATATACATAAATGGGAAGCAAGCCTAAAACAAGGAAGAGAGTTCCAGGGAGAGGGGGTGGCCTTAGAGAAGACTTGAAGTTGTGCATGTGACGTAGTTATGAGCAAGGAAGTCATTAGTAAGTCATTGGAAGAGCGAAGAGAGCAGCTGGAGGAATTTGTGTATCGGGTCAGAAATGTAGGTGGCACAAGAGCTGTGAAGTGATTTAAAGGCAAAATAGCTTAAATTTGATTCAACTGTGAAATTGAAGCTGATGTAGAAATTTACAAAAGAAGGCAGCAGATAACGGGTGATGGGAAAGATAGATAGGATACGAAGTCTAGCTGCAGCATTTATGATAGATTGCACAGGCAAGAATCTGGTTAATGGGATGCCAGAGAAGAGGATGCTACAGAAGTCCAGACAAGAGATGATAGAAGCATGTACTAGAAGTTTGGTGGTTTCTGGGGAGTAGTAGAAGTGTATTTTGGAGATGTTGCACAGGATGAAGATGTTTTAAATGTGGGAAGTAAGGACTCAAAGGTAATGCCAAGACAATATGCCTGAGGGGATGCTTTAATAACCATGTTATTAACTGTTAGATGTCATTGGAGAGTTTGAAAGTGACGGGGCATATGATTCTGTTGAGTTCTGTTTTATCCAGGATGAGTTACTGAAACCTGTCATCCATGCATGATGAACTGGCCAACAAGCATAATTGGTCAAACAAGTCATGGGTGGATGATACTATAGATGTGACTGTAAGCCAAAGGAGGATATGAACTTGCCAAGTGAAGGACTGACCCTTGGGGAACACCAAAAGGAAGGAGAGTAGGAGGGGCTTTAACATTGAAGGAAACTTGAAAAGAGCAGTCAGATAGGAGAGGTCATATAAAAAGCAAAGCAAGAGAAAGCATGTTACAAATAGACTTTATGATCTGGAGTGATTAACGGTGTCAAAGGTAGAAGAAAGATTTAGGAGGACAGAAAAGTTTCCTTGTAACTAAGCTCTGCTGATGTCATTGTTCACTTTTCTAAGAGCTGTTTAAGTGAAATTGGCAGGTCAAAAGCCAGATTGACGTGAGTCAAGAATAGAATTGGTGCTCAGATAGTCAGTGAGTCTTTTATAGACAAATCTAGAGAAAAATGGGAGGAGGGAGTTAGGACGATAGCTAGAAAGTAGGGAGGGGTCAAGTGAGGGTTTCTTCATGATTGGGAGAACAATTGCATGTTTGAACCCTAAGGGGAAGATACAAGTGGAAAGCGAGAGGTTGAATATTTCAGTCAGTGTAAGGGCCAGGGTAAAAGAGTGGGCATGGAGTAGATTTGGGGGAATGGGTCGAGTGGACAGGTAGTGGATGGAGATGATGACACAAGAGAGGAGACCTTGTTCAAATTTACAGGGCTGAAGGAGGTTAGTGATGATATACCGGTGGAAGGGGTGAATATGGTTGGAGTGATGTGGTGAGCAGAAAGATCACTTCTGATTTTGATGATTTTATCTTTAACGTAGGTGACAACTTTATGTCTTGGCACAGAAGGTAGTCGTAGGGGGAGCAGGTGTAGGGTTTAGGGGGAAGTCAGTTGTTGAAAAGAAGCTTTGTGTGTCAGATGCTTGAGAGGATATGACAGAAAAGAAGTAATTTTGCTTGGCAACAATGAGTGCAATGTTAAAATGTTGCAACTTGTCTTTGTAATCAAAGAAGTCAACAGTGAAGCCAGATTTTTCCCATTTGTGTTTTGCTGCAACAACTCTTTTGTAGCTGTTTAGTGTGGCTGTTGTGCCACAGCAGGTGGTGGAGGGAGTAAGCAGACAAGCAGTTAACAGACTGAAGAGGAAGGAAGAGACCAGTAGTTTGAGAACAGGGAAAATTATTAATTCCAACAGGCAGTTTTAGTGAATAAAGGCTAACTTACGCTGGCAGTGGGATTGCAGTGCCTACTTCCTCCCAGAAACTTGCCTTCATTTTAAGTTTTCTTGCCTACATACAATAATCCCTGAGCCACCATTTTCCAGTGCATTTGCATTAACTCATCAGAAGCCAGTCTTTAGTTCATATGTTAGTTCCTCAACAGCAAGTAATACCTCCTTTGAGCCCAGCAAATGCATATTGTTGGCTTAGCACCCAGTCTCCAGTGCATGTGTGATATTCCCACACATTTATTCAGTGTAACACGCCTATTATAGGTTTTATCTTTAATATCTCTGATTCGATTTCAGGTATAACTTGTATAACTTCAATTTCAGGTATAGCTATAACTAATTTTTTGAAGACTGCATCTCTAGTCTCAGAACTTTTGGATATCTATAAAAAGGAAGCTTTTGCAGTAAAATAACTTTAAACTTTAAAATTTGGTAAATGCACATAGATTAATAAAGAAACATTTTACTTGAAATGAAAAAAGTGTCTTTTAAAAAATTTTCACCCAGCAAAATCTTTTCCCATCTTCCACATTTCTAGCAACATTCCACTGTTTCTAGATCCCATGACAGTTCTTTCTAATAACCTGCTCCAATGTCGCCTTTCCTAACCTCCATTGTCCACAATTTCACTTACATTGTTTAATTTTCAGAAGTCTCCACACCTTACTGTCAATCAGTGATACTGCTGACAAGCTTCCCTCCTCTGTCCTGGAAAAATAACTGCTTCAGTTTTAGTTGGACCATTTAATGGACAATGATATCGACTCCAATTCTTCCTCTGTAAAATTTTGTATATGAAGAGCTCACTGCACTTATTATTACCTAATTTTGTGAATAGGTGTCAAGTGCATTAAATGATGCAATTCCTTGGCTTGGTTATTCTCCTGTATAGTTATGTTTAAAGTTTGGGTAACATGGTTGCAAATTATGGGAATGGGCAATAACTCCTATTTGTCTATTAGAGGTCTGTTAGCACCCCCATTTTTAACGAGCTGGTCCAAAGGGTGCTTGTGTGCCACCTACCTGCCTCCATGTGGGACAAACGGGTTGTTGGCCCATCCCAATTAAAATAGATTGCTTTATTGTCATTGTTGTTAAATTATGTTTAATTTCATAATCATTACTACAAACAATTCTGCCACATACAGGAAAGGGCATGTTAAAAATCATATAAATGCATATGGTGTCAAGCTGACCAGGTACGACTCTGAATAGACTAATTGTATTCTAACCTGTAAGTTAGAATTAGTGTGAGTTTATCATTTTTATTGGATTACGGATCATTACACCTGGAATACATTACTAAAATGTGGATGCAAGTAAAGGATTTATTATAGGATACTATCCCATTGGTTTACCAAGCCAGAAGTCAAAATTATATGTGTAGTGCATGTTATAGTAATTTTAGGATTGTGTGCCAAAAAGCTAATGAGTTAAACCTTAACATATTTAATTAAATTTTGATTTATAAAAAAAATATATTAAACAAAAAAAAAGGTCATCTGAACATCATACTCAGCCTGGGGATGTATTACAAAGTTCTGATGTATCTATTTTATTCTCTGTGTGTCCCTTAGCAGTGCAATCATCTGAATATGAAACAGACATGCTGTATTTAGCCAGACTGCTGTTGCCAGCTCATCATTACTCAGTACTGTTCTTAGGAAACTGATAAAGTGGAAAAATTCAACTTTCCTCAAAAACAGGCCACTGGATGCAGTATATTAAAAAGTACACTTGGGAAGTAGTAAGTGCACAAATAAATAGGAGTGGGAAGCCCAAACATCAAATATTTATGTGTTCCAGTCTTTTTAGATATTGAATTACATATTTTGCTTGTGTGCTGTTAGTTTGCAATGAGGCTTGCTGAGGAATTTTCTACAGCTGTAACTTCCAACTATGACTTTTGACTCACAGCTGACATTTGGTCTGGTCTTGTGGACTCTGGAGACACAGACTGATGATGCAGGAAACAAATAACCACATAATCACACTTGGCCTTACTGTGGAAGGGAGCAGCTATAACACCACCAAAGAGGAAAAGTAAATACAATTACTGAAGCCTTTGGCAATGTAGGTTTACAAATTGTAGGAACAATAAATTAACAGATTAAAGCAGAGACCTATTTGAAAGTAAATATCTTGTGGTGCCAATCTATAAAGGTAACAGTATCTTCCACAATGTATATTTTAACTTGCATGCAGACTCAGCATGCCTTCCTGACTATATTTTTGTTCAATGCTGTATGCAAGAGAAGCTTGTAAAATATAGCCCAGGAGAATGTTACCACTGAGAGCTAACAGCCAGAAGTGTAAACTGTAAAAACATGAAAGAGCACTGAAAAGTACCACTGAGGAGGAGAAACACATAACTCAGCATGTTACTGTATCCTCAAGGCAAACACAAACACATTAAATAATATACAACTCTAGTAAAGGTCAGATAAGGTTACAGTGCCAAGCAAGAATTTGTACATTATGAAAGCAATAGACTGTGCTATGTAGATACTGGAAAAAGACGTGTCCATAGTGAACTCATCTGCAGAACCATTAGGCTTTTATTATTGAAATACAAATCATAAAGGCAGATGGGAATTGCAATTACTCTACTGCAAAGTTACCCAAAGTAACCAATCAAAATACACAGCTACAGAAGCACATCCAAAATAATCGTACAATGGGGTTGAATTACTTAAGGTTAAGGTCTTTCACTCAAGACTGGGAACATATTTTTAAATCAATAAATGTGACATTCACTACAGATGATCCTTCCTAGCACATGTGTTATAAATTACAGTAATTGATAAACCTGCAGTTAATGATTGGTGAATGCCACATTTACTGCTTTATGAAGAAGTGAACCTTGGGTGTAAACACTAAATAATTGATCCCTCTCTAGTAAAAATAATTTATATGGATATTACCCGTTTTCTTCCCTTTAACAATGGATTTGGCTGTAAATTTAAATTATATTATGTGTAGTGCTGGGACTTCTATATCTAAATAGATAGCCCAATAAAGTGTTTACAAGCTCATAGAGGGTCTGCAATGCTGCAACTCCTACCTACAATAATATGTGGTGACCCTCTCTTGAGCCCCTGTGCAACCTTATTGCTAGCTCCAGCCCCAAAGGAAAATAGAAAATAATTCAATAATTTATGACTTTTACTAGGTGACATCTAAAATGCTTAGATGGAGTGCCAGCATTGTGTTGATGAAACTATATTGCCACAACTATGTATTCAAGTTCAGCAAAGGTCATGCAATGCTTTAAACATTCAGTAGCTGGGGAGAATACCTATAGGCCAGACATAAAAATGTAATTTACTTAGAAGACCTTTCACTTTAAAAAAATGCTTTGGCTCATGAACATATTGAATGAAACTTTGTACCTAATTTTTATTAAACCAAAAAAATCTAGGTAAAGTTTAATGAAAGTGGTTAAAATTTTGATTGCAGGGATGCCTAAAATTTTACTTGTATCTTAGCACAAGCATCTTCGAAAATCAGTGAGACAATCACAAGCAGAAAGTTACATTTAACAATGCCTTGAGGCTGCAATTGTACACTAAATATTCCTGACAATTTTAGAAAATCACCGTAGCTGCAGACTGAAATATGAAGGTAAGTTTCAATGGTATTTTTAGTGTTTGTGTTTGAATTTAGGTTGTCCTTATATTTGACCCGAATAGGGCATTCGCATTTGGGTAGACCCGACCCGAAGAAAACCAGATTCGACTGCAAAAATTTGGATTAAGAAATGTTAAAAAAAGTGTTAAAAAAAATAAACCTTAATGTTAAATTAATTTATTGAGTGTTTGTGTTTATTTACCGGATTTTTTTTTTTTTACAGGTTATCCTACAATGACATGATATCTCTTAAGCTGTGTACACATGTCCAATACTTATTGTTGGAAATGAACAATGAACGACCGACGAATGTCCGATTGCCAAAAAATCGTTCTAAAAAAAGTGACCAATGACGCCGACGAATGGGGATAGTCGCTGGAAATGACCGGCACGGCGGATCCGATTGGACGTCGATCGTTCACCATCTATCGTGTGTACGGTCGTTCAGTGATCGTGCATGTTCCGAGCTTGCGCGATGAACGAAGGTTCTATACAGATTGTATTGTGTTTATGTGTGTGTGTGTGTATATATATATATATATATATATAAATAAATCTATCTCTCTATATATATTTCTCTCTATATATATATATCTATATATCAATATATCTATATATATATATATATATATATATAAATAAAATCTATATCTATCTATATATCTATATCTATATATATATATATCTCTCTATGCCCCAGATTCATCAAGCAGAATCGGATGCCAATTTTGACAGACTGCGCAAGTGTAAATTGCAAGTGAATTTCCATAACCTGTGCGCTTAAGTTTGAGCGAACAGCCAATTTTGACAGACTGCGCAAGTGTAAATTGCAAGTGAATTTCCATAACCTGTGCGCTTAAGTTTGAGTGAACAGCCAATTTTGACAGACTGCGCAAGTGCTAATTGCAAGTGAATTTCTATCACGGTAAACCGCGCTCGCTGGCCGCGTGTACTTTCGCGCTTCCAGCGAGCGCGGATTTTATTGATGAATCAGGGGCATTGACCCTGATTCATGAAAGCTCCACAAGGCTGGAGAGAATACACTTGCATCAGTGAAGCTGGGTGACCTGGCAAACCTGGAATGGATCTGGTCCAGGATTCAAAACATTTGCTAACAAATAGCAAATGATTTTTAAAAATCCATTTCATGTTTTCTGGATCACCCAGTTCACTTCTGAAAATGTATTCTCTCCAGCTTTAAGTGTAACTGTTATAATTTACACTCATCGACATGACTGGTATGAAAACTTCCTTATTTAATTTTAATGTTGGGCTTTAAAAAGAAAAAGAAGAATTTACTTTCCTACCTACCTGTTAAATTACATAGCCATCTGAAAATCCTGTTCCTGTAAGTAATTTTCCCCCAATATATTGGTCATTTTATTGTGATGAGTTGACTAAAGTGGTTTGAATGACTCAGAAAAAACTTCAGCTGTTTATATCACTAAATGCACGGATTTTTTTTTTTTTTTTTTTTAAATGTAAGACACTTTATAAATAAAGTTTATTATTATTGGTATTAATATTAATAATGATGATAATATTAATCAGATAACCACAACTAGCTTCTTCATTCCTGGGCTAGATGCTAATGAATGACAGGAACAATATTATCCACTTGTAAAACTTTTTGACAGACAGATATGAGTGGAATCTCCGGGTAGAAAAATTCTTTCATATTTAGTCACAATTAAAATACATCTTGTAGCTCTTTAATGACCAAGACAAACTCTGCAGTTGTTTTTTGCATATCAAAGCACAGCTTGCTCCAGAAGTTAATAAATGTCTAGGCTCCATAAAGTTTGTTTTTTTTTTTTGCTTTGTGATTAACTCACAGTGAAGATTTTATACAGATTTCTTTAGTGCCCATAGAATACATGTAAAGAAGACCATGTGAAAAGCATTATACAAGACCTGATAAGTGAGTGATAAGTGAGTAGATAAACTTAAGCTACGTACACACTTCCAATTATTATCGTTGGAAAACGAACGACGAACGATCCTGCACGATATCTACGAACGATCGTATAGCACCGATCCTGTACCTAGAGATAACGACACGATCGTTCGTAGATATTGTACACACAATAGATACGATCGTTTGAGCGATAGAGGAACTATGTGCACGACAGGAAATTGAACGAACGTTCGTTCATTACGCATGCTCAGCCCATGGACGATCAACGAACGACCGTACACACGAACGATGTTCAACGATCGTCGTCCAATCCGATCCGCCGGTCCGGTCGGTCGTTTCCAACGACTTTCCTCGTTCGTCGGCGTCGTTGGTTACTTTTTTACGAACGATTTTTTGCCCAATCGATCGTTCGTCGTTCGTTTTGAACGATAAAAATTGGAAGTGTGTACGCAGCTTTACAGAGATTCTCTCACTTTGCTATGAATAGTTAGTGATAGGGCCTGTTTAAAATGGTATTGATTTTTTTTTCTTAACGTTTTTTTAATCATTCAACTGCTTTCAAATTAGGTTACCCATACATAAGATATAATTGTACATTTTATCACAATGGCTTTATCATAATTAACGTATCATAGGCGACGGGCATTTATTTTAGTAAAACACACCTAAAAATGCATATTAAGTATCCAAAAAACCATAAAGGACAACAAGACTGCTGATTCATAACTCATTCATCATACAGGTTGTTTCACCACCTTTTTTATCAATTACTATAAAGTTAACATGCCTGCTTTTTGTCATAATAAAGCTAGTAGTACTGAAAATGTAATATTTTTCTGCTTATAATACGTTCCCATTGATGAACAGATATCTATTATATATCAGATGGATCATGCACAAATCCTTCTTTCCAGCATGTTATTGTCTGCTCTACGTATATCCTCTACACGCAAGTTAAAGATTCTAATAATTTCTTTCAGGGCTTTCTTATTGCTTTTTTTTGCAGATGACACACTAATGCCCTTTTAATTTCCCGTTCACACTCATTTTATCTTGAATCAAATTTCCCGTTGGCTTTCCACTACTCTACCATGAATGGGCAGTAACCATGTAATGCTCAGAGACCTGAAGGTCTTTGTTTTCTTTACAGATTGCTCTGTGTTAACTGTGTGTACATAAGTTGCTTATTGATCCTTAGTAAACAAAATGTCGTGAATGATGCCATTCATATGAGCCAGCTATTCAAGGATAATAGTCTATCAGGAACAACCTGTGATATACCATTTTATCCTCCTTCCACAAAAAATACTAAGCTACCACATTCAAAAAACTTATAACTTTGTGTATTTTAGTCACCAACAAGCTACTTTCTTTATTCTATTTATAAACTAGTGAATGTGACATTCATTTAAAAACTCTTTGGTGAAAAATCTTCCAGGTTTATTTGTTTCATTGGCAGTAATTGTTTCTTCAGGGAATCTTTCAGTAAATGTCAGATTTTATGCTTTTTAAACAGACCCCTTTGAGTCATTCTAAACACAGACCTTGCTTGGCAAACACAACTCCCTTAAAAACAAATTCATTTGAAACACATACATTGAAGTTTTGTATATTTCTTTCACTCTATAATGCAGCAAATAAATATTTTGTAGGGTTTTATAAAACATAATATATATATATATATATATATTTAAAATAAATATTGATATAAATAAATAAAGATTGGTCTTAAACATAAATGATGTATGTGTTGCTCAGTATACAGATAAAACAAATGTTGACAGGCAGGCAAAATGACTTTGTTTCTTCTGGGATCAGTAAAGACTGCATGCCATCTTGTTTTGGTAAATGGACTTTACTTGATGCCATTTTCAAAACTGGATTTTTCGCTACATCTAGTGTCAGCTAGCTTCAACCATTTTGAGAATGCTGGTGGTGCACAATAATACATCTCTTTTGTTTATGCTTATTGAATAGGAGAAAATATGAAATGATTTCCACCATTTACCCATTTTGTAGTGTTTTCCTATCAAGTAATCATTGTAGCATACACCAAGGAATACACTGTAGCATAAACCAATATTTTTATTTCTAGAAGCAATGAAGGTGATATTCACCAAACATTTACTGCAGGAGAATCAGCCCTTGTTATTTTAAACACATGCACAAGGCATATACACCTACAGTAAATATTTGGCAAGTGTCAATTAAATACCTAAACAGAGATAAGAAACTAAGGTAATTACTTTTCACTCAACTCCAAAAGTTCATATGAAATTATATATGACGATGTACTGGATTTCAGTTAAGTCTTTTTCTTGAAAAATTCAGGCAAATGGTAATTCATTTTATTGTGCTATTTATTATAAACCTATTTTCTGTAAATTATCTTAAATTGACAATATTTCATTCACATTCACATCACTCCAATTTTATATACACATTTTAGAATGAACAGATTTATACCAACGTTTTTGGCATTTAACTTCTCTAGGGGTTTGATCGATTGCAAATTGGATTAAATTCATGCCACATAAACCCTTTCTAGATATTACTGCACATACTGCTGCATTGGCTCCCTTTAGTCAGCATTCACAGATGTTTATAGAGCAAAGTAATTTTAGACTTAGTGGCTTTGGAAAAACAAACACAGCTGCTATCTTTCTCAACTTAACTTGCTTGTACTCATAAGTTGTTAATGACACGTCAGTACAATTAGTCTGTGTCCTTAATGAGTTGTAGTTGTTGAATTTCTTTTATTTATTTTTTTTGGAAGATTATGTTTAACTCTGACATGAATTACAGCCTTCTCAACCTTTTTATATGGAGGAACTCTTGAAAGAATATAAGATTTTGAAGAACCCCCCAAATCATTTCCTGATCTACAGCTCACAATATCCTAATTTGGTCAGTAAACTATAGCTATAACAAATTTATTTGTAGAAATAACAAACAATAGAATACATAACAAAACTTAACTATTTATGGCAGGTTCAGAACTGTGGCTGGCATCTTCCTAAAGGTGATTTGTCAGCAGGTGGCAGTGAGCAGTACTAAACTTCTCACTGACACCATGATTTGCTTTCTATAGGGCTGCCATGGGTAGACACTATCCTTTTTTTTAGAAGCAGTGATTGACTGGCCTCTTTCTCACTGCAACTTCATCGCTAGTCTGAACAGCCTTACTTTATTCTTATGTCTTAGTCCTATTTTTTCCCAATTTTTTTTTATTGACGTTACCTTGCTGCCACAATTATACTTTGTATATGCATAAAACAAACCTCCAAAACATTTAGCATGTATATGTCATGTGTGTGTGATTGTGTATAGCAGGGTGTTAAGTGACTGTTTTCCATGTGGCCTGGTTGGAACATGTCCTAATATCCACAAATTTCCTTTACCTCCATGAGTGTTGCTGATCCCCCCCACCTACTTCAAAACTACAATTACCCCTGCCCAATGTCTAACCCCAACTTTCGCCTTCTCTGCCTAATACTGACCTTAACACTTTCCTGCTTTCACTTTTACTGCTTAACACTTTCCTAATCTCTTGCCTAAACATAACCTTGTAAACAATCCCTACCTTACCTTTTAAAATAATTTAACTATACTAAATAAACCCAATACATTTACATAGCTGAAACTGTAAGCCTAACTTAATCTTCACCAAATGCCTCATACTATTCACCTGGGCTAGCCTTGGAGTGTGTGGTAAAGTTTTTTTGTTGGTGGTATTACAACATCGCTCCGTACAGAAGGCACAAGTATTCTAAGTATGTCACTGAAATCCATACCTTATATAAAACCCATTCTGCAGTTTACAAGATCGTACAATGTATTCAATAGAAAAAGACAAAGACAACTAGACTTGGATAATATAAGATGTGAAACTAATTAAATATTAACTCTAGTACTATGCAGAGATAACTGTGTAGCAGTGTCACTATTTGTCATGTATGGAATCAGTTTCTTTGTGCCATGACAAAAAATCTCCCACAAGTGCACATATTTGCACAATCTTTGTTTTCTTATGTTACATAATTACAGGTATTAATATGTATATATATATATATATATATATATATATATATATATATTTATATATATATTAAAAGGTTTGCGGAAAGTGCATAAAAAACACAAAATGCAGCACGCTATAAATTTTAAATTATGTTGTTGACTGCAGCACAAATAATGTAAATTAGCTGCACAGGAGTGAATAGGATTTCTACTTGAAATGTAGTTGAATAGATTACCATTTATATTCCAGTTGAACAATTGTATACACATATGGTCTTTATGCTCACTGTATTAGTGTACATAATTCTATTTTCCTTTACAAAATGTTGGAACTGAGTAAAGAACAAGATTCCCACATGTAATTAGAAAGTGATTTCATGGTTATGAATGCTCCTAAGAATTTTTTAATTAGTGTCATTCACTAGCATGAGAAAGGAGAAACAAGTGCAATATACATATATAATAAATATGCACAATATGGTTTATAAAATGTGTGTGTATATATATATATATATATATATATATATATGTGTGTGTGTGTGTATGTATAATTGTATAAGAAACCACTAAAAACTTATATAATATATATGCACAAGGAAAAATGATATATTACTCACTGTAAATCATATACAAGCTTCCCACAACTATCTTTGTACAGTTAGAGAAAATAATACACGGAGTGCCTCCTCTATACCCACATAAGAAACTCAGAAACTCTTACTGTTCAGTCCATAAGTATGATAATGAATGAAAATTTTTGTTTGCAATATATAAAAAAACGCTAAACTGAAACATGTAATTTTATGTGGCAATATACCTATTTACGTATAGTGAATAAAGAGTTGGGGTATTTTGTGAGAATGACCTAATAGGAAAGCTCATTGGTGGGGTCTTGTGCAGAATTATTTTTGTCCCCTCTTCCTGGTCTAAATATACCAAACCCCTAACCCCTTCCTCCAGAAACTTCCTGGTGTATTTATGGATATATTCAGCACTGTCCCTAATCTCACTTACTGTGCCCCCAACCCCAGTGAGCAAATGTGAGTATGATTATATAAGAAAAAGGTGCAGCACATTAAGACTGCTGCTGCAAACAGTTGGCTTAATTATAACCAATTGTGGTCAAGGCCAAAAATAGTTATAGCTGCTTGATCAGAAATTACCAGACTCATAATAAGTAAAATGCCGATATGTTTACAAAATCAATACATTAAATTACTAATTCATGAATAAAGAACTGCATTACCTGATATCTTTTATATCTGCAAATTCTGAAGTGAACCTGGTCTATTCACAGAATAACGAGGACACCTGTATCACCCATAGTTTTGATATTTAAAATGGTTTTGCTCATCTTACTATCACCATCAATAAATTCACCATTGCAGCCTCTGCCACTCTCTCTTTATCCAACATTTCCCTAGGCCTGACTCCTTCCTTCACAACACCTTTACCAGACTTCTTTCACAGTTATGCTACACATCTGCTCTCTGCATCCTGCATTCTCATCTTTACAACCATTTTCCCTTTCAACACAAATCTAGACAGGGTGGGGTTTGGAACAGAACCAGTCAATGATTGCCCACTTACGCTTCATCCTCTCTTAAACGTACAACAACCTACAAGCCTCAGAACTCTGTCCAGAGGAGGTAGCTATGACTGTATCCCACTCCTATGAGACTATATATACAAGGGGAGTGTGCCAACATTTGGACAGGGGTCAGACATGGCAGTAAGAGCCCAATAAGCCGCAGAGAGCTCAGGGGCCCTCACACTACTGCAAAACCCTAAGTCTTCCTTGGCTATGCTGTAGTAATTCAAATCAATGTAATTTTGTATGTAGCCAGAAAATTTTGTAGCTTTACAATACCTTGATTATATCTAATTACAGTTCCCTTTAAAAATACTATCTTTTAATTTCAAAGAGAAAACACGTACAAAGTCTAATTGAAGGCTGTATTTGCAGAATTTGTAAAGTATAATTTAAACTGAACATTGTTGGATGTTTTTCTGTTCCTCTCCCATCTGACCTAAAGTAACCCACAGTTCGCTACCACACATTTATACTTATAAATAGATCCTAAACAATTGCTTTAACATTTATACCCCTGTTAAAAGTATATACAATTAAGAAGACAATGTTCCTTGTTTTTCACAAAAGGAAATAAAAGGGCTGTCACTCTCATGCATATTACTGCTTTATGATTCAGTGCTTTATTCAGTTAGCAACCTAAAACTTATGCAATCATTGCAAGGATAGAATGACACCTACATATAGGTTCACAATGTGTAATGCATCACTTATTTTGAAATGTTGCAGTAGTGTGACAAGTGTTGTTCTTACACGTGTGTGTAGATGTTTATATTTTTTTTTTATTTTAATTGGTCGATTGGCTGGTCCAACTAGTCTCGTACATGGACAACTTAGACTTGCTGTTGGATATCATCTTCCAGAGACTTGAATAATATCTTAATAGATTACCCTTCTTTTGTATAAAATGACAGTTTACCTTATGAATCTTTATTCAATTTTTACTCTTAACACATAATAGTGATGACAAAATCGATTCAAGTGTCAGTTTGCTAAGCTGTGCATGCGCAGCTAAGCACTGGTTACATTCCAGCTTCCCCTGCGACTGCTGGGAATAAACAAACTCCTGTACACCTCCATTACATCATCCCGGTCTGACCAATGCGGATTGCTGAGGATCTTAACAAGGAGACGCAGGAAGAAGATGGCATCACCGGTGACAGAACAGGGACAAGTAAAAACTGGTTTAAGTCCCACTTTGAAGCAGAACGCCAGCCAAACATGAAGGTAAAAAGGTTAAAACCCTGTTTCGCTGTTCGAGACCATTGGTTTAGACTTTTTTAAGCCATAGAGATTATGAGCACCAATGAAAGATGAGAATATATTATAAGCCGGGCAAAGTCTATTATGTTGGTGTAATTAAGCTGTATTCAAATCTACAGTCTACAGTGTCTTGAACATTTTCTAAAGTCAAAACATTTTTATCATTGATTATCAAGATTTTTTAGAAAAGAAAACACTTTTGTAAACTTAATAGTTCTGTCCTTAACCCTGATAGGGAGAGTTTATCTTAAGTACTAATCTGACAGAAAAAACACCATGACAGAGATTCTAGCACATTACATTTCAAGCATGTACCAACTGGAAATTCCTGACCGCAAATAGAGGGAATATTTCTCTAATAGGCTGACTGCCTACAGCAAAAAACAACTTACAGGGCCCTACTTAAGAGCTGGAGTTGGACTTTAATAAGTAATAAAATCTCTTTGTGATACTAAGCTCTTTTGACAGTTGTATATACCAGTTATAGGCTTCTAGGAAAGCCATTACCAGTTCAGTTACTGCAATGCTATAAGTAAAACCTATCCTGGGGGAAATTTAATGCACTTTTTGTTCTGTCTTTTTTTGTCTTTTGTTCTCCTGAGATCAACCAAAGATGAATGGTTAATATACCAAATATTTCTATATGCTTTCATGCTTTCAATAGATACTTTACTATCAAAGCTAGTTTAAATCAAGCTGTTTGGTATTAAAACAACTCAACTAAAAACACCATCTAATGGCTATATGCATAGAATGCCATTAGTTCTCTTCTTACCAAAACACCATCCCTTCTCTTAAAGAGGGACTAGATCCTCTATACTCACCTTTCCCCGTTGTAGGGTTCCACAATTTTCTCTCTTCTTTTCTTGCCCATCCTTAACTTCAGTCATCTTGATTGGCTGAGCCAAGATGATGTAACTCTTGCACACCTTCATTCAGTCGCGGCATGCACAGGGCAAATCAGTAATGCCATGCATTCTATCTAACAAAGCGGAGAAGCCAAGCTCAGCTTTTTTGATAGATTTCCCCTGCTATCAGACAGGTGAGATGGATTATTGCATGTCCCTTTCTGCAATAATGACCTGTCGGAATATTTTTTTTTAGTGGAACTTTAGTTTAGGCATTTCTACTACTGTGGGATAAATAAGTTTTAGCTAATGTTATAATAGTACCTTCCAAGCAGCATATAGGACTTATTTGTCATTGAAGCCAACTTTACAAATACATTCCTTTAACCATGACTGTGGTCATATCATGATCATTCCACAATTTTAAATAGATTCATTGAGCTTCTATCATTTAGCAGATCAAATAAACTTTTCCAGGTTGAATAAATAAATAGATACATATATATTGTTAGTAGTGCTTGACAAACTGACAAATTATATTTTTACACAAATGAAAAGCATTTATAAAACTATGTATGCTAAACCATGGTTCTACATTTGTGTCACATCTTGTACTTTCACGCCAACTGTTATAAAAATACTTTGGTAGGTTGAAAAAAAAAAGATGATTTGCATTACTTTTCCTTTCTTCATTGATATTGGAACTACTCTAACCAAAACCCCTAAATGGGAACTCATATCAGACAGGATTATATTTATAAGAATAGACAATGACTCTGATATAAGTTAGATTTTCCCTAAAATCTAAACTGATATTTTAGTGTACAGCAGAAGAAACAACTTGTGACCATGAGCTTGGCAGATTCTCAGTCTTCGCAAATTAATAAAAAATCGCATCAGTCACAGATATTTGTCCACTTTCATCTATTTCATTAGCAGCCCCCCAAACAATTTGGACTGAATAAATATATTACAGTTTGGTTACTTTGTAACAAGAAATATAACAGAAAAGCTCCTAGGCTAGCAATACACTATGCAATATTTTGGATAGATTGAATAGAAATTTCAATTAGTCAAATATTGATCAGAACATTTACATTTACAATTGTATTTATGGTTGTTATTTTAGCTGGATGTCAATTGAAAATTGATCAATCAAGGCATTGTCACTGAAAGCAAAACCATGTTTTGTGTTACAGTAAAAATTGAGATATTATTAGCAAAAAGAAATGCAATTCAACGTTCCTGGTTTATTGAATACTTGTAGTTAAAGGCTAGGATCAATTTAAATCATAGTATACATCAAATATAACTCACTACAACAGTCCACCAACTTTCCGTCAACAATCTGTAAAACCCCCTCATTAAGGGCTGGACTTATAACCTTGGCACCACCTAACAAAATGGCTGTGCGAACTAGTAGATAAAAACACAATAGGCTAGGTTTTCCTTTTGAGCAGTGTATGGCTTTGTGAACAGCTGCAGCCATTAAAGCAGAAATGATTAACTTCCCATGTCTCCCTGCTTGACAGTGGCTTTGTGTACAGCTCATGAGACACTTCCTGCAAAGCTAAACACTGATAAAGGCAAGGTCTCTTAAAGCATTTCTTAGTACAAGAACTATGGTGTATGTGTGCTGTGTAAACTTGCATATGCTTTGGACTTCTTACTATGACCCTTTAAACCCTTTTGGACTGCTGGTACTGTGTAGTCAAACCTTACATTTGTTGTGTTGTTCTTGTGGTGGTCTTTTATTTGCTTACAGTGCCCACTTTCAATTGCTTACGGTCCCAGATTATACAGAATCTTACTAGCACCAACAGAATTCTACCAACACCCCAGTCATCATTCCTTTAATAAATCCTAAAGAGGGAAGATGTTTTGTAGACCAGCATTTGATTGTAACAAGATTTTTTTTCTTAAAAAACAATATGATTTCTGACCCTTACACTGTACATATTTCAAAGTTACACTTTTGCACAATCCATATGATACTGCCACAACACTGAAAATATCTGAATTTATCTGAACAATCTAAATATAGTAAGAAACGTATAACAGCAGGTTAAATAGTAGCCACCAAATGTTTGGTTAAAACATGTTTAGGTAAATACTTTTGTTCTCTTCTGAAATAGCAGATAAAAACTGGTGCTGTGAATGTTGCTCACCTTGCCCCACTTGCACTCATAGGGATCTATTTTTTAAAAATCTTATTCTCCACTTTGAAATTTTGATTGTCACTTTTAGATAACCATATATTATAAAAGTAGTAAAAACTGGTTTTGTTTCCTGGTGATCCAGATTTTAAAACGTACACAGCTGTACCATATTCACACTAAAGCAGTGGTTGCCAAACTTTTCAGGACCGCACACCACTAAAAAACACTGGCTTCTGACCGTGCATGCACGGGGAGCTGGGTGTCACTCAAAGGGGGAGAAACCTCCCCCAGAGTGATGTCATTATGACATACTCCGCCCACTCTCTTATAGCAGATCTGAGCCTGCAATGGGAGAGTGGGCGGGTTGTGTGCAGGGACACAGCCCGCCCACTTGCCCGAGCATAGGAACTGTACAGGGGACATAGTCCACGGCTCTGGCCTGTGCGTCCCCCCAGCAGGATCCTTCTCCTGACTCAGGGGTGCACTAACCAGAGCCGTAGATCCTCAGAATTTTCTGGCCGCCGCTGCACTAAAGTGTAAATCAGAAACCTCATTCTCTTGAATGGTGTAAGTGTGTCAGTTGCCATATTTGTAATATATATGGTGATCAATGTGGTTGTCAGGTTTGATTGCCATTTTATTATGTAATGCTGTGGTAGGATCATTAATAAAAATTAAATGAGTGACACTTTTATTGTAGGGTCAATTACAATAGTTTCAATAGAGGAAATAATAACCCTGCGTGAGAAAAACTTACTTGAAAAAGGAACGAAGGTATCGTACTTTCGAACCAGAGAAATTGCATTTCTGCAGTACTATCGAACTGACAGTGGCTTTGTGTATTGCTATAACATACCTGGTTTAATGGAGGAGGATTTTGAAATTCCAATCTATAACTCAACTGAATGGTGACTATTCATCAATAGCTCAAAGCAGGCCTTAAAGTGTGTCCTCCTTCACAATGGCAATATATTTGGGTCAGGCCCAATTGGCCATTCCGTTTTTCTTTGTGAAGAATATGCAGACATAAAGAGAGTCATTGAGTTGTTGCAATATCACCAACACAATTGGGTCATCTGTGTTGACCTTAATATGGTATGCTTCCTTCTTGGTCAGCAACACGGATAGACCAAGTATCCCTGTTATCTGTGCATCTGGGACCGCATTGGCCTCCAAGATCTGCCCTAAAACCAGGTGATCCAAACATTCTACATGAGCAGCTTGTTAATAGAAAGAATATTATATTCCCACCTCTGCACATGAAACTGGGTCTGATGAATCAGTTCGTTAAAGTTTTGCCAACTGAAGGAGACTGTTTCAAGTACCTCATTTTGGCATTTCCTAGCCTGTCATTTGAAAAAATAAAGGCGGGTGTGTTTGATGGTCCCCAGATTCGGCAGCTCATCAAAGATGAACATTTCATTAGGGCAATGTCAGAAGTCAAAAAGAATGCTTGGTTATCATTCAAAGCCATTGTGAAGGACTTTCTTGGAAACACACGAGCAAATAAATACACAGAAATTGTCCAGAAACACTTGGAGAGCTACAAAATGCTTGGTTGCAATATGAGCATCAAGGTGCAATTTCTGCATAGCCATCTTTCTAACTTCACGGAAAACCTTGGTGCAGTCAGTGATGAGCAAGGTGACCTATTCTACCAAGATTTGAAGGTCATGGAAGGACGGTATCAGGGTAGATAAGATGTACATAGAATGGCTGACTATTGTTGGAGAATCCGGCAGGATTGTCCTTACACTGAACACTCCAGGAAAAGCTTTAAGCGTAACATTTTACCTTTACCGCTTACCCGATTAGTTTTCAAATGTTTTACTTTAAAAAAAATGTCACAGTAACAATAAATCCTTTTTATGAACAAAATAAATTTTAATAAACAGTACATTCAAGATTTTATTTCATTATTTTTTCATTGTATGTAAAATTTGTATGTTTTTTGACAAAAATGGGGGGTACCATGTATCGTAAAAACTGGATGTGATAGCAAAAGACGGGCCATTTCTGGATTCACCACCCAAAAACTTGTAAAAAAACAAGTGTAAGATGTAACTCAACAAAAAATGTGTTCCCCAGTGTAATGCTACTTTCCTGGTTATCCAAATATTGCTCTTCTTTAAAGTTTCCCCATAGACGGATTAGAAGGACTCATAAATTAACAGGATTAGTACTGCTTTACTAGTGCAAAACCCACTATGGGTGCACCACAATTTATAGCAATGGGAAATCAATTTATAAGTTATATAGGGAGGAGATGTTATGTAAAATGCTATAGGTTTAATCAGAGAATATGTCCCAAGTTTTATATGCATGCTTTAAAACAAATCCATATAAAAAGAAAAAGATGTAATAAAAATGTAATGCAGTTTACCTGAATATTTATTATACCTGCACAGCACACATTTTATCTTAACCAGACGTATAAAAATTGAACATCCCCAAGGTCAATTTGCTCTATGAATTTCCACTGCCGCATGTTGGGAACAGCTGAAAATCAAATACCAAAATAAAATGTGTATTCATCATACATAAAATCCTGAACATTTTAATTTTTCTTCCTCATTCAATCAACCCTTGTTAGCACACAAATATTTATCTTCAGGTTTTGATGAAAACAAATGGTAACTGAATTTATATTTTGTATAATACATAGATAACTATCAAGTCAAACAGGGTTTTGAATTAAGAATAATATTAATTTAAAGCCACCACTGTCTTGACTGAGCATGACCTATAAATGGCGTATAAGCTTGCTTTTAAAATATTGGATAACAATGTGTTTATCTCGTCACACCAGAGGATTATGCATCAAAACCTGTTTTAATAAAATAGTACCCTAAGGTTAAATTATGCTTTTCATTTTACATAAAGAATAATACATTGCTGATGCTGAATACATATTATAGATTTTTTAAACATCTATGCTATGCAATGGTCCATAAAGCTCAAGAGCAGAGATGGCAAGATTTATAGCATCATAAAAGGTATAGGTCATGAGCAGAAGAACAAACTAATATCTTTTTGTGCTCCTATAATTATTTGATGTAAATCCTAACAGGATCCCTACAAAAAAGCAATGAAATAAATAACATAATGTTATAATAAATAGGTGAAATGGTTTCATTTTAACTGGACAATAAATAAAGCATAGTTATTCTGAAAAAAACCAAAAAAAAAAAACAAACGAAGCAGAGTATGGGCCCTCCATGTGTTATAGTGAGCGGAAATAAAGGGCAGGTATCGGTCGCATAGTCTGTAGGTTGGTACTCTTGTAGAAAGTCCATCATTTTTCAGTACTTACAGTTTTATCTGTGTTGTAAAAGCTTAGGAAAGGATAGCTTTTTTATTATCTAGTGTTCTGAACTACTGAAATCCTAACATGTAGGCAAACGGAAAGTAATCTGCAGTATATTTTATCAAATAATTAGACACATTTTTTATTGGTTTTAAAGGATGATGTGAACCTTTGTAGTGCTAGGGAATAGTGCAACAAAATGATAAAAAGGAGTCTCTAAATAGTGTACAAAGTCTTTAGGGTGAAAATAAACAATCAATAAAAAACAGCAACCAGGCAAGTTCTTAATTGCAGAAAGGACATGCAATGGCTTCTAATATAAACATACCTGTAAAAAAATTTTTCATTACCCTCACCCCTTCTCACTCACTTACACAGCTTAGTGTACACTGAGGAAAAGATTACAAACAGGCAGGTAAGTTATTTTATTGCATTGCCTGCCCTTTCTGCAATAATTTTTTCTTTTCTAAATGTAACCCTGCTTTAAATAGTGTACAAAGGCCAATAAGTAAAACTAGGGAATAAAAAATTTTAGGTATAACTCCAAGGAAACCTTTTAATAGTTTTGGATAGAGAAGGAAATATTATAAGTATAGTTATCAAGACAACACAAAATAACAATAACCAAGTTTAAACCCTTTCCAACTTTAGGCAAAACTACAAAAAATGTTTTACCTACACATAAACGTTAATAAATTATGCAGTTTACAGCATAGCACAAACACAACAGTTTTTTTGCCAGTAAAGTTTTCATTTTTATCTTTTATCAGGCCAAGCTTTAAATGATAAGATGCAAGGATTGGAACAAACCATATAAAACAAAAACAATTTTTTTCCCTTTTCCTACTATTATTTTTCTCCTGACTTTTTTAAATTCTATTTTTATCACCATTAGTATTTTGAGTTTTAATCACCTTTTTTAGTCATTGAAAAAGTCAAAGTTAAGCTAATATTGATCGAATGATATTGAACGAATGAAAAGTGAATTTTTATTCTGTCTACAAATTATATAAAATTTAAAAAAAAATTTAAGTATATTAATAAATAAAAATTTTATAAAACAGTATAACTGTTGTTAAAAGCTGTGTTTGCCCTAAAAATATGATGTTTTACTTTTGCTTAAGTATCGGAAACATTATTGCCACATAAACGAGCCCATAACCGAAATGTAAAAATTGTTCTAGTCTGGTGACAAATGTGAGATCTAATCTGGATAAAAATTCTAATTATGTCCTTGAATGAATTGGTCAAACAGCTGAATGGTGCAGGAATATGGGATTGTGTCAGCAGACATTTTTCATGCCACAACTCCTCTATCCAAATAAGTTTTTAGGAAAACAAAAGAAGCTAAACAGATTAAATATTGGCTCTAATGAATTGGAAATGTTTTCAGAAACATCTTAAAACTAACTTCAAAAGCAATCTTATTGGCATAATCTAACGCTTATGGACACAGAACCAAATAGGTTCTGACATCGCAATTGCGAATTCAAAATCAGTTACATGTGAGAGTCACACACCATGTTTACACAGGGTTAAGATGTTTCTTTGTTCAAAACATTTTGTTTGAAAGTTGTAAGCATAATTTGAATTCAGTATCTGCCATTATTTAGGCCTCCAACCCACCTACCGTGTTTCCCCGAAAATAAGACACTGTCTTATATTTTTTTGGGCTTCCAAAAACACACTAGGTCTTATTTTCAGGGTAGGTCTTATATACTTTTTTTAATGAAAAAAATACACACCATATTCCCAAATTCCCCTTACAAATTCCCCTTCTGATCACTCTGTGCTTTTTTTCCACTGTTCGGCAGTTAGGACATGGAACAGCAGGTGGCGCTGTGCCGGTTTCTTTCCTGCTTTACAAACAGGAAAAGACACGATGCTGGCAGAGGAGAGAAGAGAGACGCTGCTGCAGCCAGAAACACACGCAGGATCGGGTATCAGGTGAGTATATTATTTTAATTTTTTTTTTTAACACATTTTTAAGGGCTCACTAGAACTAGCCTGGTTACATGCACTTCAGCTTCTGACAGGCGAAGTGCATGTAATATCACTCCGCCTGTGACAGGAGCCGGAACTACAAGGAAAGCATCGGCTTGTGCGGCTGTGTGTTAGCCCGCTGTGTGTACGCCCGCTGTCTCCCGCTCGGTGAGTACTGTTTTAATTTATGTTTGCTTTTATTTTTTTATTTTTTTTTTTATTTTTCTACTAGGTCTTATTTTCGGGGTAGGTCTTATATTAGGGCAGGTTGGGGGGAAAGTGCTAGGTCTTATTTTCGGGGTAGGTCTTACTTTCGGGGAAACACGGTAGAAACATTTTGGTTTACCCCTTTTATCTTCTATCTACAAAGGCAAACGGATGTACATACTACTTAAACGTGGTCCTAAAACCTGCAAATGTAAGTTGCCAGTTTACAGACATGGCAATGGCATCCTCCTCAACAATCACAGTTCAAGCTCCTCCCTGAAAAAGAAAAGGAGATACTCGATCAGAGGTATCAGAAAGGGTCTTCATAACAAAAATATAATGGCAACACCTACAAAAAAAATGGTGGCTACAATATATATGTGTGTCTAAATAAATAACTGAAAATGATGCTATGGCAGAGGTTATTGCTATAAGGTTTTCTGGCTGTTTTTCTTAAAAATATACTTTGATGAACTGAAGTGAGTCTAAATAAATATAGAAAAAATCTCTAGAAAAACAGCAGTGTTTTAGGGAAGGAAATCTAAAAAGCCTGCTTACTTAATGCTTCTACTATTATTTTAGAGGTATTTGTAGAAGTAAGATTAATATATTATAAGAAGCTGAGCTCTTATAATAAAATATTTTCATAACATGTATTTTAATAAAAACATAGCAGTTCGTATTGCTCCTTTCCTTACTACATTTTGTTTTTTAAAAAGTGCTGGCTCATATATTTTCAGCCTATGTACCTCATATTTTTTGTAGTTTTAATATACAAAATTATGACTTTGCTCTTAATAGTCCAATCAACTCTAAGCTAGTAACGCGAAACATCAGACACACTAGTTCTATTAAACTGAAGTGTGAATATAAATCAAAGAGGATCTTACCAAGTGACAAACTTCAATCACTTGAAGTCTATCATTTCAGCATGCTTGCTCATATAACATCCCTTAACCTTACCTGGAGAAGGTCACCATGACCTTCTATTGTACAGGCTTAAGACGGCATGCAAAAACCTATTAACCACATCTTTCAATATCTGCAGTCCTGACAAAAATGTGTTACTGCTTGAATTATTCCATTTCAGTATTTTCATTTTTGATTGTAGAATGACAATTAAATTATAATTAGTAAAATATTGCATACATTGATTTATACATGTAGAACTACATATTTGAGGATTTGTATAAAAGCTCTAAAAGCATAGAAATCATGAATTCATTTTAAAAAAGGTGCTGCTATGCCCTGTTTGTAAATGCCTGTTTAAACATTTACTAATATGTTCTATATTCTTTTGCAAGTTAAACTGTACCTATACTGAAATAAATATTGATTGGGCAGGATATTTATAGCAGAAGGTATACAGGCTATGTGAACAGGCTATGTCTCTTTTGCAATAAATTAAATTTACCTGCTTAGTTGGAATTTTTAAGGAACACTCACCTCTCCTTACACTACATGTACATTTCCTTATACAATAAACAACCTGCCTGCTCACAAGTGTTTATTTTTACAATATAGTAACTCTGTCAAGTATTAACTACTCCCTCTTAGGGAAGATCTTCCCGAAAAGTTTGTTCTGGTGACCATTGTCACCTAGACATAAAAAGCAGGAATCTAAATTACATTTACATTTGCCTCCAAATAAGATGTGAAGGTAAAAACATCCAATAAAGCCACTTTCCAGTTACAACTATACAAGGTGAGATTTCACCTACTTTGGAAATTGTCCCTGACTTTCTGTTGTGCGACTAGGACAGGAAGTGAGAGATAATGTTCCCAATAGGGACACATACAACTAATGGTATCATATATATATAAAAAAAGGATTGCTGAGCATAGCAGAAAAAGGCTTTATATACATTGATGTGACAACTTACCTGTTACTGCCCTTTTGCCTCTGTAGAAATAAGATCACACAATTATGACAAATCTCTGCCACCTACAGGAAACAAAAACATTCATATAAAATGGATGATAAATATTTCAATGTTTTGCCTAGTAGAAATAACACTGCAGGAATCTCTCTTCTGGGAAATAGGCAAGCTGTTTACTACAATAATGAAATAGGTATGACTGCTGAAGCTGGTAAGCTGTACTGGGATATGTAGTCCTGTTCTCTTTCTTTTGTGTGCCATCAGCTATAAAAATCCTCTAATGCCCAGTATGATCAGAGTATTCATCTTGAGGTGTGCTGTAAAATGAAACAGAATCTTTACAACAGTCCGCTAAAACTCTGCTGAAAATCTAGGAACTGAAAAATATAGATATTAAATCATTCTATTACTCGTGTCTCGAACACTAACACCACCTATAGTGAAGTACATTATTGACTTGCTGAAGAAATTTGTCAGCATCATTGGTATATTCCAGGTATTGTAATTTCTATAGCATTGCTGGAGTTATAAATTAGAATATCAATTGGTTCCAAAATCATAACTATTTCACCTACCTCTGTTTACTTAGCATTCCTATCTTTTTTCAAACCAAAGAAAAGCAAAATATACAATCTGCGCTTAAAGAAAATGAATTGTTGATTTGTTAATATGCTGATTTGCAGGATGTTTATCTAAAACAGCAAATGCAGCATTATGACACATTATTTTACTTAGCATTTAAAAGATTAGATAAAACATGTCACGTACATCTATAGGGTTACTGTGAAAACAGTTTCTTTAAACTTTATAATAACTCATACAAGAAAAACAGTTGTGTGAAATAAAAGGGATAATAGTCGCCAAGGAACAGTTGCACTCCCAAGCACCAGGGACTAGGGGAAAAAAAGTGGAACACACCAAAAATCATCAAGTAGACAAACAAAAGTTGGACAATTATTGAATTTAGGCATCAGATATTATACAATTGGGGTCAAATGATATTGATAGACTTCCCTTTGTCATCAGATATGAGGGGTTGTTGATTGCATTCTAAGCTAGTTTGCATAAACAAATTTCAGGTTAGCAACAACCTTTAAATGTAAATAACTGCAGCGTCAAATACTAAAAAAAAGTCATTATGTTTAGTTATTCTGGAGTGGCTCTTGGCTGCTCCTTCTGTGTATGCGCTGAAGGGGCATTTTCCCCATCTGAGGGGAGAGATGCCGATCTCACGCATGTGCAGTGAGTCGGCTCTCTTTTTTTCCCTTTTACAGCGGGCTATGTCACCTGACCTCGCACCTGCGCAGCGCGATCTGGTGACACTTCCTCTGCGCCGGGATGATGAAAAATTCTAGAACGGCACGAGACCCAGTTGAGGAAAGCTCCAGTGCAATTGAAGGCTCTGCAATCGAAGGTAAGTGTGATTTTCTTTTTTTTCAGTTTAGTTCTGCTTTAACACAGTGGTGACTTATGCTATCTGCATAATATGATTACCACCCCAGTGATGTTTCGTCCCAAACCTAATTTACACTTACTTGTGATAGTGAAGAATCACATTAGCATACACTGAACATTGTGCTGCAATTGCAATATTGTCTTAATGACTAAAACATATTAAAACTGTATGGAGGCTCTCAGAGTCTGATGCTTTATGGTCAGCTGCCAATTAAATTTGTAGATAATCCATAAATGAGCACAGGATCTGTGCCCCCTAAATAGTGTCAGTATCCAACATTAGTGTGTCTGTTGATCAGAAATGTAATATTAAACAACTGGCACTTCACATGCATAGGATTATGGCAAAGCTGAAGCTGTCATGCATAATGCACATTATTATGCTGCTGGTTTTGGAAAAAAAAAAACATTCATAACTGGTTCAAATCACAAAGTAGGGGTTTAAAGTTGAAGTACAGTCTGGAATTAAATATAATAAAAGCCTGTCTCCCAACTTTATATTGCCCATATAGTTATCCTACATGCATTTTCCAAAAGTAATGCTATCGAAGCAAAAATAACACAGTTCCCCCAATTCCATAGAACAGTAGTGCTGGAGTAGCCATGTTAATGGTTAAGTCATATCCTGGATAGCTGTACATGTGAGGAAAAAAAAGCATTCTATTCTTG
>NC_092861.1:69727274-69821371 GCF_032062135.1 Pyxicephalus adspersus | reverse complement strand
TTTCTTTGTATTGGACTCAATACAGCTATTTTGTATTAAATCCGATACAAAATTATTTGAATTTCCCGCTGCTAAGTCCCGGCCGCACCAACGCATGTACTGATGTCACCGGGAAACCCCGTAGATCGAATCTGCAATCTGACATGTCGGCTGGAGATCAGAGGAGCAGGACGTGTCCCCCAGGACCTGTGGGGACCAGCAGGACGCCGGGGGACAGCTACGGAACAAGGTAAATGATTTTTTTTTTTTTTAGTTTAAAGTTAACCCGAGTGTGATTCAGGATTACCGCTTCTGGTACACTAAATCCACCCCGAGTCACACTCGGGATTACTGCTGGGGTAGTTAATAAATAACATTAAAACCACTGACATATGATATCTTAAAAAACATGCAAACGAAACACAATAAAAGATATTCCTGTCATGGTCACCCTGGGAGGGTGCATCCTGTTTTTTTCTACGCGTTTCATGGATGAATTCCGCTTCTTCAGAAAAAAAACAGGGATATCTGGTGTTTTTTTGGCAAGTGGTACCTCACTTACATAGGATGGAACAAGACTGAGGGACAGCGATATGAGGAGTATTTATCACGAATAGCAATCTAATATTTAAAAAAAAATCTCAAATACCACAATCTACATTTTCCATCTCTTATCGCCATTCACTTTCAGCTTTGCAAAATAGTTAATCTATATTATTATCCAACTTTAAAGTTTTAACAGGAGCCCACCATTGCTCAATATAAACCCATTGCCTTTCTATTCTCCTCCTGGTATGTCTCTAGATAAATAAATCTATCGCTTTCCTGTTCAAAGGTGCTTGCTCCATCAGTGTCCCATCGGGTCCCAATCAGACGGCCTCTTAAACCTGAATTATAAGTCCGAGGCCCCAATGAGGCTCCCTTAGATTTGCTAAATCATCAAAAAATGACAAAGACTAGCACTGGTACCTGTGGAAATCACAAGCTATCTGTACTTCACTGTTGTCAACATCTTTGGCAAGTTGGGTTCACTTCAGTAACTTAACATATACATGAGTTTTTAAATGTTTTTACTGTTGTTCTATCATTATTAGGTTTGCACTTTTACTGCTGCTGGTTTGCAAGAAATCAGTGAGCGTTATTTATTAAACTGTTTAATTGGTTGTTAAGGTTAAATGTGCACACAGTTCTTATTTCAATCTCTCTCTCCCTGGTTAAGACAGGATCTAACAAGTTGCCAAACAAACCGAGGAAGTATTGTGTTTTTACCCAGTCAGATATCACACACTTAAATCATGGTATTATGCCCTCTTAGCGTGTATATGTGCATATCAGACTCTATATGCATATCAGATGTCATAATACTTTGTTTATCAAAGTGAATTATCAACTTATAATAGTAAAGATAGGAATAAAAAGCAAGACAAAAGTACAATGCATAGTACATACTTTCCAATCAAATAATTGAATATTTCAGTTCTCAAACTATTGGGTGCAAACCTAATAGTGTGGATTTTTACTGACTACACAGGTAAAGTCTTGGTGGAGTGAGGACAGATTAAGTTTATGACTTGTCACTAATACTTGGCATGGGGGGGGGCATTTAAGGGTAAGTGCAATAAATGTTCAAAGGTGTTTTGTGTATAGTATTGCAGTACACTGTCCCTGTATTGTAGTATTAGAAGCTTAATTTGCACAGAGCCTCCAAACTATCATTCTTCTAGAAGCATTGCATAAAATATAACTCCTCAGGGACTATCTAGTACAAAATAACTGGAGAGGAACATTACTGAATTATTGAACAAACTGTTCCCTTAATTGTTGCTCTTTGCACAATTTCAAGGTACAGGCAATTGCTTTTCATTTGGCATATACTACATGCAAAATGAAGCACAACAAACACTGCATTTTACAAATCATAATATATAAATAAAAAAATGTAAACCTAGTTTAAACGAAAGCTAATGAAACCAGGAATCCAATAACAGAAAAAGAAAACTGCAAATGAAGGATGCTTAACAAATGTTCTGGATAGTCATTTAATTTTCAATATCTATTTCACTGCTCCAATTTATTGTCTACATTGATTGCTTCAATTATCATTGTTTATTGTTGTATTCTCATCTAAGCATCCTTTCAAGGTAAACAAACCACACACCAGGGTACACCTTATACAACCCAGTAAAACCAGGACAAACACATTTTTATTTGCTAAAATCTTAATATGCTAATGGTATGCTAATATTTTCATATAACCTTGTTAATGACTTTTCTGCAATAAGTCTGTAACTGATTACAAAGTTGTAAAACTATTTTTGCTTATCTTACACATGGTAAGGATATATTCTGACCTGTAGGAAGAACGTTTCATTTTATGTTCAAATCCTAATACATGTACACCCTCATATACACCTCATATCAAAGAGGATTATAATACAGTAGTGACTTCTTTTTTTAGAGAATATATTCAAAACGAAAAATGTGCACACTGTAAAAAGAATTTGGTTTCACAAAGACCCTATGACCCTCTTCATGGTTGTTGCAGATGTTCTAGATACAAGAAACTGTACAGTAAGATCAACTATTTACTTGCCTAATAGGATCTCACAGGTGGTTTACCAGACATTATTGGTGATTATCCTACCATACCTTTAACAGTATGACTAATTTATCTTTTAGAGATTTTCCTTTTCTCTGGATTTAGCCACCAACAGATCAATCACATGTTGGCTTCTCTACATTGTCTTTTGACTTGTCATTTCCCACTGGTAGCAGAATCCATTATTAACTTAAATCAGTTAATTTACTAGTGTAGGGTTGGGATTACCATCATCCTTATCATGACTGACACAGGGATTCATTACCAGGAGAATTATGTCAAGTTCCTATCACTTTCTAAATTTCTCCCTCCCAGTCTGATTAGGTGTCTATGAAGGTTCATGTCATCAGGTCATGAGGTATCTAGTGGTTGTAAATTAAGCACAGCTTGACTTTCTGATGAATCTTGAAAATGTTTCAAAGCTTATTCAAGTGGCTTCTTCACTTTATCTGACAGAGAGGAACTCCTCAGCACATAAGCCCATTTATACTAGTTACAAAATGTCTTATATCTGAAGCAAGTGTTAACTGATGTACATAACTCAGTGTATGTCTTTTGTTAAAGGAAATGAATAGTGCTATGTACAATTTTTCTTTACAAAAGAGTTAGGAATAAAAAAATACTATTTTAAGAAATATTTATTTTTTTAATCAGCTAGAAGGGATAAATTCCATGGTATATTATATTGTTATTTCCAGTCATGTATTGTTACATTTATAATTTCATACAGTTACAGTTTTATATAGGTTTTGTATATTTACATATGTTGTATATTAACAAATGAATGATTAAGAACTGAGCCTTATCCAAAGCTTTCTTCCTCATAGTTCCCCTTACAATTTTGTCTAAAATTTTATTAAAAGAAGACTGATTATCTAAAAGCAATTTGTCCCAAGACAGATATCTGTTTGTAAAACAAGTTTTATATATATACATATTAAATAAAAAACATTCATTTTTAATTTTTGCGTGTGCATGTTACTGACATTCTCTGTATATAGAATCTGTAGTCATGTCAGTTTTTATTATAAAGCTAATACATAGCAACAGTTTATTTGCAACCATCATTACAATACCTACGAATTCTAAACAATTACACAGCTCAACAAAAAAATGTTTTCCCTTGCCAAAGATTTTTCAATATATTTAGTGTATTTCAGGTCTGCTGAATCCAGAAATGATTTCAGTTTCATTGAATTGGCTCTAGTTCTTGTGATACAAGAATCGGAATAGACGATTTTACCAAAAACAAATGTTAACACACCATATTATCAATCTTTATTTACACCGATGTTTTGCATTTTATATATTAAATGTAGCATTATTCTCCTGAAACTTTTTGCCTTCTTTTTATTCATACATTTTTTTTACAGAAATATGAGTTCCTTAAGAAGAAGTTGTTTAAATGACCCTAATGTATTTTGCTACATTTGTGGTGAATATTCTCAGCAAAAACAGAGAACAATATTTTGGTGTTAAACTGGGGACCAAGATAAGTATTGGGCTCCCCATATGGTATGCAAAACTTGTGTAGAGTGTCTACATCAGTGGAAAAATGGAAAACTGAAAAGTTTGAAATTTGGTGTACCTATGGTATGGCAAGAGCCCAAAAATAATCATATTGATTGTTATTTTTGTGCTGTGAATGTAAGTTTTCAATTGTTACAAGAAAAACAAGTGGGAGAACCCTCATTTGGAATCAGCAAGACGACCTGTGCCGCATGGTGCCGATGTTCCCATACCAGTGTTCAGTACGCTTCCTGATATTCCTGTATCCCACATGGAGGATATACAGGGAGTGTAATCCAGGAGTTAGCAGTGGAAGTGAATATGAAGTGTTTCATTAAACCAGCAGTTCTTCCAAGAAGAGCTCAATGATTTATTACGTGACCTAAGTCTGTCAAAACAAGCATCTAAACTTTTAGCATCCAGGCTAAAACAAAAGAACTGTCTGAGACCAGAAGTTAAAATAATGGTTTATAGGAGAAGAGAGGTGACACCCCTACCATATTTCAGTAAAGATGGAGACTTTGTGTACTGTTGTAACATCCCTGGACTACTGGCCCATATGGGAGTACCAGAGTAGCGAGCAGAAGACAGTAGACAGTTCCACTCGAAGTTTGAAATCAGTTTTACTGCATGATGGCAACTGCTATGCATCAATTCCAATTGGTCACTCAACAAACTTAAAGACGAATATGAAAATATCAAAATGAACTTACAAAAGCTTTGCTATCATGAACACCAATGGTCCATATGTGTTGATTTAAAAATAGTGAACTTCCCACTTGGACAGAAAAGTGAATACACAAAGTACCCATGTTTCATCTGCTTGTGGGATAGTGGAGCAAAGCAGGATCACTGGAAAAAAGTGACATGGCCTCCAAGGGAAAACATGAAAAAGGTGCAGGGAACATCATTAACGAGCCAATGGTTGACAGAAGAAGAAAAAAATCATTCTCCCTCCACTACACATAAAGAGTTCCGAACAAGGATGGTGATTGCTTCAAATACATTTGTAGATTGTTCCCTGGATTGAGTACTGAAAAATTAAAAGCAGAAATCTTTGATGGACCCCAGATTCCTAAACTGATAAATGATTCAAATTTCACAAGTTACATGACTGACACTGAAGCTTCAGCCTGGCACAGCTATGTCATGGCTGTCAATAACTTCCTGGGTAACCATAAAACACAAAATTATGAAGAACTAGTACAAAACTTGCGCTTAAACTTTAAAAATTTGGGTGCTACCATGAGCATAAAGGTACACTATCTTCATAGTCACTTGCAAAAATTTCCAGAAAACCTTGGCAATTTCAGTGAGGAAGAAGGGGAGAGGTTCTATCAAGATATAAATGTGATGGAAGAAAGGTATCAGGGCAGATGGGATAGACACATGATGGCAAACTACTGCTGGAGCCTTCAACGTCATTGTCCTGATCATCAGCATAAAAGGAAATCATACTGAGTTTTTTTAATGACTTCTTTGTGATTAGTTCCGTAAAAATACTAAATATAGAATATACTGAAGTTAGGTATTTCAAAAAATTAATTTTGTATATGTAGGCAAATCTAGTTTATTTTGCTTTATTTTCATATTTCACTAGTTTTCAATGAGGTTATTATTAAGGTCATTATCTCAAAAACTAGAGCCAAGCTAGCAAAACCAATACCACATTTGGTATCTGTGCATCAAACATAACCAAACATGACTTTAATCTGTTTGGCAAAAAATGTTTGTTGACCAGCGTTATTAGCCTACCACAGCACAAACATTCTCAAGTGAATTTAAAGACAATTGGTAAAAAAAACCTCTAATATTAATTCTGTCGAGGTTTTAAATATAACAATATAAAAACAGGGTTAAGGAATACCTGAAACACAATCCTATAATCTAATGCAACCCACAATTTAGTTTCGAGACACAGACCTCAGATGTAGTCTAATCTATCGTCTCAATGCTTGGACTGGAGTCTTAAAAAATGCTACATATAAATTGGGTCTGATCTGAAGCTATTAACAATTTCCAGCATGACGGCTTCAAATTTGCTCTGTATAAAAATACTGATTACCTTTGGTCCCCTCACTATTTCATCAATGCGCTTTTGGAACTCTCATATACATGCGCTGTAGGGCAGGGAACTTTATTTTGTTTGTCTTGACATGTTGTCAGGTTATCATGCCAGTTATGGAAAATTGTATATTATTATTTTTATTGGCTTGCAACGACATAAACCTGTTCTTAAAAATTCAATGGCAAGAATTATCTATCTGTAATGGAAAACATAGGATTTAGACCCTAAAAAGAGCCTTTCTCATCCCAGAGTGGAACACATTAGGTGTATCTGCTATTCCTCATTTCTGGCAATGTAGCCCTTTGCCTGGTATCTCAGACAAATCACTTAACTTAGCAGGATTTGATGTACCTGTCTGAATGTATCCTGCTTATGGTGTGAATCTCTCTATCCAATGCACTGATGAACACTGTGGACAGATTTTCTTAGGATTCATGTTTGCAGATGAACTGGGAAAAAATGTACAATGTACAAATGAACAGAAGAAAAAGACAAAACATACTTGGAAAAAAAACAGCAAAACCAACCCAAATTCAGATGGATTAAGTTATTTACATCCCTTAGTCAAATATAAAGGTGTCAGCAAAGTCCCTCAAACTGGAGTAAATTTAAAGCAAAAATATAACCATTCGACAAAAAATGAATTAGATAAAAATTCAACATAATCATTGGTTCCTGTTTGACTCCACCTAATTGGTAACCCCACACTGATCTAATTGTGCTTTTCAACCTTATGGCCCACAATTCTTGGGAATGATTCATCCCTGAGTAATGATTGGAGACAAGTGTGAATGAGTGTATCTCTGAGTATCTGTATGGAGCATTTTTTTTAGCTGCCTGTACTTTAGTGAGGACTGGAATATTGCTGTTATATTTATTTATATGCAAAAAATAAAAAAAGGCCTGGCAGTGGGAAAAGTAGTAGTATGGGTTAGCATATGTCACAACCATCAATTAGTTAATAAACTGTCAAATAATGTAGTGGTGTCTATATACATAGTAATATGTTTTGCAAAATATAATTCATGTAATTATAGGACTGGAAATCCTGCTCTCTATCACTTCTGGGGGTTCAAATAATCCCCTTTTCATTGCTTCCAAAGAGAATGAATACTTTTTCTGCACTAAACAAAGGATACAAATAGCAGATGATCAAAGTCCTGGAAATGTTAGAATTCGCTCATTTGTAATTTTAACATTTATCGAGATATTGAGTGACTCAGCAGAAATGTGTTATTTTATCTAATTAGAGAATGGCTGCATGTCTAAGGCCCTTCAGTAGGTGACATATTTTCTTTAATATTCGTCACTGTAAGCTCTTAACTAGTGTTGATGTTCGAATTCAGGTTGTCCCTATATTCGACCCGAATATGGCTGTTCGAATTCGGGTATACCCGAACCGAATTTTGCTGCATTTTTTTTTTTTTAATTTATTTTGTTTCTGTTTTTTATTTTAAACTTGTTTTTTTTATTTTTTACAGGTTATCCTACAATGACATTATGAATCATAATGTCATTGTGGGATTCCTGGACCGTGGGAACTATGCAGTCACAGTTAATTGAAAGCAGGTGCCTTCAATTAGCTGTAACCGCAAGCAATAGGAGGGCAATGAATGGAAATACTATGTCCATTCATACCTCTACTGCTCTGTGATTGACTGAGAAATAGACCAATCACAGAGCAGTAGAGGTATGAATGAACATAGTATTTCCATTCAACCTCTATTGCCCTCGTATTGGCTCCAGGATCAGGGGAGCAGAGCTGTCAGCATAAAGCTCCGCTGATTGCTCTGCTCCCTGAGGAAAGGGAAAGCCTGATCAGGATTTCCCTTTCCTCAGCAACTCAGGGAGCAGAGCAATCAGCGGAGCTTTATGCTGACAGCTCTGCTCCCCCGATCCTGGAGCCAATACGAGGGCAATAGAGGTTGAATGGAAATACATTGAGGTTGAAAGCCAAAACATTGGACAGATTAGTTTGTCTGTATACTTTGATAAAGCAAAGAGTCTATATTTAGGTTAATGGAATTGACCCAAATGGCATCTTTTTTTTTTTTTTCAGTGTTTCTTTCTTCAATAAAGTTTTCTGTGGTACATGGATTCAGATCCACAAATTAAAAAACAACTTGTGAAAAAGCACAGAATCAACAGACAATAAGCTCAAATTGACCTTTAACTCAGGGCTGGTCAACAGCACCAAAGAGCTGCAATTTACAGATTTTTACCTAAATAAGTATTCATAAAGTTAAAGAGGCTTGTACATTTTTAAACTAGATGAATTGCATTATTGTAGCTGAACATGCAGGGGAGAGGGTTCGGGCAGCAGAGATTACATATAGGCAGTTAAAGTCCAGCAGCAATAAATCACAGTCAGCACTGACAGCTAACTTCCAGTATACTCGTTGAAGCCCTAGGGAGGACAGAATGTAGATGAATGCAGCATATTCTAAAATGATCTCCTGACACCTTAAAGGGACTTTTTTTTATATTAATGGTGTGCTACAGATATATTCATTAAAATTACTGTAGGATAAAGATGAACGAGCGAGATTTGTAGGTTCGATCTCGCAGAGAATCAGGCCTTTCTCGCTTACCAAACATTTAAGCGAGAACAGCCTTGTGATTTGCCGTGAGGTTGTGTTCTCGCCAAACGAACAAGGAAACAAGCAGGGGGCAGAAACGCCCACTATTTCTAGGGAGAATCGCAGCTGGGAGCGAATCATTTGCTCCCAGGATGCACAGCAAGGCCCAGCAGCCCAATCAGGAGAGATCTGAGCACAGGCATATATACAGGGAACGAGGGAGGGGTTAGTCACTCCATCTTGTGTTCTGTGTGAAGGATAGAAGCAGGGAGAGACGTGGATTGTGACAGGGACAGGTTAGGAGCCTTCTGTTTATCTGTATATATACAGATATTGTAGTTTTTGATGCTACCTGTTCCTATGTACCAAAGAAACCAGTTTGCTACAGGAAAAGTTTCTGTCCTACTAAACAAAATACATATATTTCAGTTTGATACCTCTTGCTATTTACCAAAGAAGACCGTTTGGTAAAAAAAAAAAAATCTATCCTATTATATAAAAATACAGATATTTCAGTGTTTGATACCTCTTGCTATTTACCAAAGAAGACGGTTTGTTAAAAAAAAATTCTCTACCACTATATAAAAAATACAGAAATTTTGGTGTTTGATACCTCTTGCTATTTACCAAAAATAACCGTTTGGTAAAAAAAAATGTATGTCCTACAATTTACAAAATACAGATATTTCAGTGTTTGATACCTCTTGCTATTTACAAAAGAAGACCGTTTATTAAAAAAAATTCTCTATTACTATATGAAAAATATAGATATTTCAGTGTTTGATACATCTTGCTATTTACAAAGCAGACCATTTGTTAAAAAAAAAATTCTCTATTACTATATGAAAAATACAGATATTTCAGTGTTTGATACATCTTGCTTTTTACCAAAGAAGACCATTTGATAAAAAAATCTGTCCTACTATAAAAAATACAAATATTTCAGTGTTTGATACCTCTTGCTATTTACCAAAGAAGACTGTTTGGGAAAAAAAAATTTGCCCTACTATATAAAAATATAGATATTTTACGGTTTGATACCTTTTGCTATTTACCAAAGCAGACCATTTGGTAAAAAAAAAAATCTGTCCTACTATATAAAAAATACAGATATTTCACTGTTTGATACCTCTTGCTATTGACCAAAGAAGACCATTTGGTAAATAAAAATGTCTATCCCACTATATAAAAAATACAGATATTTCACTGTTTGATATCTCTTACTATTTACCAAAGAAACCGTTTGGTATAGGTGCATTTTTGCCCAAATAGGAAAAAGATGAGCGGTAGACGCAGGTAAATGCTTACCTTGGGGGACCTGCCGCATCTGAAAGGGGGCATACTCCCTGGGAGTCCGCCACTGTAGGACAGCAGCAGCACAAGTTGTCAAACAGGTCTGAGATGTGTGCGAAGCACCAGTACACTGGTAGATGTATTGAGAGAGCGAACACAATCATACAGCCATGTCATGTGAAGAGTTTTTTGGATTGGGTCTCAGGGGCCTCAAGTGCAGCAGACTCTTCTTCTGCAGGCAGGCTGTTTTTCTGCACCAGCAGCAACCAGCACAGCCATGACAGGAGCAAAGACAGGAGTTAGCGTGGCTAACGTGCTTGTACCTCCCGTTGACTCTCCCTTGTTGTTTGACGACCAGCCTGAGCACCTGACAATTCAAATTTCAGTGCAGGAGGCAGACTTTGACACCCTTGGAGAGTGTGGTCAGCACTTGCTGGGCGAGGGTTCTGGATCAGTGGCTGCATTTGCAGATGTTGGCTTAGATGAAAATGAGGATGATGATGACCGTGATGTTACCTGGGAACCCCCAGTGCATGTAAGGGCTAGCAGCAGTTCCAAAACAGACGTAGAGGAAAGGCAGGAGCAGCAGCAAAGGACTGGGGATGGAATGGTCCCAAAGAAGAGACAGAGGAGTAGGCACAAGCAGGGAAACAGTCAAAGACAATGTGACCGTGGGGGAGGTGGAGCTGGAGCAGACGCAGGGCACCCAGCAGAGCAGCAGAGTGGTGGCATGCACCTCTCCAGTGTGGTCCTTTTTCACGCTGAAGGACGAAGACGGGGTGCGTAGCAATCTGCATACTGTGCCACAGGCACATCCGCAGAGGACAGGCCGGATCACATTTGGGTACAACATCCCTGCTTTCCCACATGCGCAAGAACCACAAACCAAACTGGGAGCAGTACTTGCGTTCTCTTAAAGGAGGTGCAACCACATCATCCTCTGTTCTTCCACCTACATTGACTCTTTCTCCACCTTCAATTGTCATTGCCACTACGTCTAAGGAGGATGGTGCCAGCCAGACTTCTAGCGGCGATGTAATATCAGCTTTTGCCTGCAGGTTTCGTGGCATCAGTCGCTGCAAGATGGGTACTCTAGTGACCCCCTCAGCTCCCCTAGCTCTCAGTCCCTTCAGCCCACTCTACCGGAGTTCTGCACAAGGCATCGGGCCCAACCAACAAAAAAACCATCAAACTAATTTCATGTCTAGACAAACTATTGGCCTTGCAGCTAATACTGTACAGCATTGTGGACATTGTGCTCCCTTCCGCAACCTGATAGCCTGTGCTGAACGGCGGTGGAATATACCAAGCAGGCATTACTTCTCCCGCACAGCTGTTCCCAGTTCACATACACATGTAATAGAAAATCTCTACCGGGCATTGACATTCTCGTTTTCTAGCCAAATCCACATCACCATAAACAGCTGGACAACCAGCCACGGAGTGGGACACTACCTGTCTTTCACCGCTCACTGGGTGGCCTTGCATAGCTCAGTGGGCAGTAGTCTGCAAAAGGCATTACAGCACCTGGTACTGGTGTCCTTGGGGGAGAAAAGTCACACCACCAGAGAACTCTTGTCCGCTTTGCACAGAAAGGATGAGGCTTGGTGCCCTCCCAGCTCACAACAGGCAACGTAGTGTGTGACAACAGGGCAAACTTTGTGGCCGCGCTGCGCATGGGCTGCATAACACGTGTCCTGCTTTGTGCACGTACTGAACCTGGTGGTGCAGAAGTTCCTCCACACGTACCCAGAACTGCAGGACTGAGACAGACTCGCTCCATCTGCAGCCATGTACTCCGATCCCCTACTGCCACCGCGGAGAATAGCAAGATCCATTGCCAACAGAGGCTGCAACCGCAAAGACTGATTTTTGACACTGTGAATAGATGGAACACCCTGCACATTCTCCAGCTATCAATATTGTCTACCTTCCTACTAGCAATATTGTCTACCTTCCTACTGCTTCCAGCACCACGGACAACAGCAACAGTACGGGGGGAAAAAAAAACTTGGTCTGGCCCTTCACGAATTTCAGATATCCTCCTGCTGCTGCTGCTGCCCCCTGTCAGAACTCCATTCACTAAAACTGTACAGTTCTGGGTGGCACTGATGATGCACTATACCCAGCTCTAGATGCCAGTTACCAATGCGGTCCCTGCTCCTTCTCAGGGCCCACCTCCTCCTTCTCCTGCTGTTGCTGCTGCCGCCTGCCAGTACTCCATTCACTAAAATTGTATTACACGTTTCTGGGTGGGTGGCATTGTCAATGCACTACACCCAGCTCTAAAACCCAGTTACCAATACGGTCCTGCTCCATTTTAGGGCCCACCGCCTCATCCTCCTGCTGTTGCTGCCACCTGTCAGTACTCCATTCACTAAAATTGGAAACTTCTGGGTGGCATTGATGATGCATTACACCCAGCTCTATATGCCAGTTACCAATGCGGTCCACGCTCCATTTCAGGGCCTACCGCCTTTCCCTGCTGCTACCGCCTGTCAGTACTCCATTCACTAAAGGTGTATTACACACTTCTGGGCAGGTGGCATTGTCAATGCACTACACCCAGCTCTGGATGCCAGTTACCAATACGGTCTCGGCTCTGTCTCAGGCCCCAACGCCTCCTCCTTCTGCTGTTGCTGTCTGTCAGTACTCCATTCACGAAAACTGTACACTTCTGGGTGGCAATAATGATGCACTACACCCAGCTCTAGATGCCAGTTACCAATGCGGTCCACGCTCCATCTCTGGACCCACTGCCTCCTCCTGCTGCTGTGGCCTGTCAGTACTCCATTTACAAAAATATTCACAATTACTGGGTGGCATTGACAATGCACTACACCCAGCTCTCCATGACTCTTACCAATGCGGTCTCCCTGGCGATGTCTATGCTGCCTTCTAGACGCTGTACATCACGCAAAAATACTATTTGCCTGCTGTCACTTTTTCTGGAAAACCACAACTTTATGGGTGGCATTTCTAACACATGTCATCCAGGTCGTGATGCCAGCTAGCAATTATTATTATTATTATTATTATTAAGAATAATAAACAGGATTTATATAGCATTAACATATTATGCAGCACTGGTTACATTAAAAAGGGGTGCGTACATTAAATAACAATGCGTTTTAATGGCAGAGACTGTTGCTAGTGGGTTGAGTTCACCCTTTTTCAATGTCCTAATGTTTATGCTGCCTTCTGGATGCTGTCCATCACGCAAAAAACCTATTTGCCTGCTGTCACTTTTTTATATTTGTCCCTTGTTGCCACCGTTCTACCACACATACCTAGCAAATTTGGTGATTCTAACATGTATAGGGGCGTTGCTAATTATGTTTAAAGTCAGCCCATTCACTTTAATAGAAATCGCTTCGCCGAAATTTTGCGGACCCATCGGATGTTTGAGGAAAATTTGGTGAGACTGTCAGAGGCCTTCTCGCTCATCTCTACAGTGGGATTCACAGGAAGTTAATTTTACTCTCAAAGCTGTTGTATGTACTCTAACCACATAGGTATGATCTGCAAACGTGTGATGCCTGAAATCTAGCAGTGGTAATCTAAAAGATAACTATATATATGTATATACGGTTTTTATTCATTTTTCATGAAGGTAAACAATGAGAATAGTTTTCCCTTCATCAGTCTCAAGAAGGCTGAGACCCAGGTTTTGTTAAAAGGCAACGATTTGAAAAAACTACTTTGATAGCGGTGTCTCTTTAGCTTTTTCTTTGTATAAAAAAGTGATATACAGAAAAAATAGATGTTTAAAATTGATACACATAACATAAAAAATATATATTAACTGAATTTAGTAAAACAGGCATGGAAAAGTGAGACCATAAAACAGAAATAGAACTTACTACATGAATCTATAGAAGCCCTGTTGTACTCTCTCGTTAATACAAACCTAGGGACCCAAGTTGATCTTGGTTAAGTGAAGGCTGCTACCTCCTCTCTGTCCAGGTTAACAATTTAGCAATTAAAAGTTATTGAACGGGACATTTTCATAGAACCCCACAATAAAAAAAAATATTAAAAAGTATCAAATCCCAGGGACTCATAGGAAAGACATCTCAGATAAAATTTTCTGTTAATTATATGGCTGCACTGGTGATCTATATATGACAAAATATTTTTGATTATATTTAGATTCCTTTGTAATTCACACAAATGAACAACACTACATACATAGCCAGGAGATTGACATTCTATTCTCGATTACAGTTAATAACCAACACTCCTGTCTGGTGGTGAATTTCAGCTTAAATTAAATGTGTCATGTTTTATTAATAATATCTTTATTTTAGGGATAACACTCATGTACTTATACAATATTGCTCATTAATATTTTAGGTTCACCAACTGTGGCAGCCAGGCGCCATATTAGACATTTGATCTTCAGAATTTCCTCTAAATAATTAACTGCAATTTTGTGTACAGAGTGGATTGTGTCATTTCTTCTATTTTAGTTAGGTCTACTAGCTTACAGATTCAGACCCATATGAGCTTTAAGTAAAGGATTATTCAGACATTTAGGAAAATATATGTTAATAAACCTGTAAAATAAAATACATTCAGACCAGTTTTGTTCCCCTTGAAACCAAATATTTAAACAAAAATATTACATAAGTACACTGTATAGATTGATGACAGAAAATATAGATGTAGGTCCATTTTGAAAAAAGACAAGCAAGCATTTCTTAGTTAAGCTCTTGACAAGTACTTGATATGTCAGTGATGCGCAATGACGGGATTGTACAAAAGTAAATAAATACATTTTATGTAATATGACCTTTGTTCTTTTGAAGACAATATTGCATTATGATACATTGTTTTGTATACTGCTACATGACACATTTGCTTTGAAAAGTGACATCTGTTGCCTTACATCCAGTTTCTATTTTAAAATCTATGGCAAATTTCATTTCTTTGTAATTATTCTGTTACATCCTTGCTTCATCCAGGGAATAGAATGACACATTTAAACCTATTGAATAGATTGTTTTTTACAAATACACTGTTAGGATTTGTGCATTAAGCTACGTACACACTTCCAATTTTTATCGTTGGTAAACGAACGACGAAAGATCCTGCACGATATCTGCGAACGATCGTATGGCACCGATCCTGTACCTACAGATAATGACACGATCGTTCAAAGATATTGTACACACGATAGATGCGATCGTTTGAACGATACAGGAAGTGATGTGCACCACAGGAAGTGAGCGAACGTTCGTTCACCCCGCATGCTCAGACCATGGACGATCACTGAACGACCGTACACACGATAGATGGTCAACGATCGTCGTCCAATCCGACGGTCCGGTCGTTCATTTCCAACGACTATCCTCGTTCGTCGGCGTCGTTGGTTACTTTTTTTACGAACAATTTTTGGCCAATCGGTCGTTCGTCGTTCATTTCCAACGATAAAAATTGGAAGTGTGTACGCAGCTTTAGGTTTACTTTATACCCACATATTTACTGTTCAAGCAAATGTAAAAAGTTTATTTTGTTTCACAAACTGAGAACGGAGACTATATGTAAAAAAAATATAGTTATGCTCTGGCCTGCTAAATCATGCAGGTCTAAAGCATGCCCTTGGTGTTTGCATAATAGACGCTCCAGAGATTTTGGCTGTGTTACTTGGATTAATGTACATACATCTTCTCTCAATCTGCTTCCTGTAGTGAGAGCTGTGAAAGCTTGAACTGTGCTGCATAATGTATTTACTTTTCTTTTATGGTTAGAATTTAGCATTATATTTTTTCAGGTCAAAACATTTGAAATGTGTAGCAGTCCTCTTCAAACTAGGCAGATAGTTGCAACCATATAAAAGAATTACTACAGATGAGAAAAAAAAATTCAGACTTTGCTGTGTATTAGGTGAATCAAGGTGACTTGGATAAACTTGGTATTTTGTGGAGAGAATAAAATGGGTGAAAATGTCATAACAAACCAATGGACATGAAAATGATATGTAATAAAAAATATAAATCATCAATCTTGCTAAATGATTTTTCCTATTAAAAAAGCATTAATAAAGTCATTAATTTTGTTGGTGGGGGTGGCAGAGTGCTATGCCTGTAATACAATACTCAGTGTAGTATCGAAAGAAGTGTAAAATTCCATAAAGGTTACTTGCCACTGTGTCAGTGGTTGGTAGTATTTAGGTGAACAGATATCCTAACAACTGTATGTTAGATAGAAGCGAGAAAGCTGATTGAATGGTAAGAAACAAGAAAAATGTAAAGAGAACATTAATGGTTTTGTACACTTCGTTTATTACTTATTTTGGTCAGAACTACAAAGTAAAATAGAAGTAAACATTTAAAAAATATTTTTGCATATTTATTTTTTTATCCTCCTGGGCCATGATATTTGTAAAAGATTTTTAAATAATTTCTAAAACTATGGATAAAATATCCAAAAACTGGTAAATAGTTCCTGGTATTCCTAGAATTTTATTATACCTAGATTTATATTTATGTATAATTTATTAATTATACATTTTAATTCACACATTTTTATGTATTATTTAAATAAATTAAATATAAATAATATTAACAGATACACATATACAGTAGGTTGTAGAGCAATTTCTTTTTTAGAAGATTCTTTTACAGAGTTTCAGCAATGGTTTACATTTTATATTTTACCACCTTTGCAGTAGAGTGTTCTTTACATTCTATGAGCTAGGAAGAAAATTCACTCTGTTATTTAGTGGATGAACAGTTTATAAGGCTCATTGCTCCTCTTCGGTGTATGGCAGATATGTGAGAAAAGAGAAGTGCAGTTACCAAGTGAGTGCTTTCACCATGTGGCAGTCACACTGTAAGGCACATTTCATTACCTCTATTGTGAATGCATGCTTAGTACACATTATTGCTTTTAACAAAATAACATTTACCAAAAAGTTATTGTGAGCAACATTTGTGTTTTGCACATTCTATTCACATTTACTTATTTTAGGCAACATAAACTCAGGGATATATTGAACAGTAATGGTTTTTTAAAATTATTTTTCAACTGATGAGAGTAACAAGTAAATGTTTAATACAGAGTATACCTGTGTCATGATGGATGACTCAATGAATCTTTCCTTTAATTTTCCCTTTAATTGCAAGCTTGCATGAAGCCCTAAAAGCTAGAAAGATGAAGGGTTGACTCATTAAAAGTTGTATATTTAATCTATGTTTAGGTTAATGAGATCTGTAAACATTTTTTTATTGTAAAACAGGTAATATTAAGTTTACAAAATATAAAATACATAAAAAATACTTTACATTCCTTTACATAGCTAGTACACAATAATTGTACTGAATTGTTGGGCCTGATTTATAAAAGCTCTCTAAGACTGGAGAAAATAGACTATTACACTGGGGAACAATTTTAAACAAATTTTTTTTTTTTTTTTTTTTCTGTCTTCAATTTTTAAGCTTATTTACACTAAAATAGGTATGCTGATTCTGAAAGTGCAGTTAGTTTTTTTCTATCATGTCAAATTTTTTATCTACTGCTTATATTAATGCAACTACTGTAGCGTGGATTTGTATAGGCTATTTAATTACACGCAAGACAGTGTGGTCAGAGGGTATGTGCTGCTCTACATAGTGAATAAGCAAAATTTTTTTTTCTACTTACACATGTATTTCCTTTCTTTCAGATCATGTCTGGCTCTGCTGTTTCTCGTCGTAAGTGCCTAAACAACCCTGATTAATTTTGTTATATCTGTGGCAGTTTCACCATTCCCAGTCAAAGCGCGAACATCAGCACATTTGTAGAGCAAGCCTATCTTTCTAACTTCCCGGAAAATTGTGGTGCAGTCAGTGATGATCAAGGTGAATGATTCCACCAAGATTTGAAGGTCATGGAAGGACGGTATCAGGGTAGATAGATGTACATATGATGGCTGACTATTGTTGGAGCATCCAGTGGGATTGTCTTAACACTGAACACTCCAGGAAAAGCTACAAGCGTAAATTTTTACCTTAACCGCTTACCCGATTGTGATAGAGTATATAGAAAATGTGATAGCGTAACAATAAATCCTTTGTATGAAGAAAAGACATTTAAATTACCAGTACATTCAAGGTATTATTTCATTATTTTTTCATTGTATGTAAAATTTGTATGTTTTTTGACAAAAATGGACGGTACCCTGTATCGTAAAAACTGAATGTGATAGCAAAAAAAAACTGGGGTCATTTCTTGATTGTCCTCTCAAAAATTTGTAAAAAACAAGTATAAGATCTAACTCCACAAAAAAATGCATTCCCCAGTGTTATAGGAGAATCGAGGTTATCCAGCAATCATGGAATTTATCTGGTCCAGGAGTGGACATATTTGGAAACTAATAGCAAATGATTTCTAAGAAATCAGTTTCAGGTTTGCTGGATCATTCATATTATCCCATGTTAGTCTTTCTTCTCCAGTTGGAGAGCTTAAATAAATCAGGCCCACTTTATATATTTACCAAAAATTTACAGCATTGCAAGGCTGTTTTGTAACAGCATTTTAAGACTATGACTTTGCTAGGTTCTGTTCAAACACTTTAACAACACTACATATTTCAAGAGCTATTTGGCAGTTTGCAAAGTGATGTTGCTTAGCCAGCATGAAATGTGCTATTGTAGCTAGCAAATATAAGAGTGAATAATTGCAGTCAGTCTAAACAATTATGCTTAAACTAATTGGGCATATTAAATATAGAAAAAATTACAATGGGGCAAAAATTACATTCAGTATAATTCTGGTTACTCATCTGCTAAACATTTAACCCATTTATCATGAGATTTAATAATTTTATTACATACTGCACTGTATGCTTGTTTCCACATTGGCAGATTGCAAAGATTAATTACACTTTACTGAAGTGGCAATAATGGATTTTATAATAAGTTAAACCAGACTGCATTTACAATTTAGGATTAGCTCAGCAGAACGGTTTATTTAAAAACGTTGTCTCTTTGAATATCAGACTTAATAGTCTGTGTATATAGAGTACATTGACATTGTTAATAGAGGTTGGCTACGATAAAAGACCAATTATATTTATTTGATAATCTACCTGATGAGATCGTGTGACTGTACATGGAAAGTAGCACCCACAGGTATTAGCTAAGGAATTTAAAGTGAACATGGGAAGCTTAAATGAAACAAAAACTTAATAAAACAAATATGTACTGGTTACCATCTGTGGCAATTGTATGCCAAAACAAGCAGCAGATTCCGAGGTATGGTCAAACAATTGTATATGCAAATCTTTCTGGTCATTATATAGGAAATTATAAAAAAAAAGCCTAACAGGCTCTAAAAGTGTGTGCATGTAACCCTTACAGAAAAAAATAAATAAAGATTTGTTAGTATGTTCACCTGTTTTCATCTCTGGATTTACTGATCATTGTGGTATTTGTTTTTTTTTTTTTTGTTTGTTTTTTCAATTTTTTCTGTAATTTTGTGTGCCCAGATTGCAATGTCCAACTTTTTTCAAATATGTATGTTAGGAAAAATTGAACCACAGCTTTTGAGGATGCTGATACGTTTGAGGTACGGATCCTCTGCATCAATGGCCCAGAATAGGTTCAAGTGTTCAGCTAATTGTCATCTACATGCTTGTTTCAGGTGTGACTGACACCAAAAAATCGGCTTTATATCTAGACAATTAATATTCCTTACAAGTGGTTCAGCAACAGCAGCTTACATATTCTCTTAGTATAGGTCCACTTAAAGTATTGTTCACAAAAGGCAAAAATGTACTGTTTATATGAAAATAATGGCATGTCCTCAAAGAAAGATATTGGACAGTCCTGGTACATACCGGATTTGAAAGGAAAAAATAGTTTTGCTTGTTGCACCTCCATTTCTGTCTGGGCAGGAGTTTATGTGGACTCCACCAATCTTGTTAAGACCTCTGTGTTTTTCGGCTTTACATGAGCCCCTGACGAAGCAGAGTAGTATCTTCTATGAAACACTTTGGACATTCTTACAGGACAACCCTTTTTGTGAAGGCATACATGCCGATTCTTGAATCATTCTGGATAGGGAAAATTAATCAGACATTTGATGGAGATATATCTAACCATTAGGGTGATCAATGTAGTAATGCTTTTACAATTTGTTTGTTTTTAGATAATGTTATAAAGTTTATTTCCTATTTGCCACTAAATTCCAATCTTCCTTACAAGTAGACCAAGACAATATAAAATAACATTTCCATTTAAAAATCCAGTGATTACAGCAATGGCTTCATGCAATGCCCATTTGTCTTTTGAGAATAAAATGTGAAATAGGTTCCTCAGTCATCAGAGTGCTGTAAAAAGAAATAATGCATTAACTGCTTTGATGGCAATGTAGAACAATAGTTCACTAACTTTTCAAATCTCAAAAAAATATTTATTTTCTAAACCAGGTCACATGTTTAAACAAAATTAACTGAATTGTAGAGGGTAAACCCTTCAAGGAGAAGTAATATGTAACAAAAAACACAACCTAAAATAACAAATGAATTTCACAATATAGCCAAACATCTCCACTTTGTCTCATCTGTCCAAAGGAAAGATGCTGAGCTAAACCACAAAAAATTGGGTGTCTCAAAAAAAAGTGGGGCCTAAGGTACAGTGGAAAAATTGGGTGCAATTATGTGTTGCCATATGGGTGTGACTACCATAAAATGGGTGTGATTACATGGTGGGTGTAACCAGTAATGTTATAGTTGTCAGTTGCAGAATCCTTACTGTTTTTTTGCTAATTGGACCATATACCCTAACCCCCCATGTCCACGTTCCAGCCATAACACTCCCATGCCTTAAATCATAACTCTCAGGTACATATTCCAGTCATAAGCTTTCAGTAACTGAACTGTAAGTGAGGTGAAGTACAAGAGACTAAACCTGTTTTTTTACTACTTTGCATGTAATTGTATGTTTAAAGCAAACACCTAACTCATCCAAACAGGGATGCAGAGAATTCAGCCCCAAGGCTTAGTCTACATGGACTGTATCCCCAGCGTTTACCCTGAGCATTTCAAAGTCTATGTTTGAAAATACTCAGCATTCCAACCGGCTAATCTACACAGGACGTTTCCTTGAGGCACATTTTGGAGTGTTATAGATAACGCTCCTTGCTACATTTAAAAAATAAAAATGCAGGTAAACACACTCATTGATTTCAATGTGGAGGTTTTCTCGCATTTTCCTGCATTTATAAATACTTAAAAACATAAATAAAAGCTCCCATTTAATTCATTGGAAGCTTTAATGAGCGTTTTTAGCAGGATTTTGGAATATTGAAGCCCCCTTTTAATAAGAGGACTCCCAGATCTCCGCTGCCCCACCCTGGGGAATGAGTACAGGGGTACATAAAACCTCTTATTCATTCCCTGAAAGACTTGTCCTCATTTTCCGTCTAGTGCCTAGGGATCCTACACTGTCAGGAGTCCCACGGCTGTGCTCATGTCATGAATGCAGCCATGTGATTCATCCTTTCATTATGGGATAACCTGTAAAAAAAAAACATAGTTACACAAAACACACACATATGAAAAAAACACTCGTCCTATTTTTTACATATACTTTTAACCCCTTCAGGGAATGAATAAGGGGGTTTAATGTACCCCTGTACTCATTCCCTGGAGTTAAAATTAAAATTCTCATAAACACTTTTGTAAAATTGCTGCCAATCGCGATAAAACACATCACAGGTGGTTTTGTTTAGCATTTTAAAAGCAAGACCACTTATTGGCCACCCAGCAAGGGCTTCCCACAATGTATTTTAAACAAAAGTTTTCACTGGAACTACTCTGAACTATTTAAAAAAAACATTCTTGACATAAAATGTGAACAAGGGGATTCGACTGTAAATAAGCAAATGTTAAGGGGTGTTAATTGGGTACAATCTTATTAATATAACTTGTCAGTCATACATATCAATGATAAGTGCTTCTGACGTTCATATTCAGTGGTGTAATCATTTCCAATAAAGCAATAAAGGTTTTGACAGATTAATATTCATCTAATAAAGTGTTGTGCTAATTAGTCTATTCATTTTATGCATGTTAAGGTCAACTATAGCTGCAAGATAAAGTTAATGTACAGAGCTATTTTAGTTTTGAATCTCTTATCTGAAAAATGTTTAAAACTTTATTACTGGAGAAAATGTACATTTTCTCCACCAGACCAGGTAAAAAAAAATGATTTTGCTATAAATTCACCTACAACTATCGACCATGCTGCCTAGTTAAAGGTGCCAGAAATACACGCTTACCTCCTCTGCTATTTAGACAGTTGAATGCTAAGCAATTAGAGATATATCTATGTTTAAAGTCTCCTTACAAACCAACACTAATGAGAGTATAGATTAGTGGTTCCTTCTGCTGATGCCTACTTTATTACAGTACACAAGGTGCAGGTGGCATGTGAGGTAAGTATTCACTTTTTTTCACAGGGACAGTGTGTATTAGTAGTTTTACTTAGATGACTGGAATGCTATCAAGCACATATAGATGTTGGATGAAACTTACACCCAATGATTCAACGACTAGGTGGTTTACTGGTATGAAAAAGCTTGGCACACCATAGGGAAGCTATCTGACTTTGTTGTACTGCACATATTTATCCAAACTCTATTTGAATACTATTTTAGAATTACCTAGGTGTAGTCTGGTACAAAGCTCAGGTAACCCATAAAAAGCATTAGTAAACAACTCACCAGGCATTTGGCCCTTGGTGTGGTGTGTGAGCTTACATAATTTGGCCAAAATACTAATAATTTATAATTCTGTGTGCTTTTGAGAGTCTGTCTGCTTAGAAAATGGTAAAGGTGACACATAAAATCGCACTTCTTCAAATGTTTATTTTACCACATGGCTGTACCTGACAAAATTTTAGCTGAAAAACAATTCACATTATCTATCCTATTAGTTTCATAAATAGTAATTTGTATTGTGGCAATTTGTATTGTGAACATTGGAACATGAACAAAAGGCTGAGAATATATATTTTTATGCGAACAAGGGTAGTTATATTCATTATAGCTTTGCTTTCCACACAGTTCATTGTCCTGTTCATCACTGAAGTCAGCATTTACCTCTGGTTCATTAGCTATTTTGCAATTTCTGAAAGGAATTATTTTGTTGTGTAAAAATAATTCAGATCTAGTTTTCTCTCTCAAAAAGTCATGAATCACAAATTTAAATAAACATGTCAACATTCTGCTAGTCAATCATTCATGCATCCAATTCCTTAAAAAAATTCTCAAAGCCATTATTGTCTAGCTCTGCTTAACTAGTCATTGCCAACAGAAAATTGACAATGAGTAGACATGAGTAGTCTGAGTAGACATTTCTTGGGAACACAAATTTACAATTCACATTTAGAATTGTATATGATAAAGCATGTCATCCTTCATTAAACACTGGATAATCAATATGTATAATAAAGGGCAGAATCAAAATGAATATTTCAAAGCACAAGTACTGAGTTTTCTAAAAAGATGTTTATACTGCTGTATGTAAGCTATAACCATAGTTGTGCATTTTCTGGTACATGCTGACTGAATTTGAAAAAAAAAAATATTAAAAAAAATAAATAAAGTGTCTCTATAATTGATGCAGCAGTGACCTAACTACAATGCCAAAGGCAAAGGATGTGATGCAGACACAAAGAGATAAAACATATATGTATTGCAAGCACAACAGAGACAAGGAAATGACTGTACTTTAGATACCAGTCTAAATACATAATTTTCATATTAAGATTTATACTTTCACAGCACTTATCACTCACATTGACTGTAGAGAAAAGGATATTATCCATGAAGCAGAGATGGCAAGACAGAAAAAATCTTACACTCTTCAGGCAAAACAGTCAATGATCAAGGCTACCACTCAGTACAAATCAATGCCTTCAAAAAATGTATTGTTGCAGTGGCAGAAGGTAGATGAAGATGCAAGGAGACATCAAGGATTAGAACATGCAAATAAATACTAATGACTCCTAATGAGAGATTATGAAGGCTGCCATTGGTGAAGTTAAGAATGCTAGTTCCTTGAAAGATGTGTTGGGTTCAATGCTGCCTTGAAAACATATACCTTTTTTATACACAGGGTTTGTGTTTGGATTTTATAGACATCCAAAAAGACTTGAAAATTATGTTGGAATAAATCTGCATCCTGTACTATGTGTGGATGTGAATTTGGTGACTCATTCAGTTTGTCATAGAGATGTCCAAAATTGTTGTTTTTTGTAAAATAAAATTTTTATCAAAGAAACATATCGAGGTAAAAAAAAGAACATACATCAAATTACAGTATCCGAACTTTGTACAGTGAATAGAAGAAAGAAAAGTGCATAGTGAACCCGTTTACTACTTTCAGCACTAGCCAAAGAATTCAAACTGTTGTCTATAAAGTCATAAGACTAAAAAAGTAGAGCTGGTTAGTTACCTGACCTCCTGTTATAATGTTCCATGTTAGCACTTTGCATGTAGCATACTTTTTTACCCCTGGTTCTGCCCTTGTGTGCTGTACATGGAATTGCAAATTCAGTGGCCAACTATAATGGCAGATCAAAATATTTGATAAAAGCAAGAATTTATTGGTATTGAAAAAGATTTGGATGGCATAGGATAAAGGTTAGAACACCTTGCTGGTTTTAATGCTACATAGGGAAACATTTATTTCTGAGTTGCCTCCCTTTTTGTTCTAGAGACAAAGCTATTAAGAGGAAAACCTCTGGATCCGTCCACATTCACTTGAAGTTTATACTTAGGCCTTTTAACCATCCGGTCAGCTATTTCTACTTCTTCATCCACATCTCTGTAAGGTCTTGTTAATAGATATCACCATAGGGCATCTAATTTTTCCAGACAGGCTGCCAGTGTTGCTATAGCGTGCTAAGTTTGGCTTTTTGGAGAAGCACTAATTGATTGTTATCTGTCTAGACCTCAAATCTGGCCTCTGCCTAGTATTCATCAAAGTTTGCAGTGATACACCACAGCAAAGCCAAAAGCTCTAGCTTGAAGGGGACTAATGTTTCCAGTGTTTCTCCAAGTCCCATGTGGACTTTTACTTGCATAAATTATAACCCTCTTCTAAACATCATGCTCTTGTGAGTGCATGACACTCAAGCCCCATGTACTGTATTGGTAGCAGGAAGAGTGGGGAAGAGTCAACAAAGGCCAGCATTGGAGCAGACATTAGCACTGTCTCAAGAAGTCAAATGCCTTCTGTTGTTATGATCCCCAATACAAATTCATGCATCCTCTTCCAGCCTACCTCATGTAGGTGTTTAAATGAGTACAGCATGATGGGTGCAGTGCTTTATAAAAGGTCGACAACACTGTATCACAAAAAATAAATATTGTCTGCTACTTTGTTTAATCCATGTGTCGTATACTAAATCAAGTGCGCTGAATCCAAATCTTAAGTCCGGTTCTGCCTAGGATGTCAGGATCTTAAGTTAATTACACGTATAGACGTTATTAGCTACATTCCCTCGTTCCACAGTTACTATGTAATCTCTATACATAACTAATTTTTGCTTCATAGGTCCATGACATTACAAAAACGTAGATTTATGTTGCAACAACATATACAATTACACATAATTCACCTGTTTAACACACATGTACACTTCAGAAGTGTTTGAGGCACTTGCTTTTTGCGTTTGTGGTTCCCCGCTGTCTCCTGTTGCAGAAACCAGCAGTAGTCACCCATCATGTTGGGGTTGCACCGGCCTTATTATCTTGTTTCCATAACAAAAATGTCCTGGTGGAACCTCTCCCCTTGTTCATTTTAAATTTTAAGTGAAATTCAACAGCCAAGTTGATGGTATGGTGTGGGATGACTTTGTCTCTTAATGTGGCATGAGGCATTATGTTGTGGATTTTGGGACCAACAAAAGATTCCTGCTTTCAGTTTAGAATCTGTTATAACTTTTCCAAGCTTGTCCTTCAGATACTGAAAACCCATACCATCACGATCCATTGCAACGACATGTTTTTCATTAACCCAAGTTTAATATTGGAAGGTAAACTTTCTGTGGATCAATGAGTGATTAATGCTTCAACTTGTACTGGCCAACAGTGTGTTCAGGTCTGGGTGGCCATTCTTTCACTTTGTAATGGTTGCTGTCATCATGACTGTTCCACAGGGACAGAAAGCACATTGATTTTGTATATCCCAATTGCAGACCAAGAAGGAGTGCCACCACCTTCAGGTCACTACAAGTGTTCCACTTGTGATCTGAATAGTTAAACAATTTCAGAATGATCTCCATGGATTCGTATGTCTCTTTCATTCCCTTGGCATAAGCAAGAGGAACAGAAGGTTTTAGATTGTTCGAGTCTATGAACAATCTCCAATGCTCTGGTATGTATTCGCAACCTTACTCCTTCATCAGAGCACTCAAGTCGGTACAGAAGCCACTGTTGTTTTCCAGCTTGTAATAACCTGCAAAATTTGTGTGACGATCAAGTGTGAAGTTATCATTCCTTTTGGTAGCAAATTCCACTCCTTTAATCTAGAGGCTAACAGTTCAGACTTCTCTTTTGACAAAGACAGGTGACTAACTAGATCATATATTGCTGATTGGCTTATAAAATGTTGCTTACCCTTTTCAAATTGGGGTTCATACCATTCATTAACATGGACATCATCTTCCTGTTCCTCATCCGAGATGTAACTGTCAGTAACAACAGATGTAGGAGGGCTTGGCACTTGATTCTCTGCATCATGTGGCAGCAGAATACCAATCAGGATAGACGATTTTTGACTTAGTCTTCTTCGAACAACCAGCAATTTTACTCATACCGAAGTAGCAGTCTGAGTGATGGTGATTTGGCTCACGCCAAACCATAGGCACAGCAAAAGGCATTTTTTTCCTTTTCCCATTCAACAATTGTGTTAGGCCAACTTAACACACCTGACACCAGATATGAGGTGCCCAGCTTTTATCCTGATCTCCAATTTCACATCTAAAGTATTACTTGTAAGCAAACCTCACCCACTTGGTTAGTTTCTTGCGTTGATCACACGGGGTATATTTGCCACAAATGTAGCAAAAATTATCTGGTTTATTAAAACAGCTGCACCTACTCATCTTTAGCTCAAAACAGACTCACTATGGCCTAGCTGTACTATCCAATAGCACAAGACAAGCTCTTGGTCCATCTCGTCTTATATACCTGTTTCTGACGTCAGCTCACTGACTTGCCCAGACATGCCCAGCCGCTGCTGGAACATGCATGCCACCAGGGGACGTGATCCAGCTGAGGCAGCAGCATGCATAGTGGTAGCTACAACTGTTTTATTGTTCCCATGTAAAAATACATTACCCAATTACCGACCATTTGAACAGCTATAGCACGCTTATAACATAAAATCTGTTCGGGATAGGCAAATTCTGAGTTCAGATTTGGAATCAGCACACTCGATATCATTTAAATCACATTATTAGTGTTATTCCCAGTAGCAAAATCGTTGTTGTGCAGTGAATATCCTGCCAGTCCCAGAAAGGCTCTTCAGTCACAGTTGCTAGGGTCCTCCATTCCTGTATCTCCAGCATAGGATGCACACCTTGTCTGGAGATGATATGTCCCAGGAACTCATCCTCATGTTTCAATAAATGGCACTATCTGGGAATGAGCTCCAGCTCATATTGGTGCAGCCAGGTTAACACAGCATCTATTTGTGAAAGATTATCCTCAAACACTATCACATTATCTAAATAAATGAGGATAATAAGACAGAGAGTCGTCCGTTCTCTGGAATACAGAGGGCACATTGTTGAACTCAAAGAGCATCACCCCACGGGAGTATTGAAAGTGTTCTTTAGTTGGTTTGCCTGGGCAATCGGGATTTACCAATGCCCACTGGTGCAATTAAGGGTGGAAAATGGACATCTTTTTTTCTCACAAAGTTAATTGGAACTTTAAGCTGAAATCGTTTATTTATTTATCCTGTATATTTCTCCAACTCAGTCAGACCACAGTCCATCAATAAACTGTTCATTCAGCCAAAAAAATGAAGAAGCTAAATTGGTGTAGTAGTGGAGTCACTAAGAAATAAATAATACCCTTACCCTAACAAAAACATAAACCAAGTAGAGAAACAACAGAGAAAGTATTGTCTTAGTGATAAAGTCTCAAAACACAATACAAATCAAATATTTGTAGGGATCTCACAAGATAGCAGAGATCATCAAATTACTTGTCAAAAGGTTGGTACTAAACATTTAACACCTATGCACTGTATACAATAGGTGGACTGATCAAAAGTCCCAACAATGCAGTGTCCCCACAAAGGTAATGAGTGGCATATGTGTGACCAACAAGGTCACACCCAACAAACCCAACACGTTTTGCCCCTTGGAGGCTTCCTCAGGGTTAATTGCACATTAGCTGAACATTGTAATATACTAAAAACAATATAGTTATTTGCAAAAATCAGTGAACAGTAATGATGTAATTACATGATAATCAAACAAAGAAGACCTATAACCAATAGTCATAAAAAAACACCAATGTGCAGTACTGGAATGTACTGTGTGAAATATTAGAGTATACTTTATATTTATACATAATAATCTAATAACTCTCAGTTAGGGAACATATATATATTGTAAGGGGTTTCTCTCAGGGATCACCTTTTCTGGGGTCACCGGACTCCAGTCTGCTCCATCCAACTCAGACCACACCGAGGTTTACGTGTTAAGCCGGCCCACGGCCGGGTTTATTAAAGGTTGCAAATAAACAAAACCAAAACAGTAAAAAGAAAAACCTTGCCTGTCTGGCACTTACTAAACATAGACTTCCCTGTCTATTAGCTGTAGGGCTTCTCCCTGTCAGCTCCAAACACCACTTGTAAGCAACCTTCTCACAGTCCTTCTTCCTGTGTCCCCAGGCAAGACAGACTTTCTGAGCCTCCTGACTGAGGTCTCTCTCTCTCTCACACACACATAGTCCTCCTAGCTGTGTCTCTCTAGGCCAGGCTGCCTCCACAGACCCTGTCCGTGTCACTCCAAGTTAGGCTCCTCACTGAGCCACACAGCCCTCCTAGCTGTGTCTCTAGGCCAGGCTGCCTCCACAGACCCTGTCTGTGTCTCTAGGCCAGGCTGCCTTCACAGACCCTGTCTGTGTCTCTCCCCTTGAGCTCCTGGCTCTCTGGGTTATATCCCCACCCTCAGAGCTGCTTCCTTAATTACTTTGCAGGTGAGTTTTCCACCTGCTTCTTCACACAGGAGAGAAATCCCAGGCAAATACACCTCACATAAAGAGGCATCCCGGGCAAACATATCTCTCCTCCACCTCTAATCCTACATTGGTATCACAATATATATACACATTAAAAGCTAATAATAAATAAATATAGACGAGGAAAGAAAGGTGATTAGGAATTCCTAATAACAGGATGTATATAGAGAAGACTTATATAGATATTAGAAAGTTACCCAATAGGATTATCAGAAAGAAAGGGGAAACAACAAGATAGGTGAAAGGATGGTAAGCAATCATTATGGATGTATTGCTAGGAACAAGTAGGACCAAGACTAAATTGTGAGCAATCAAGAAGAAAGAAGTGCTGAGCAAAGGAAACATACATTTAGAATGAACTGAGAACAGTAACAGAAGGGAGGGAGGTCTGCAGCCGCTGCCTCTTCTAGGGTATAGTGTTTTGTGTGGGGAAACACGAAGCCCGCTTTTTAAACCATGATTCCCCATTGCGCATGTGCCTGCGGGACCCAAGGGCCTGTGCGAAAGCGCACCTTAGCTATGTCACTCAGTGGGATAAGGATCACCCCCCTGAGTGATGTTTGATATACACAACTTCCCCTTAGAGCAGGGGTCGGCAAACTCCAGCCTTTAGGTCAGATACGACCTAGCTGGTAGTTTGTTACAAAAAAATGTCTACATAAAACTGGAAATAAGTGATTTTATTTTATTTAGTTAAAAGTCACAATATGGGGGCGTGGCTACGCAATGGCGGTGTGAAGAAGCTTTTCTTAAGAGTTCCCGCCGCCACTGCTGGATCTTCAGACCTGGTAGCTTCCACCTGCATGTTTCCCTCATAAAACCTCATCAAAAGTGAGCGGGTAAGAAAGCTGATCTTACCCGCTACTTTGCTTCTCAAAACTCCCCTGCTTCAGACCACGAGGAGCCCAATATGGTGTCCTTCCGCTCCTCACCACCAAGCACTAGAACAGGAGCCCGGGAAACAGGCTCTGCCAGCCTATAGCCTACCCACTAGATACCCCTGTAATCTTCCCAGAGGAGTCTAGGGGGTCCAACTCTCCTGAATCAGGCACAGCTTCATCTCCCATGCGAGCTTATGTATCACATGCCATGCTGCAGTAACTTTTTTCCTCCTTGCCTACTAAAAGTGATCTAGAGGCCATGATTTCACGTATTGAGAGTTCTCTGCGCAAAGAGCTGGAAACAGTACAACGCAATGTGGATGCAATAGTCAATAGGGTTATTACCCTGGAAACTTCCACAACTACGATGCAAACATCAGTAGCTACCCTAGACTAGTCTATGGGTGAAATGCAATCACAACCTACTTCCTTGCTTCTCCGGACTAATGATCTTGAAAATTGCAGTCACAGGAATAATGTCCGCCTTCGGGGTATTCCTACAGCCACCGCTAATGTTGATTTACGTGCCACTGTCACTGACATTTTTCACACGCTTCTTGACCGCCCACCGGGCACAGCTATTGGAATTGATCGGGTATATAGAGTTTGTAGTGTCCGGGATCGGAGCTCGAATTTGCCTAATGATGTGTTATGCCGTATCCACTATTACACTTTGAAAAAGGGAATTCTGAGGAAAGCATGGCACCATGGCCCTGTTGACTTTGCCAGAGCAAGTATACAGTTGTTACCAGATGTCTCAGCGCAAACCTTACGTATGCGTCGTACACTACGCCCACTAGTGGAACTGATCTTTTCCGCTGGAGCATACTACAGATGTGGATACCCATTTCATGTGTTGAAATCAAAGGGCAGTGGGTCATTTGCACTACATCACCACACACAAATCCCTGCGCTGTTTACCATGCTGGGAGTGGAACCTAATAATATCTTGAACTGTCTGGACTTCCCTATGGATGCCGTGACCTCTCTGCAGCGGAGCTGCAGGTTGGATGTACCGCATTGACCCCAGCGCAACAATTTTTTTCAGTGCGTGGGATACCCCAGCACCCATGTCTAATGGGGCCTGATTACTATTCTTACCTGAATGGTGTATACTCATTGCACTTGCCCTTTGGAGTCCTGCTGTCAAAAATGACTCATTGGCTGTACGGTCTTACTGTATTGTTATTATATAATTATCCTGCTGCTGCTCCTAACATTATACTGTTGTTATGAATCTAGTATATGAGGCACTGCTTGTTAGCCCAGTATTACCAATAGTATTACCAATAGATCTTGGGTTACTTACCTTAAATCTTTTAGAGGGACAGGCTACACATAATCAGGGGAAAGGTTGCTTGTCCGCATAATATTGTGATAGGCCCCAAAGCTGATTACTGCTCATAACCTGGAGGCTGGAGCATTTTTGGCAGGCCCCCTAATGGCAGAAATTGATACATAGTCGGCCCTACCTAATAATAAGGCTGGACTGCTTACGTGATATGTCAGGCCTTTACTCTCCCCTAGGAGTCAGGATGCTCTATATGTCACACATTTTTATTTGCTATTGTTTTTATGTGTTTTGTATGTTTTTATGCCTATTTGCACACTGGGCCACAATCGATATATTTGTTAGATCGTTATTTACAAAAGAGATAGCAGTGTCCAGCTGGAAGTGATATGCTTGCACTGAGGTAGATGGAGTTACGACTATAGACATGGACTTTGGCCCTCTGGCGTTTGTCTCCATTCTCAACACTGCTGTGCTTTATTTCTTTGTTTTGTTGTATCAAGGAAAACAGTACTGTTTGTGATTACTTTTACTTTTGCTGGTATTTCTATATTTTATATTGGTTATTGTACTTTAATGCAGGGGTGGTGGGCTGTAATATGCTCGCCTTGTGTATCACTTTCCCCCACTAGTTTGCTCCTCCTCCTCGCAAGAATAGGAGCTAGGTACCTACTTATAGTAGCATTACTTGTCTTGGCCCTTGGCTCTCTCTTCTTCTGCTCCTTTTTCCCTACTCCCCGCTGGTAGCGCCCTCCTCCCACATTTACCCTGTCCCCCTACCAGAACCATCGTCCTTCATTGTGCATGACAGGCGAGTGTGTTTGGCCCTAGCATACCACCCTCATGCTGTTAAAAATTTCATCCATTAATGCCAAGGGTCTCAATTCTCCTACCAAGTGCTCAGTGGGTCGCATGAGATGCCAAGTTGTACTTATACAGGAAACGCACTTTCGCCATGACAAGTTGCCATCGTTTAAAACCCGCCATTTCCAAATGGTCTTCTATGGCTCCTCCTCCACCTGATTGACAAATCTCTTCCCTGGACATTAGTTGCTGTACAGTCTGACCCAGAAAGGAGATATCTCCTAGTTAAAGGGAAAATACAGTCCCAATTATTCACTCTGGTTAACCTGTACCTCCCCAACACAAATCAAATATCATTCCTAGAGGAATTTCTTGATGTTGCAGATACATTTACAGAAGGCATGCTGGTAATGGGAGGAAATTCTAATTTGGCATTAGACCCTGGTCAAGATGTGTCTCGGGGGGCTTCTCACCTTCCCTGTTCTACTTTGCAGGGGTTGAAAAACCTCCTACACCAGCACCAACCTAATAACATTTGGAGAATACATCACTCCACAGAACGCGACCATACGTTTTATTCCCCGGTCCATAAAACCTATTTAGGAATAGACCTTTTTTTTTTAGTGAGACATGAAGCCATTTCTCTTATACAAGTCTCTGAGATTGGTACTATGCCCTTCTCGGACCACGCCCCAATTTCGCTTACTGTCTTTTCTGATGTCACTCCTTCAAAGAGTAGTTCCTGGTGCCTCAACAAGTCCCTTCTGATTTCTGAGGGCTTTGGACCTCAGTTGGAAACAAAGCCTCTGTTTCTAGTCCACTGACTATATGGGAAGCACATAAATGCTATGTTCATGGGCTGTTAATACAGTAGGGTCAAAGGCTTAAGAAAGAACACAAGGCATATTTAGCGTAGATGCTCCAAGACTGACATGCAGTAGAAATAAGGCCTAAGCAGGGTCATTCTCAAGACATGGAAGCCCAGTTGATGGTTTTACGTGAGAAAATTATGTTGTGCTGTTCTAAGGTGAAGTCCCAGCTTGATAAATGTAGGGCCTTCTTCCATGAATACAGTAACAAATGTGGAAAGGCCTTGGCATGGGCAGTGAGAGCTAAGAGGGCTTGTGCCTTTTTACCATGCATACACTTGAATACAGGTAGCCCATTGCACTGTTCACAAGACATTGCAGACTCCTTCAAAGATTTTTACTGGAAATTGTATAATTTGAGAGAAGGCCCAAATGCCCCCTCCCCAGCCTCAATGGCAATAATTATACATGAATACCTAAGCTCCTCGGGCATGCCTAAAGTAGCAGAGGAAGCTATATCTATTCTAGATGCCCCTATTAGTTCAGCTGAATTGCAAGCAGCTTTTACCAATGCGCCCATGGGAAAGGCACCTGGCCCTGACCTCATAGGGAGGCGAGGGATAACACCACTTGCATGCTCAATCTGATACATCATGTAACAGTGAATAAAATCTCTGACGCCGAGAAGGCATTTGATCGGGTGAGTTGGGCATATATAAGGCAAGCCCTCACCTACATCGGTTTCCCGAGACATCTTTTTGAGTGGATTAAAGCTCTACATCGGAACCCCACTGCTTCTATCAGAACTAATGGGCGTCTTTCACATCCATTCTCAATCACCAACGGAACGAGGCAAGGGTGTCTGCTGTCCCGGCTGCTCTTCATCCTACTTCTGGAGCACCTGTTGATGCATATCCGTAAAAACCCTGATATTAAAGGTGTTATGGTGAATAAAATGGAGGATAAAGTAGCCGCTTACACGGACGACCTCTTTTAAATAAATACGTCTCATATAACTATCCCAAACCTTCCTAACGAACTCAGCAAATATGCCCAATTTTCTGATTACAAAGTTAATCTTCAAAAGTCAGAAGTGCTAGATGTGAATTCGTCCCCAGAACTCAGACAGACTCAGTCACCCTCGTTTCTATTTAAATGGACCAGAGGCTCTATTCGGTATTTAGGCACCAATATCCCAGCTGATATTACTAAGGTGGTGGAACTAAATTTTTTACCGCTTCTTAACACCGTCCAAAGTGATCTCCAACGCTGGCGGCAGCAAGCCTCTTTAATGGTTCGGGCGCTGCAATATCCTAAAAATGAATATTATGCCTCCTTTATCTGTTACAAACCCTATCGATACATATCCCTCCTCATGTGCTGCATAAATTCAGGTCTGAATCCATAAAATTTGTGTGGAACACTGATACTCCTAGACTTAACAAATTCCGCTTGCGACTCCAGAAGGACAAAGGTGGGATGGCTGTCCCTGACCCAATACTTTATCACAGGACGGTACATTTGACTCATTTGGTAGACTGGTGCAGACATGCACATTTCAAGGTATGGGTGAGATTAGAAGACTCGTTGTCAGCGGACTGTAGTTCCCTTCGTCGCCATCCTCTGATAGGAGAGACGCTGAAAGTGGTGGATAAATACTTTCGTAATAAGGGTATTGAGACATTCCCTTCCCTGATGTCCCCTATACTCAGGCATCCCGGATTCCCCACCAGTAGGAAAAACTTTAAGCAGTGGTTTGCAAAGGGAATTTTCAGGGCGATACATTTTATGCAGCCTCCTGACTAGAGTGCGATCAGGCAGATTAAAATGGACTGTTCCCTTCCTCCTCTAGATATTTGGAGAAAAGTACAGTTTCAATACTTTATCTCCTCGATACCACCTGCTCAGGTTTTCCACAGACCCCTCACCCCTCTGGAGAACTTATGTGTGGCCAGAGACCCTCTGAGGGGTATGCTATCTTATGCATATAAAATGCAACTGATGGCAGGTGACGCTCCGACACCCTTGGTTCTCTCCAGATGGGAGAGGGATCTCAATGTTTTCTCAAAAGTTTACTGAAGAACAAACAGAGCGTATTTTATACTATGGACACAAGGCCTCTATTAGCAATCGCTACCAACGAACTATAAAATACTTAGCAGATGGTATAGGACCCCAGATTTTCCGGCCAAAATTTACCTGCATGTGAGCTCAATGTGTTGGATATGTGGTAAGCACACTGGCACTTTAATACACATCTTCTTGTGCTGCCCTGTCTTGACATCTTTTTGAGCGGAGGTTGCAGAGAATATTAACAAATTGACAGGAATCTCTATAGAGGACAAGCCAGAGCTAGCTCTGTTTTATGTATCTGCAATGCCAAAGAAGCGATATAAAAACGTTCCTTGCTGCGTCATTTACTAAATGCTGCTAAGGCATGTATTACTCCGCTATGGAAGCACACTGCTCCACCTACACTCAAACAATGAATTGCCAGAGTGAATGATATACAATACATGGAAGAACTAATGAAACCAGGGGATCAGCCATCACGAAGACCAGTGCGCACCTGGTCTTACTGGGATGAATTTAGGAGCTAATTCTCTAGAGACCCTTGGGCCATTTCTTGGCCCTGCCTCCCCTCCCTCTACCCCTCCCTATCGTCCCCTTAGTACCTCCCTTCTCTTCTTTTCTTTTTTTTCCCGCTGTCTTCTCTTCTCTCCCTCTTCTTTCTTTATTTGCTCTTTTCTTTCTCTCTCTTTGATCTAAACTGTTTTTGTTCTTTAAAAATCAGGAACCAACAAAGTTCTAATTTTGACTAGTGCACTTAACTGGAAGATGTTTGTTACATAAGTATCTTACACCGAACAATGTGTTATGTACTGTAATTTTGCTGTTTTTTTATGCTTTGTGTCTGTACTTATCTCCAAGACATGTGCATTTTTATTATGCTATGTACTATGTTTCACACTGGTTTTATATCTTGTGTTTGCATATTTTTTTTTTGGATATGTTCTTTGTTTGTTGCTTATAAAAAATAAAAAAAAGTCACAATATTAGGATAATGTGCAATAATTATTAGCAGCAAACACTGCCTACCCTACTGCCTTTTTAAAAATAAAAAATATATATTTGTCTATATTAGCTCCAAGGTCCCTCCTTGAGTAGCCAAAGAAAATGGTGCCTCTTGCAAGAACTGTTTGCTTCCATTTGTCCCTATTGACCGCTTTAAGCTCTGTCCTACTGGCACAGTGAAAGAATAATGGCAAGCACCATCTATTAAAAACCTTCTATCTGCCCTTATTACATGTCCTACTTCATGTTATCAGAGAAAGACTCAACACATACTACTATAAATGTTCACTGGAGAGTTAAAAACTTTAAAAATTAAACCTAAATATGAGGCTACTTACAGTATAAGAATCTGAAAACATATACATTTTTCCACATATCCTTTTTTTCTCTGCTGTATTCAATTTTCACAGAGAAAATTGTTCCTCTGTGTGATGAAAACTATTCCCTGGCAGGGAAAAATTTTTCCCTGGCAGGGAAAAACCTGATCAACATTTTTTTTAACAGCTCAGTTAAACAAAATGGCTGATATTTAATGATGAAATAAACCTCAGTAGGAATAGTTGTAAACTGCTAATTCACATGTCTTATAATTTATTTTTGTTTTTCTGCATACCATTAACTTAGTGAAACACAAGAAATTATTTTTTAATATATATGTCCAGATCTCAAACACAGTTTTGCCTATTATATTTTGTTTGTAAAGTAAAATAAATATTACATTTCCAAAAGCTAAAATTGATTGGCAAGCAAATTAACTATACTATTTTTAAAGATTTAAAAAAAATGACCTAATGCCAAGCTACCACATACATGCAGTGCCAGAAGCTGACAATCGAATGTGTTTGTATGCCTGCCCACATTCAATATTACTCACATGTTGAAAAAGAACAACACTCATAAAAATCATGAGCCAAATCTTCATCAATAAAAAAAACATGCAAAACTATTAACATGATAGGTGCCAGCAAATGACAATTTCTTGCAGTATGGATAGTTTTATATTTATTCCTTATAACAGATATAAAACTTGTGATTCTATATCTTCTTGCATTCACTGTGCATACCCACCTGCTACAAATCTCCAACCTCTTTTTCCACTACCCTCAACAACTTTATTATCCTAATCTGGGTGTAGCATAGGAAAAGGGTGAATTCACTGGGGCGGGCTGGAAATGGGGGCAAGTTAGTGGTAAGTTGGAAACTGGACAGGTGACATAACTAAAAGGACATAAGCTGGGGAGTGTAAAGGCCCTATCTCAGGACTAGTTGAGCTTATCTTACTTCCCCCATCAAGAAATGTTTGGTTTCAGGACAAGGGAAAGTGCAATGGTGCAAGTGCTGGATTGAACAGTTTTTTGGCAGAGGGAGAACATGGGTTGGTTGGAGACAGTCAAGCAGTATCAAGGTCTGAAATAACTTCACTTCAGCACATTACCTTTGGTGGCCAGGTGGGCAAGAAATTATATAATTTTTATGTATTACTATCTGATGAAAGGGATACCTTTTCAACTGTATTTAGGCTGGGTTGTGTAATCAGTCCTTCTATGAGGTCATCAAATATAAGTCTGGGTGTACATAAAAATTTACATAAATTAGAGCAATTAGAGAATGGTTCTAGGTAGTTCCAGTTTGGGTCCCACTGCAGCGTGGGGTCCATGTTCACATTAAGGGCCCAGATTTGAAAGCCAGATGTCACATTTAGGGCTTCTGGGATCCTTCCTTAAAATAAACAGGGGTTTTTGGGACTGTTTAAATGCAGTAGTTATACCACAGATATTAAGTGTTTCAAATAATGGTATTGGTGGAAAAATACACAATAGATCTTTATCATTTTTAGATACAGCAAAAAGTAGCACATCTGTCCTGAAGGCCTATTCGGTAATCATGTAAAGATTGTAGTAAAAGGAGAGGAAAAAGGGTTTTTTTTTCTGCATTTTCACCGTACTAATGTTGGAGTTGATAAATATGAGAGGGGACAGGACCACCTGTGCTAAAAAGAGGACGATAAGCATTGATATGGGCTCATATCTTACACATGTAACAACTGGTTTTAAACTTTAGCTTTTGTTTATTTTAGATAACATTATAGGTGAAAAGACTCCAGAACAGCTGGAAATGCAGCTCTTTAATGAAGTAACATGGAAATGGCGAACAGTTTGCAAATTTAGGTGGAAACTCTTGGGTAGCAGTGGCATTATTCATTGCATTATTGGCCTTCCTCTTCTTTTATTTTTGCATTTTTTTATGAATACCATTGGGGCACATAGGCCACACTACTTCACCTTTCTGTTCCCCAAGAAAGAGGAAACTTTAGCATGATCCCAGAAAGTGGTCAGGTAATGAATGTATAGACTCGATATCACCAGTGTCATATACTTCATTTCAAATTGCATCAAAGATAATTTGGATGGTGGGAAGAGGTGCTCTAATAGCTAAAGTAGATATTAAATCAGCTTTTGTGACTGTTCCCTGTGCATCCTAATAGTCAACATTTGTTAGACCGTAAATTTGGGAATACATGGTGTGTGGTTTGGCGTCTGCTGATAAAATGGACAATTTCCTGTTCATTTGTTGAGTGATTTTGCACTTTTGCAGAATGTATGGTTCATTGGTTTCAGGATTATGCAGACTAGTTCATAATTTGGAAGATACAATATACATTTAAGATTGCTTTATATCAGTTTGGGTGATTTTTATGATTGCCAGAGCCCCTTGATATATTGTGCCTCCATTTTTTGTTTCAATCAGTTTTATTAAGTTTTCAGAGAAAAAAAAGTAACAGGTAAACATAACAAAAAGAATCGGATATACAACACATACATCATAACAAACATACCATTGTAGGCTTCGATTTAACAGACATATAATACCAGGAAGCTGCATATACCCAAAAAATATGACAAAAAAACATAACAGTTCTAAAGGGATCTAATAGCACATATTAAACCTGTACAAAAACAGCTACATATCTGCTAGCGGAAGCGTATGGCATAGGGTGTAAACCAATATTCTTAAACAACAGATAAAATAAAAACAAAGACAGACACATATAACAAATCAGCCCAGGGGAGAAGGGGTGGGATGGGAGGGGGGATGCCAAGCGATACAAGAATAAAAGAGATATGTATTAACCCTCAATACTGGTGTTGTGATCCAGCCTGTAAGCCTGGACACTAAATAAAATATGTACGGAATCGGGGAGAGTCTTTAAACCAGTCCCAAATGGACCAGATAATTCTAAATTGTTCCATTCTATCATCATCCTCCGCGACCAACATCTCCATATGGTGGATTTTTTCAAGTTCGGAGACCCAATTGGCTATAGAAGGAGCAGCAGATTGCTTCCACAATCTCGGAATAGTGGCCCTTGCTGCCGTAAGAAAATGACGTAGGACCCCACCTTTGATGGCTTTGAGCGAACCCGGAACCATGGATAAAAGAACTATATTGGGAGTATTGGTTATGGTGGACCCAGTGCCGTCGTTATACACCTGAATAATCGTGTCCCAAAATCGATATATAGGCGGACACTCCCACCATATATGAAGCATCGTCCCCTTTTGTAAGTGGCATCGCCAACAACGATCAGATTGTGTGGGGGAGATTCTATGGAGATCCACGGGGCAATAATACCACCTGGAAAGAATTTGGTAATTAACCTCTTGAGCTCTACAGGTTAAGGCCAACTTATGCGTTAGGGTAAATGATTTTTCCCAACCATCCGCAGTTATGAGTCCAGTCATTTCCCTCTCCCAATATCTAGTGTATATAGGTGCAGAGGGCTCAGAGTCCTGAGTAATTAGCTCGTACAACCTGGACACAACATGAGAGGGGCGGTCAGGCGAGCCAACCAACTGCTCGAAAGCTGTTAAACTTCTATATAGGAATGATAAGTCAGGAAATGAAGCTACAAATGATGAAAGTTGCCTGTATGAAAGCCAAGAAAGCTGCCGGGGGGAACGCTGGATTATCAAATAGCGGTGTCATGGGTCCTGGATTCGATGACAATTTGCCTGCTCTGAGGAGGATATCCCAATTATGTAATAAATCCAATGTAAGTGGGAGTAGAGGGTGGGCCGGTTGTAGCAACGACTGGTCCACCCATGGCAGGGACCGAAGGCTAACTGGAGATAGGCAATCCTCCAGCTGTACCCATTCCTTCATCTCCCTGTTGTGAAACCAGTCTATCAAACGCACTAAAACCGATGCCCTATAATAGGAAATAACATCAGGGTACTAAATGCCAGTCTAGGGCGTTTCTGTTGCCATATAAATTTTAAAAATAACCTATGAATTTTACGAAGATATGCGGTTGGCAAGAATACCAAAGATATAACAGTCTGGGGATTATATCCATGTTAAGAGTGTTAATACGGGCGAACCAGGAGAGAGGCAGGGAGTCATTTTTCTGAAGGTCAGATTGAAGTTTACTGTACATTGAGGAATAATTAAGGGAGAACAATTTGGAGGGATCCGATGGGACCATTATACCCAGGTATTTAATGGCATCAGAACAAATCCGGAAAGGCACATTAGAACACATAGCTGACATTTGAGAAGAGTCCAAGGTAACATTAAGAATATTGGATTTGGAATAATTGACCTTGAAATTACTATGTGTACTAAATGCATCAAGTTCCTTCAGGATGGTAGGTATCGTGATATGAGGGATGTTATATATTAGGAGGTCATCTGCGTATAAAGAAATTTTATATTGTGTATCACCCACCTGGATCCCTTTTACATTTAGATTGTGGCGCAAGGCCACAGCCAAATGTTCCATGATTAAGGCATAAAGTAAAGGGGAGAGAGGGCACCCCTGCCTCGTGCCATTCTTGATTTGAAAAGAATCGGAGAGTGCCATTAACCCGCACCCGAGCTCTGGGTGTAGAGTACAATGCTGCAATTCTAGAAACCATGCAGGGTCCCATGCCCACCTGACGTAACGCCGAGTACATAAACTGCCAACTAACCCTGTCAAAGGCTTTTTCAGCGTCTATTGATAGTAAGCACGCAGGGGTGCCTGAGGATTTAGCAAACTGAGTCAGCAGGAGAGTCTTAATAGTATTATCCCTGGCTTCCCTTCCATAAATAAACCCTGTTTGATCCTTATGGATCAATGATGGCATATGTGGGGACAACCTATTGGCAATCAATTTGGAAAAAATTTTTGCATCCACATTAATCAATGATACAGGTCTATAATTAGAGCAAACCGTATGGTCTTCGCCAGGCTTGGGAAGAACCGTAATATGCGCTTCCAAAATTTGTGAAGGGAACGGCGTATCTGCAGAAACGGAAGAAAACACTTTGGTCATGAAGGGGACAAGATTAGAAGCGTGGAGCTTATAGAATCGTGGAGTAAATCTATCTGGACCCGGGCTTTTTCCGGTCGGGGTGGCCTGCAGGGCAGCAGATACCTCCTCCTCCGTCTTTGGTAGTGGGGTGCAGAATGCGCCACATATCCATTATTCTAAAATCGTGCAATTTAGAACGAAGGGAGTTCAATTTGGAATATGAGATCGGGGTTTTCCCTGATGAAGTATCTATGCGGGGATCCAAAACACAATTAAAATCTCCACCCACAATAATAGATCACTCGGCAAACCCTTTCAGTAACTCCAAATATTGAGAGAGGGCCGTTGTGGGTTGGTGATTGGGAGCAAAAAAGAAGCCAATGTAAATTTCTTATCCCAGAGAGAAATTTTTAAGAACAAATACCTGCCCTGAGAATCAGAGCGAAAACTCCTTAGTTCTAGATTCAGGATTGGAGCTATGGTACCACAGAGGATATTATCGATTGCGGAGAGAGGGAAGTCTAGTGGAATTAAAGTGGGTCTCCTGGAGGAGTAAGATATTCACCCGTGCTTTGTGTTGAGCATATAACAATTGAGAGCGTTTGTTCGGGCTATTTAGACCCTTTGCATTAAGGGTACGAATTTTCAAAGCATTTGCTGGGGTATGTACAGAGGACATTAGGGGGAGGGGGCACGGGAAGGGGCACCAGAAGGGCGAGGCGGGCTAAAACCTCTACCGTGGGGTGAAAAATCTAAAGCGGGACCCCAAAGGTCCCAAATCACTGCCCAAAAGGGCAGCAGGCCTATGTGGGGAAGTGTCTGCGAGCGGCGGGGTAGGCAGACAAGCAATCAAACAAACATGCGGGTCCCGCCTGGGAGAACCCGCAAAACCATAAATAATGTATAGAGTAAGAACAAACTCTTAGCATTTACCCAATAAAACCAAAACCAACATAAAGAATGAGCGAACCTTGGGCATGCGCCCAGAGTACTAACCAGTCCCAGAATCAAGATACCTAAGGCGTAGAGCATATATCAAAAGACATCAACATAAGATAAGCATTACACTGAATTCCTGCCAAAAAGTCTAAGGGAACAGGGATACAACATCCCAGGACCCAAAATAGAGCCCTCTGGGGAGGCAAGAACAGTATAGTCCGTGCATCCCCCAGCGGGCCCTAGACAAAATTAACAAAATTATTCACAGGATCTAAAGGGCATTCAAGAATAGCAGATCAGCTAACAGCAAAAACAGTAGCAATAAACACTAGATAAATAACGCTCAACATAGCTACCAGTACATGGAAAGTCCCACCGTGAAGGAGAAACTACTTGCACAGAGTCAAATGTAATCCGATGATGCTTGGCAACACAGAAACATATAACTCAATTCAAAGGCATACTGATCTCTCGACCAGGCACGGCAGGTGATGACAGTAGTAATCCAGTGATGTCTTGTAGCCTAAGAAACACAAAAAGGGTAGGATTGAAGGTAAGTATTCCAAGAACAATGATGAAGGTATCCTGAGATCCAATAAAGATTTGTTGGCGATGCCGATTCCATTGGCTAGGTTGCCGAGGGAGGAGGGGAAGAAAGATGGCCCGTGGAAGGGCTTGGAGGACTATCAAGCGGAGATCATGGAGGAGCTTGCAATGGCGCTGGTTTACTGTTGAGGAGCGAGGTCGCCGTAGGCCATTCAGGTAATATGACCTCAGGAAGATGCAGATCCCGTACGATATGGGGCAGGTCAGATGGCTCGCGAAGAACCAGGGTTCTACCTCCAGATCTGATGATGAGATAGAAGGGAAATCCCCATCTATATGGGATGTTCGTTCACAAAGAACTGTCAAAAGCAGTTTAAGAGCGCTGCGAAGATCCAATGTATGTTTAGAGAGGTCAGGCAGCAGTTGAATCTGAGCCACGGCATATTCAATATCTGTTTTTTTCATGATATCTTCCTTGGTCCTGTAAAAATGGATCCGGCAGATAACATCTCTAGGGCGTTGCGGATTTATGCTACATGGGCCCTGCGTTCTGTGTATCCAATCTATCTCTATATCAACATCAGATGGGACAGCAAGAAGCTTAGCAAATATAGAGTAGGTAGCTCCGGGCAATTCTGAATTCGGTACGGTTTCAGGTAAACCCCGTATACGAATGTTATTCCGCCTGTTGCGGTTTTCAGCATCATCATGCAACAGGTACAACATATTAATTTGCGCTTCATGGCGTTCAAAAATAGCCACGTGAGATACTACTCATGAAGAAAGATCAGCACATTGGGTTTGTAGAGCTGCGGTGGCACTAGTAACTTGTTGAATGGACTCACGTATGGCGTGGAACTCTGCCTTGCAGCTCGCTTCCAAGTGCCCTATACTGCATTCTAGATCCTGATTGGTGGGAAGGGCACGTAAGTGGGCCTTCCAGTCCCACTCCTCTACGGACTTTGTATTGGCCAGGCTTTGACTGAATGAAGCGTCAAAATAGAGTGTCATGCAGGGGCTGGGAATGGGAGAGTCGGGGTGTACCTCTGGAGGAGTTGTGGAGGCATCTGGAGTTGATGCTGACCCGTCCTGCTGCAGTCCAGTCTCTAGCGGTGTGCAGCGCGCCGAGGGTGCCTGCTCGTCGGGTAATGTGGAAAATCAAGCCCCCGGCTTTGAGGCCTTGTCCCGGACCCCGCGGCCTGCCGCGGGGAAGAAGCCTTGTAGTCCTCGGGTGGAGGGATCGCCCCATCCGGGGCTTCCCTTCTGAACCCCCTTCACTTTGGCACCCATTAAATCCAAATAAAAAGGCGCAATAGCGCTTACACTGCAGGGATCCCCCAGGCAGGATACGGAGCTCAGGAATCAGCGTCCTGCTCTGCCGCCATAAGGCCACGCCCCCCGTGCCTCCATTTTTAAAGGTTTGGGGTACTGTTAGCTCATAATTAAACCAAAGAGCCTGCAGTACAAAATTGATTCTCTGTCCACAGTGTGTGGGCTCACATTGATAAAGTTGTGATAAATCCATGTCCCAAATACTCTTGACCTAAAGAAGAATGTTACCCTATATACATTTTGCATGCAGAATAATGCCTATCAGTTAGATCTTCTGCTGGCAGCACTAAGCAGTAAGGTAAAGGAACAACATCATTTTCTGTGGGTAAAATGATGGACTAATGACAATCTTTTAACCATTTGGATAGGACCCCTTATAGTAATTTCAGATACAGCTCTTCAGGGATGTGGCAGGGGCTATTGGTTTTGGGGCATATTTTCAGGACCTGTTTCAGGGTAAAGAGTGTAAAACCAGGTTTTTATTAATATGGTATTTGTGTTTGAGCTGATTTTAGCTAACCTTTCTGATGTTATGATCCAATATATATAAGATTATATGTAAGTGGTTACAGCTATAAAGGTTGATGGTGAGCTCCTATTAAATTAATTAAGAAATTCTAACTGCATTGCATGTTCTGAGCATTCTGAATGAAGTTGCTGATTACCTACCTTGGTTCTCAGAGGGGATTTGGCTGGCAGATTTTATTAAATATTTGTTAATCAACATGGGGACAAAAGGCAGAAGATGGCCAGTGACTTTTTGTTTATTAGGGCAACTTCAGCTTGTCATCAATATAGGCGTTTGCGTTTCAGGTTATTTTCTTTAGCCTTTTTTGGGGCATTACGAATTTGTGGATTGGCCAGTTCTGCTAGAAGAATGATGGAGGGGGTGGGGGCTTCAATTTTAAGATGTACAGTATTTTTAGCAGGTAATATGCTTTATCTATTTGTATTCCATTCTAAAATTGACAAATTCAGTAAACAAATACCATTTCAGTTGTGGCTGTTACAGATGGTTATGGCACTCATACTGAAAGGCACTGCCAAGTTCCTAATACCTAATTTATTTACTGTAAATCATTGAACTTTAATATTTGTGATTTAAAAATGTAAACAAATTATTTTTATAATAAAGAAGTGGGACAAGATTTTTCCAAAATACAAAAGACAGTCTCCTGTCTTTTATTTGTTTGTATGCAATAATGTATTCCCTCCTTTTGGGGCTCAGCTCTGTCCAGGTCATTGCTTTTACCAGAATTTTTTACCAGGATACAACAAAACTACTCCTGTAATGACACAATTTGGCTAAATGTTCATGAGCTGTGCAGCAAAAGAGCAGTCATAAAAAACAAAATAAACAGATGTTAAATTTCCTTTTAAGCATTTTAAATTCCTTATAATATTTAATGCATGAAAATTAATGATAATTTATTTTATTGGTAATTACAAAAAAAAAAAAATACCCTAACATGTACCCATATTCAATCAGCACTGTTCACTCATAAAGATGATAAGAACTGACAGATAAACATTTTACATGTTGCTATTTAGGATATTAAATAGTCGCCACATCGAAGAAATAAAAAATATCCTGTAATGACGTTTACTATCTTTTTGTTTGCATACTTGTTCCTGTTAAGTAATCTAGAATGTAATAAAAACAGTAGATTAGAGCAGTGATTTTCAACCACTGTGCTGCGGCACACTAGTGTGCCGTGGGTGATCTTCAGGTGTACCGTGGGAAATGATCCAATTACCATTGTCGAGTGCCTGTGCTGTAGTGACTGGCAGAGTAATGTAATACTCCTCCATGTCAGTGGGTGGCAGTAGGTAGCCTAATTGCCTTGTTTATTCTCAGAGACAAGAGAATTAGCTACAGAGTGTCATTTTGTAGCATTTTTGATTTGTGGTGTGCCGCAGGATTTTTTTCAATGTAAAACAAGTGCGGTGGCTCAAAAAAGGTTGAAAAACACTGAGTTAGAGGATATAATATAAGTGTAGGTCCAAGGACCATTGTTTTCCTGAGAATGACATGTGTTTGGAAGGCATCTTAAAGAAAGTAATCAAAATCCCATTGACTTTCATTAGGAAATTAGAGGCGATAAGTGGGATTGATTTATCTGTATGAGAATGTGCTTATGTAGTGCTCTTGAACCCAGTAATCACCTTAGATTTTTGGTAACCAGTGTACATGCTAGTTCAGAAGTTTTAAACCTGCTTTGTGTTGTGCTGCATTTCTTTGGACAAAGCATGTCTTTATAAGTTTCTTTTAAACTGCCGGCAATGCAGGTCAAACACAGTCTTTTAGGGCAAATGATAAACATTGTATTTGAAAGGAACACCCATTGATCTTAAAGTGGTATTGGTGGGGATGGTCATTCATATTTCGTAAATTTGCAGATTATGGCACACATTACCATCCTACTGTGCTGTCCTTTATTAGGTACATGATCCTGTCAATAGTTCAACCTCTGCCACCATTATCTTCTTCAGCCACTGATGATGTACCTACTACACATGTGCACAGGCATTTTATTGTCCACTATACGCCTACCTTAATTCCTGTCAAGCACAAAATGCCAGAGATTTTTTTTTTGTAAATAAAACTTGGTGAACCTGTCAGTACCATACTTCCTATTAGTCCAAGAGCAATAATGCTCACTTATCATGCAGTGTTTTGTAGAAATTAGAACAATGCTATCTAAAGAGAATTAGCCAACAAAAGCAGAGAACAAAAATTTACCTTCAAGTCCCTTCAAATGCTGATGTATTATTCTTTTTGAGCACAAGATATTACTCCTAAAGAATATATAACCATGAATATTGACAGTCCATTCATGGCAATTATTCAACCATGTTTAGCACAACAATCAAATCTGTGTTCATCACGCGTCAATAAGCAAAGTTCTCCCAGTTTGCTTGCTAGAATTCTAACTTTTATAAATATTGATCTTGCTTATGGTCTATAGGGATGTCAGTTAAGATACAAAGTATATCTAGAAACGATAAGTTTAAACTGCCATCTAGAGCATACAAAGACAACCTCTGACAAAATATAGTATAAAAATTGTTATCAGGTAAATAATACAACTGTAGAATATGACAACACTGATTAGGAAAAGCATTAAAACCAAAATGTTTAAAAAATAAAATTTAAGAACAGCATGTTATATATTACAGTCACAAAGGTAAGTCTAATAAGAAAATTTTACATAAAGCTGGTTGCATTAGTGCATAAACAAACATAACTAAGGAAATGAGGTATATATATATATACTTTTATGTATATTTATATATGTTATATGTTTTAAATAGTATTTTTATGTATGTATGTGCTCTTCAGCATCGGCAACACTTGTACATTGACCACTCTTAGACTTGTATGGTTAGTAGGCTCCCGCATCCAAATACACAATCCTATGGAGATCGATAAGGGATCACTGCACAGGAAAAGCAGCCAGCACCAAAGAAGACTTTTGCTTGAGGAGGTAATATTGCTCTACAGGCAGCTCTGCTAAAGAGTTCTACTTTAGAAAAAAATGGTAACACACAGGTCCCTATTGCAGAAAAGGACAGGCAATGATCCCTCTTCAGTAAGTATTGTTACTTGCCTGATCACAACCCTCCTGCCAAAAATTATATGAAGCCCCAACCTCTTCCCATTAAACACCACCCCTTTCAAAACCATGTCATGGCTTGTGTCAGAACTTGGGACAAAGTATTATAAACTGCTATTGGTGCTCACAGAAGATTAAGTTAAGTTGTAAAATAGAGGTAGCATTGCATGAGCATTTTTTTATCTTCTGTTTTTATTTTGTATTAATAAACAAGATAAGATTATCTGTCTGGTTGGGGTGGGACAACTTCATTTCATAGGAGGTTGTACAGACATGCATTAATTTAAAGGAATTCAATGATTTATAAGTCTTCATTTTACATCTATATCACATGCGATGAAAGCAGCATAGAACTGAGATTATCAAGAAATAAACAGAACACATATTTAAATACCAATAATGTCAAAGGTGTCATTTATAAAACTTGTAATGTTTGTTTTTTGCTAAAAATATACAACTGCTATTAATCTGTAAAACCGTAAAAAGCCATAAAATGCATATATAAATCATATTCTGTTCATACAAAATAAATGTACAAGTATCTTGAAAAAAACAAAACAACATTGTTAAGGATATGCCAAGCTCTGCGGTATCACCCTCGGGGAGATAGGGCCCTTAGGGGGAGCTATGACTTGCACAGAAATGGTGTGAGCCCTGAGAAGGGCCAAGGCACAGAGTCTAAGCAGTAACCAGGTCTTCTCCAGAAGACGAATTGTCAAGGAAGGCCAGGGTCAGGGCAGGCAGCAAGGAAGAGAGGTGAGGTCACAAGATAGGGATCAAATACCAGGGATCAAGGAATGAGGAGGCACTGGAAGCAAGATGAGGCACAGGTGACACAGGAATATCCAGACAGAGAGGAACACTGGGGGGGGGGGGTAAGCTCAAGGGAATTGGCTGAGAAACAACAGACTGGGGTTAACACGGGAGCTGGACAGGGGAAACACTGAATTAATAAACAGGTGTGCAGGAACTTGCTCAGCAGAGCTAAGAGGCTCAGCACTAATGGAGACATGTGCGCTGTTTCTGAGCTGGCTAAATAGCTAGGGATGATTAAAGAGAAACTACACTGAAAAGTGCTTAAAAAAAATACACTTACCTTAAATCCCGCAGGGCAGTCTGATCAATCCAAAGTTGTCTTTCATTGGGTCCAGCGTTGTCCTGGCATCGATCAACTGTATTTTTTGTTCATGCAACAAGTCTATACTAAGTAGCTTGAGCTCCCTAGTGCTGTGATCTAGTTCCTGTACACCTGGTGCTTAATCCAGTGTTTCCTGTGTCCAGCTCCTGTGTTAACCCCCTATGTTGTCCAGTTTGTTGGTTCCCAGCCAACTTCCCTGTGCAGTTCCTGTCTACCTGCGGATATCCTTTCATCACCTGTACCTCCTGCTGTTTCCAGTGTCTCCTGTGTTCCATGTACCTGCAGTGGCTTCTGTGTCATTGCTGTTTGTCTCCTGGATCCCTGGCTATTGACCCCTGGCGTGTGACCTGACCTCTCTGGGTTGCTCCCTGTTTTGACCCCAGCTTTCCTTGACTATCCTTCTGCTTAGTTATTTGGTACTGTGTTTTGCCCACCTTAGTGTGCCCAAGGACCGCAACCTGGCAGTAACCAGCAGCGCAACATTCTCACCATCAGAGGCTCTGGGGAATACCCGATTACTGCCTAGACTCTGCGCCTTGGCCCTTCTCAGGACTCACACCACCTCCATGCAAGCCATAGTGCCCCCTAGTGGTCCTGTCTCTCCGAGCGTGACATACGCACTTAATACTTTGCCAATCCTTTTTGCATGAATTACTTCATCAAGATGTTATGGAAGCCCAGGATGCTTTGATAGTGGCCTTTAGCTCATCTGCATTTTTTGATCTGGTGTCTCATCTTCCTCTTGACAATATCACATAGATTATATGGGGTTTAGGTTAGGCAAGTTTGCTGGCCAATAAGGCACAGTGATACCATGGTCATTAAAACAGATATTGGTACTCTTGGCAGTGTGGGCAGGTGCCAAGTCTTGCTGGAAAATGAAATCAGCATCTCCATAAAGCTTGTCAGCAGAGGGAAGCATGAAGTGCCCTAAAATTTCCTGCTAGATGGCTGCGCTGCCTTTGGACTTTTTTGGACTGACTGTGGAAACTTCCCATTGGACCTCAAGCAACGTGGTTGAAATTCTGCACCTGTCCACACTTCCTTCAGACTCTGGGACCTCAATTTCAAAATGAAATGCAAAATTTACTTTAAGCTGAAAAGAGGACCATTGAGCAACAGACCAGTCCGTTTTCTTAGCACAGATAAGATGCCTATGACTTGTGTCTGGTTGAAGAGTGGCTTGGCACAGGAAATCGACATTTGTAGCCTCAGTGCTCAGTGAATCTCCCACAAATTCTTGAATGGGCTGTGCTTCACAATCCTCTCATAGCTGTGATTATTATCCCTGTTGCTTGTGCTTTTTCTGCCATTTTTTATCCTTCCAATCAACTTTCCATTATTATGCTTTGATACAACACTGTGTGAACATCCAGCTTCTTTAGCAATTACTTTTAATGCTTACCCTCCTTGTGGAGGGTGTCAATGACTGTCTTTCGGACAGATGTCAAGTCAGCTGTCTTCCCCATGATTGTGTGGCCTACTGAAACAGACTGAAAGACCCTTTCAGGACCCCTTTGCAGGTGTTTTGGGTAATTAGCTGAGAAGTATGAGACACCACGAATCTACTATATTGAAGCTTTTCACAATATTCTCATTTTTTGTTTTCTAAAATACTGAATTTTGGGTTTTTTTTACCTGTAGGCCATAATCAGCAAAATAAAATGAAAATGCTTGAAATATATCACTTTGTATTTAATGAACCTATATATTAACTGAGTTTAAAATTTTTAATTGAATTACTAAAATACGTTTACTTGACGTTGATATTCAAATTTTTTTAGATGTTTTGATAAATATATATATATATATATATATATATATTCATTCGCATTTAAATAAATGTAGAAAAAAGGTCAAAAGGGAAGCTTCTTTAAAGTCTAATTGGTAAGCTCCTTGTTACTAATGAAATTATGTCTTACCAGGAAGTAAAAGTGCTCTTTAGTTTCTGTTAAATTTCCAAGGATATTTTCAGACATCACCTATAAATAAACAAGCCCGTTAAATGTTGACTAGGATTGTTCTATGACTAAGTTATGACTGTTTCCTCCAGTGGCTGTCAACAGCAATGCTAATTAGTTTTTATTACTCATTAAGTTTAATCTTATCAAAGAGGCTAGACAACATTCGCCTGTGGCGCATACTTATATATGTATGATATAATTGTAGATAACGCCGTCATCTTACTAATATAGTAACGGCTCCTGTGGGTTTGCAATTAGAACCCATCTGTTGCTACTGCTAAATAAATGAGTTTCACGTGATGTATATGGAGACAGCAAGAGGCTACTTAGTTGAAATATACATTAAGTTGCCATTAAATAATCCTGACATTTCTAAGACAACACTTGTAGCCTATGCTTGTACAATTTCATAACAAATTCTTTATGTTAAATCTAATCTAACCAAATGTATAATTTTTTTTTTGCGGGTAAGCCTTATAAAGAATTTGTGACATAACATTTTTGGCAGGGTTTGGGTAGGTACAACCAAGGATCAAAATATTGTGCTTTGATGGGTTGCTGGGAGAATGTATATTTAGCTGACTTTTCTTTATAGTTTCTATCCTGCAGTAGAATACTAAAAAAGTAACTAAAGATGTCTAATTGTAATTCCAATATAGAGGGCTTCACAAAATAACAGCTAATTTGTGGTTTAGATTACTGGCTTCAGAAAATCACAGCTTAATTTAAAGTTTAGATTACAAAGATATTTTAGCATTTTAGGTTCACCTCACAGCTTTTTCAGGAGTGTATCAGATCCTCAGATCTAAATGTATCCAAGATCTCCTGACAGGCTTACACTTGTTCTGAATTGATAACACATATGACCTATTTGGACTCCAAGGACCATGCTGGAGAAAAACTGAAAATTAAGGCTAAATTTGGGTAATTACAGAACTGTGTCTTGCCAGGTTTGTCAAGCTGCTTTAGCATTTACTTCAAACTAGGTTAGGATGCAACACTGCTTGATTCATCAAAGAATCAAGCAATAAGCACATGTATTATTTTTTTTTCGAAAGAAGGGTTAACTCCTCCATCCAAACAGCTCAGAATGTGGTTTGCCATCCTCATGGAAATAAGAAAATCAATGAGGATTGCAATATGTATAGGGAAAGAAACATATTTGCATTGCCTGTACTAACAAGGTCACATCAGACACTGGCATCCTCCCTTGTCAAGTGACAGGCAGGTATACAATTTTGAGCCATTGAGCTTTTTCCCTGGTTAATGGCAAGAACATAAAGTTTGTTTGTTTGAAAAGGTATAAACTGGTGTTTCTGCCAACTTTAACAATGGCTTAGCTTATCTTTAGTCATGCTTGTAGTTTTTTTTTAATAAAGTTGGATCTTTTTCAATTCATAAGCATTTTCATGTGTTTTTAAAATCCATTGATGCATATATTTTTATTCATTAGGCTCTATTAACCAATAAAATTAATCTCTTTTAACAGAAGCTGCATTATCAATAATTGTAGACATTATAGCTGGTTCCTGGAGTTGTGTGCTTTAAGGAGAAACATTCATTCTTCCACTGTTTGGTGCAGCAGAAACTGCTGTGGTAACTCTTGGGGCCAGGTCAGTGGTAAAAGTACTAGGTGCATCCAGTAATCATCATTTAGAAGACAGGCTGTTTTGGGTCATGTACCTTCAAGATCACAAGGAGACATTTTTCAAATATAACTGGATTATTGCAAAAAAAGGCAAGTGTTTATACTCATCCTCACATATATTAAATATAGTGACATGCCTCTCCAAATGGTCCAGTCATTTGGATTATAATAATTTGATGGGGCAGAGATAGTGGAAACTGGATCGCCGAGGTGATTAAGAATGAAAGTGAAGGTGCTGCACTTAAAAAAAAAAAAAAACATTTTCCATTTACATATAAGGGTTTTCTACCCTTTTATGTAAAGTGAAAATGTTGAGTTTAGGTACGCTTTAAGGATAGAAGTGCAGGGACAGAATGGTTGAAATATGGTTGCAAATATGGGGGGAGGGGATTTGGGCCAGGTGGAGAATTGGAGGGGATGCTGAAAATACTGTAATGGGCAAGTTTTCTTGTAGCAGGTGGGGCAGAGGAAGTTGCCAGAAACCTGGGAGTCCTGCAGGAGTTACTATGCCCACAAGACCCATTGTAGAACATGCTCCCACCAACATGTTTCATTTTATTAAACATGCTTTTCAAATTACCTTTTTGGCATTCTGTTTCACTAACCCCATTCTGGCATCTTGGTCTGTGCAGTAGCTGGACTCTTACGTTGTACATCCTCCGGTGCCAGAACCCTTCTCAGAAGCATTTTCCAACTACCTAACTGCATAGGGATAATTGTTACAAAGGCAACATATACATTGAATTGTTCTGTCACATTGCATTAACATTTGTATCGATGACAGTGATATGGCTAGATGTTCTTTTCAATCCTTATTTCAAGCACCAACTTGAGAAAATCTAGCTTCCTGGTTTGCACACATTAAATTGGATTTTCCAGCTGCAGACCCACTTTATCTTTTTTTTGCTGTTTCAGTTGGATGTAACTTTATCTTTCATACCCCAAAATCATGCTTTGATGACTTCTGCCACAAAACAAAACAACAAATATAATTATAATTTTCTCCTTTAAAGAGTACTTTCCACAAAGTCAGTGTTTATGTACTCACAGGGCATTTCTTTTTCACTTTCTAATTACATGTGATTAATGTTTTGTAATCCTTTGCCCAAATTCTTCTAATTTGTAAGGTTTACCAGCAACCTCTGTCAAATCTTTTCTCTGATTGCTTGCATAAGTTAGTAAGCATTAGGAAAAATCAAGGGAAAGGGGTGGCATTGAATACTAAAAAAAAAAAAAAAACAACAATATTTTTTAGCTATTAAGTTGTTCTAATAGTCATAATCATCAAATGTTTAGCCATATAAACTATGTGACAACACCACAGCGAAATATTATTGGACCAAGTATAAATAAATTATGCCTGGGAAGGAGACCAACAACTTTTGGTGTGGTTGACACCCCTGTAAATCAATATATAATGAATTTACAAAAAATGTATTTGTTTGTATATATTACTAAACAAACTTTTACCACAACATATTTTGATGGTTTAAATGTTTTTTGATTGTGGTATATTTAAAAAAAACATTTTGGTTCCATAATTATTTACATTATATTGGACCTTTACATACTATCAGAATATATTTCAATATCAGATACAAAAAATAGTCTTTGTTGTGACAGAAATTGTTTTTAAGCAATATTCTGTATGAGAAATAAAACTTACATACTGAAAGGCATATTATAAATTACATACTGGCAATTGTAAAGCCACCATATCAAAAGATATACAGTATATGAAAATATATCAGAAAAGATGACAGAGTAGGTTGCAATACATAAGGAACCAAGTAAGAGGGGTTCAATAACTGAATAGGATACTCAGTCTCAAAAGAAAAAAAAAACCTATGATGAAAAGTGCCAGACATGTTGGACACCAAAATGCCGTAAGTGTGAAACACCCAAAATACCAAAAGAATTGCAGAAGCTGGGGTAGTAAAAAAGCCAAACAGATTGAGTGTGCACAGAATATAAGCCATCTAGCAGGGAGAGAAGATATTTATATGGAGTCGTAGATGTACATTGTGTAGCGACATTTGGGAGTGGCTGGATAGATGACAAAGGGGTTGGGACCAAGCTGTCGCAGCAGTTCAGACTGAAATAGAAAGTACAATAAAGATTATAGATAAAATACAATATAGAAGAAGCTTTGCCTGAGCAAAACAATTTAACTAAAGGGCTTAGCCAAATACAATGACAGGAATAACAAATATAATAAAAGACAGTTACAGAGACATGAACATAGGAACCTAGATTACTTACAGTATATATACAAAAATATCAATTGAAAATAAACAGTAAATCATACAAGAATATATAATATGATTACAAAGAATAATGTAATATTATTTACAGTAATATACACAGAAAATACAGTATTGCAAGCAGCAAATTGTGCTGCATAAATATTATATAATATTTTGCTCAACATGTACACACATAACAGTAGTGAGATTCAATGTAACAATAAAAAATATGTACACATTGATATGTTTTTGCATTTAATCACAAAAGACTGATAACGCAAACTCAACAAAAAAAAAATTATTTCACTTGCCAAGGATTTTTTATTATATATTTAGTGTATTTTGGCTCTGCTGAATCTAAAAATGACATTAGTTTCAATTGTTTGAAAAGTTTGAATTGGCTCTAGTTCTTGTGATACAGGAATTGCAATAGACGATTTTACCAACAACAAATGTAGCATTATTTTTATGAAACTTTCATTTGCCTTCTTTTTATTGACACATTTTTTATTCACCCTAATGTATTTTGCTACATTTGTGGTGAATATTCTCAGCAAAAACAGAAAAGAAACATTATAGAATTTGTGAAACAAGCATATCTTGGTATTAAACTGGGGGATAAGATAAGTATTGGGCTCCCCATATGTTATGCAAAACTTGTGTAGAGTGTCTATGTCAGTGTAAAAATGGAAAACTGAAAAGTTTGAAATTTGGTGTATCTATGGTATGGCGAGAGCCCAAAAATCATCATAATGATTGTTAATTTTTGTGCTGTGAATGTAAAACGTTTCAATCGTTACAGGAAAAACAAGTGGGAGAACCCTGATTTGGAATCAGCAAGAGGACCTGTGCTGCATGGTGTTGATGTTCCCATACCAGTGTTCAGAACACTCCCTGATATTCCTGTATCCGACATGGAGGATATACCGGGTTTGGAGTGTAATCCAAGAGTTAGCAGTGGAAGTGAATATGAAGGAAGTGTTTAATCAATCCAGCAGTTCTCCCAAGAAGAGCTCAATGATTTATTACGTGACCTAAGTCTGTCAAAACAAACATCTGAACTTTTAGCATCCTGGCTAAAAGAAAATAATGGTGTGAGACTGGAAGTTAAAATAACTCCTACCATATTTCAGTGAAGATGGAGACTTTGTGTACTGTTGTAACATCTCTGGACTACTACTATTAGGGAGTACCAGAATACCGAGCAGAAGACTGGAGGCTTTTCATAGACAGTTCCTGTTTTACTGAATATTGGCAACTGCTATGCATCAAATCCAATTGGTCACTCAACAAAACCTAAAGAGGAATATGAAAAACTCAAATTGGTCTTACAAAAGCTTTGCTATCATGAGCACCAATGGTGCATATGTGATTTAAAAAAGGTGAACTTCCTACTTGGACAGCAAAATGGATACACAGAGTACCCAAGTTTCATCTGCTTGTGGGATAGTGGAGCAAAGCAGGATCACTGGAAAAAAGTGACATGGCCTCCAACATGAAAAAAGATGCAGCGAACATCATTAACAAGCCAATGGTTGACAAAGAAAAAAATCATTCTCCCTCCACTACAAATAAAGTTGGGAATAATGAAGCAATTTGTTAGAGCTCTGAACAAGGATGGTGATTGCTTCAAATACATTTGTACAAGGTATATTCTTCCCTGGATTGAGTACTGAAAAATTAAATCTCTACTGAAAAATTTAATTGAATCTTTCATGGACCCCAGATTCAGAAACTGATACATGAATCAAATTTCCCAAATTTTCATAAAATTCAAATTTCACAAGTTACATGACTGATACTGACGCTTCTGCCTGGCACAGCTATGTCATGGTTGTCAAGAACTTCTTGACTTGGGTAACCATAAAGCACAAAATTATGAAGAACTGGTCAAAAAAAAACTTACCCTAAACTTTAAAAATTTGGGTGCTACTATAAGCATAAAGGAACACTATCTCCATAGCCATTTGCAAACATTTCTAGAAAACCTTGGCGATTTCAGTGAAGAACAAGGGCAGAGATAAAAAGGTGATGGAAGAAAGGTATCAGGGCAGATGGGATAGACACATGATGGCAGACTACTGCTGGAGCCTTCAACGTGATTGTCCTGATCATCAGCATAATAAAGCAAATCATACAAACTGAGTTTTTTAATGACTTTGTGATTAGTTTTGTAAATATACTGAATAAAGAATATAATGACATTTAAGTATTTCAAAATCCACTTTGTTTCAAGTTGTAAAACCAAATTATCAAAGTTTCTCCTTGGTGGTGGATACTGAACCCTATCCAGGGCCACAAGGGGATCATTGGAGGGACTGCCATTATGAAATTGTAAGAAATTACATCCTACTTGGGTATAAAAATTAATTTCCAGGACATCCTTTACACACTCAGAAATCCTGTGTTTAGGTGGTCTTTTAGTTTTGCTAACATAAAAAGCCTGACAAAAGTAAGTAGATAATATCTGCTGTTTGGCAGTTAACAAAAAGACAGGTTAAAGATGCATTTTTAGGTAAAATAGGTGAATCTCTGTATTTATAAATGTACACTGGTTACAATAACCACATTTAAAAGTTCTATTTGGGAGCCCTTCACACGGTTCAAAGAGTGGTGTTAATGTGTAGTGACTGACCACCAATTTGTCATGTAAGGGCTTAATGGAATCCTCAGTTAAAAGGTGCCAATATTTCTCTAAAATTTGTTTACTTTGAAAGGACTGGCATGTAAAATTTTTACCAATACGGGTTGTAGTTTGGTCAGAGATGGTTTTTCATTTAATGAATAGATAGGGAGAATTCTTACATTATAATAACTAATATGCCAGTTTAAAGCATTGGTAGATATATTTACATTTTTAGACGGTTATTTAGAGCAACAGTCTTAAGCTGAAAATATGTCAAATCTGAACAATTACATCTACATCACGTCACTTCTTCTATGTACCTGTGTCATGCTAAAAGATGGTGTGATGTCAGTGATCACAGTTTATATAGTAAGTGTTCTCATACATTTCCAATGATGCAACTCACCCCCACAAACCACCACAACCTATTTCTTCCAAACCACTTACTGCAGAGATATCTTCATGTAAAAGCTTTCAGTACCCTTTCTCCCCACTGTTCTTCAGGGCAAAAGCACCAATTCACAAGTAATAAAAACCACAGGGTAGAGAAAAAAACTAGGCTACTTCTTTTATCTTACTCTCTTTCAGCAACGAAATAGAAGCACCAGACCCTGTACTTTCAATGCTGCTGATATATGCTCAGTGATCACTTTATTGGGTACATGTGTTGAAAATGCCATAGTTGTTAGTGCCAGGCAGGCTGGTCTGAGTATTTCAAAAACTGCTGAGCTGCTAGGATTTTAATGCATAATCATCTCCAAGGCTTTACAGAGCATGATCTGAAAAAGAGTAAATATCCTGTGAGAATCTGATGTCTTAGGGCAAAAATCCTGGATAATGCCAGACTTCAGAAGAGAATTACTGGGCTAGATGGAACTGATAAAAAACAACAGTCAGTCAAACAGCCAATCGTTAGTTACAATGAAGGTATGCGGTAGAGTATCTCTGAATTCGTAACAGGATGAACCTTGAAGCAGGCAGGTTGCAGCAGCAGGAGTGCGCTCATACAATGTATGTTAATTAAAAATTACACATAAATACACAACAAGAAATGAGTGAAAAGTTGAGGAAGCAACATAAATTACAATAATAAAGTAAAATAAAAAAGTGCATAGTTAGAATTGACACAATACCAAAAACTGTGCCTGAGCAGCATAAGACACTACTACACATAATGTAGGCAAAAGAAGCCTCTGCACAGGGAGACTAGATAATCAGGGAGACTGGTTTAGTAAACAGTAATGTGCAATGTAATGAAAAGTTTGCAGGAAAGACAAAAGTTTGCATAGAATAAACAGTATCAAGTTGACACCAACTTTATAATAATGCCATGGAAACTTTAACAGCCAAAATGTAAAAGATGCTGCAATGTAATTTGGAAAATATTACAACAATATTTGCACAAATAATTGTTATATCACACATTTATTAAGTAATAAACATATGATCCTTTTAGTTTTCATTATTTACTGTAAAACTGAGGTTGTTATGAAAGGGGCTAATATACACCTGCCGGAAGCATCGCATCAAAACATATGTTACATGTATTTTCATGTGCTGCCATTTCCTCCATTACTTTGCAATAGGGCATCCAAGTCTCGTTGACACATTGAAAAAAAGACAAAGTGTAGATGTAGCTTAAATACAGAAAGAAACATCACAGAAACAAAACTTGGAAGTTATAGACATTAATTAATGTTTGTTTTGAGTGGAAAAGATTTTGAACTTTTGGGAAGTGCTACAAACTTTCCATTATAAAATGTTTTCATCTAAAGCTGCGTACACACGGCAAATTTTTCTCGCCCGATAATCGGTATCGGCCAATTATCGGGCGAAAATCTGCCGTGTGTACAGTCGGTCGTCGTCCATCGTCTGACGACCGTCCTGGCGGATCCATGGACGATGGACGACGACCGATCCTAATGAAAGGGAAGGGGAGAGCGCGCAGCAGGGTGCCGCTCCGTCGCTCTCCCCCTCCCCTCTCCATACAGCATGAACGGTGCTGTATGTACAGCATCGTTCATGCTTCGTGCAGTCTTTTCTCGTTGGAAAGGATCGTGAAAGATCCTTTCCAACGAGAAAAATTGCAGGTGTGTACGCAGCTTTAGAAGAATGAGGAAATTCTCAAGCTTGGAAAAAGATACACTTTTTTTAAATGAACCTGGGTGATCAAGCAAAGCTGTAATAGATCTGGTTCAGGATTTAAAACATTAACTAACAGAGAAAATGGCTTCTAAGAAATCTATTGCTGGTTTGCCGGATCACCCAGGTTTACAGTTTAAAGTGTATCTTTTCCGGCCTTGGAAAGCTTATATAAATTGGGCACAATAAATCAAGATCAAGCACCTGTTTTTTTTTTGCCTTTTACACCTGGCTGCCTTTTGTACCCGGTTCCCTTTAACACCTGGCTCCCCTACTTTCCCCAGTTCAAAACAAGCTTTTGGAGGCATTTTTTTGACAGGAAAAAAGCCTATATACTGCACAAGCGCTTATTTACACTAATGTTTTTCGCTGGCAAACGATCCTGGATCCATAGCTGTGCTGAGTAGGTTTCCAGGAGCATTTAAAAGCCACATTTTTCAGAAGCAGGTGTGAATAAGCCCTTATTGATTAGTACAAGCACAATAATACAAAACAAGCTGCTTTTTTCATGGCAACACTGTGGTGGCACCTGCATATTAGATTGTATTAGGGACTCCCTCCTGAGACATGTTCTATTCTTAAAGTAAAGGAGGGAGTGCCTAATGCCTTTAGGCAGAAATATCTTTTGAGCATCAGTGAAAGTTCTGATCTTTCTCCTGTCTTTATGGTTGTTTGTAGTCGCTACTCACTGAACCTAACATGCTATGCTGAAACAGTTCCTCTGAGCCCTCGTAATTGTTGCCTTTTTCAGAAGGTGGAATTTGTCAGCAGAGGAAGAAAGAGGGGGTTAGTCAGTATGGTTCATTAACATTCCTTGGCTGGTACTTTGACTTACTTATATTGGCAATCTCAAGAAGGCATGTTGGGAATCTCTGCCTTTGCTGTGATAGACCTTGCTATTTATTTTTGCTTTGTCAAGAGAACCCTTCCAATGTCCTCAAATCAACCTGATGTTTACTTGGAGGCTGCAGGTCTTCTGCCTTTTTTATGCTCTGAGGACTGTATAACTGAAGGTGGGCCTCCCCCCATGTTGTCCTCACAGCTGCAAAAAATGCAGCTTCCCATTGCTAAAAAATACCCCCTTTCTGTTCTGTGACATCACATTCCTTTTTTTTTTATGTCTGCCCTCCAAACACCAGAATATAAATCTGAGTTTTTCCCCCATTGTTTTTAATGGGATTCAAATTTTGCTCTTGAATCAACCTGACCCCAAGGCTCAGGTTCGATGAACTGTCGATGAAACAAACAGGCAAGTTGACTAACACTAATTTAAAGGGCTGCAAGTTAATTTAAAAAAAAATGAATACATTTTTAACAGGTGTTATCATTCACATGTGATTGGGGCTAACACAAATCAAAATATAACTTCACCCTAACCTACACTAAGAGAAAACAGGTTCAAGTGGAGCTCAACAAAAAAGGGGGGATGGGTGGAGGGGAACCATTTGTCCTGTTCTTTAATTCAAACTGCAATACCCTGTTCTCAGAAGCATTTTTTCCCACAGTATTGTCCTTCTTTATCATTAGCTCCCACCCGCCTTACCGGCACTAAGATTCACATTTTTGTATCAAACAGAAAGTCTATGCTGCTCCTGTGCATTAGGCAGCATCACAAACATTATTTTTTAACCAAAATGAGAAAAAAAGATTTTTCTGGCAAGAAAGTGTATTCTGTCAAACAAAAAATTGGCATGCTAGTAATTGTTTTTACTACTACTTACATTACTTCCTAATATTTCTTACATTGTTACATTTTGCATGTGTAATGTTTAGCTTAATATCATGTACATGTCAAAAAGTGTTTTTACAGTAAAATAAAAAAAAAAAACACAATAAAGTCACTGCTTAACATATGGATATGGAAATAAAAATCAAATAATAGACATCTAAAAGTTGAGTATCACTTTTATAAATATTTTGTTTTGTCAAATGGTGGATGAACTTGATACAAAAATCATCTATCTTCAGTTCTTATGCATGAAAATAATGTTGTTAGCCTCCACAGGATAATACTTAACAATGGAAAACTATCAGAAATCTGAAGTACTGTGTGGTAAAGACTCTGTACAACCAATTTTGTTCCATCACTAAAGGTTTCAGAATGCGATTTTTCCTTCTCCTCTATTTGCTGAAGAAGATTTTCTAACAAGGAACATATTAATGAAATGTTCTCATATTTGGTAATGTCATATTTTTCCTGTAATAATAAAAAAGGTAAATTAGCAAAAGAAAACTAAAGTTAGTCTAAATCAAATAACTAAAATTTTGTTCAAGTTGTAAACTGTTAATGTAAAAATCGTTTTAGGACATTTTCAACCTGTTCTCAGCATTAAAATAACCCTTCGTGTAGTACAATAAAGGTCCTCATTTAGGCACTTCCTGTTAAAGGATGACCACCGTCTCCAAAAGGTGGTCTTTAATTGCCAACCTGTTTTAAGGTCTTCTGATGGAAACTATGCCACTGCACCTGTGTGTTCAACTATTGTTACAATCAGGAAGCCAGTTCAGATCAACAAAGTGAAGCTGTTGCTGAAGTGTGTGCACAGTAATGGTCCAATAAGGTTGTGGGAAAAAAAAACAGCACTGGGATGCAAAAATACATAAAAAGATTTGTATTTCTTTCCTATTTATTCATTTTAAACTAATGTAAAAGGTAATGTAAGAGTTTGTTAATACAAATCAGACTCTATGCTGCACATGTACTGCTGTAGCCTTCTAGCAAACATCTAATACACATTGAGTTTCATGTAGAAGAGCAATAAAGCATACTCATTGAGGGAATATTTAATAAACCTATGAATGAGATGAAGTTGAATTCATCCTGTGCAATGCAGGGCATTGTTGCGCCCATTGACATCAAGCATAAAGAACTTAGATTTATATCTTGATGGTGTCTGATCTTTGCTGATGTTTCTCACTGAAGTTTTCCTAATGTTTTCTTTGTGAAATTTTTAAAATGTATCATAACTTGCTGTGGATATCAATATAATTAAGGTGAATGTTGGCCTGTTTTTTATTCGTATTTATTTAGATTAATCGTGATCCTGATGAAGCAGTGACATTAAGACTAAAACGCATTGACTGTATATCAACCGATTTTTGCACTATAAAGACTTTTACATTAATTTATTGGCCAACTACACCACCCTATATTAAGGTTTGGAAATTGTAATTTTTTCCATACTTACAATTTTTCCATACTTAATGTTTGTAATTGTTTTGTTTGTAATAATTTTTTTGTGCTGATTTTTAAAATGATTGTTAAAAAAGAAAAAAAAAAAATAATTTGTATATTTGAAACTCTTTTGCAGTGCCAATTTCATCTCAATAAAATTATGCTACTTGCAACATTATCAAGTTTGTCAGTACCAAATATATTCACAGTATCTCACTCTCCAAAAATACAAGATGTTCAGTCCAACACTGTACACTAGTCAGGACACTACACACCAGCTAGTCAGGGAGAGGATGCTGATCCATGAATAGAATGCAAGAATGCTCACCCAGAGGTCAGAGATAAGACCCCAATTCAAGAGGAATACCATACAGCCCACCTAGGACAGTTTTAGGACAAACCAGAGAAAGCAGGAAACACCGGAAACTAGGAAGCTTCTGCTCACAGTCTGCATAGGATGCTGGTTTATACTAGCAACTACCCCTCAAAGTGACAGTCAGGCAGATGCTTCAGAACTCAATACTTGGATTCCTTCCACTGCTTTACCTTTTTTGCTGTGGAACCCCTGTGGACTTCTCAGAGAACTCTAGGGTTCCGCAAAACGCAATTGAAAAACCCTATACTTAATGTGGAAGGCAGGAACAACTTGCGGCAAAAAGGGAATGTTTTGGAGTCAGAACCTCAGTACTTCCTGTGCAAACATCATAAAAAGTACTTTATAGAAGAAGCCATTAACTTATACGCCAAAAGAAAAATATTTTTTAAAAATTCAGAAACCATCCAACCCAAGGTAATTGCTGCAAAAAGCACCACCCTGTGGGATAGGGAATATGAGTTGCAGGGATTAATGGTATCATGTAGGGCTGACTAAATGTAGATCCCGAACTTAAATGAAGATCCAGCAGGAGGAGAAATAAATGATTTTTTGCACAAAGATAAAGATCAAAGAAAGGACAGTCAGAAAGAGAAAAGTCAAGGCAGACACCTGCTCCTTTATAGAGCTCAAGGCCACCTTTAAACACTCACCCTCTTTAAGAACGAAACGAACTCTGACAAGGAAAAATGAGTGAAGACCTAAAACCTGTCCAGTTTCTGGTTCAAGTGGGATATTTAATAATATTATTAATAAACAGGATTTTTATAGCGCCAACATATTACGCAGTGCTGCACATTAAATAGGGGTTGTAAATGACAGACTATCACAGACAGTGATACAGGAGGAGAGGACCCTGCCCCGAGGAGCTTGCAATCTAGTAGGTGGGGGAATTCCAAAAACACAATAGGATGGGAGATACGTAATGGTGAGAGGTAGTGATGGATGCCATAAAATCTGTGTTTTGGTTTCCCCAAAAAAAAAAAAAAAAACATTTCCAGGAACACCTCTTGATGGAGGAATCACTCTCCAGGCAGTCTGTCTTTGATGGATAATATACACCACTACTGTGGCATTAATTGACTGGATTCAGACTAGATGACATGAAAGATACATTACCGTATGGAAGAAAAGGTAAATCATGTGTAGCTCCGGAAAATTTATTGGAAGCTTCATTTTCACCAGCATCCGATAGCCCTACAATATCAGGATGCCTAGCCCTCCTTCCCCCCCCCCCCCCCGTTTGCCTAGAAGGCTTTTGTACATCCTGAATATTTTCTTTAATCAGGTAAGAAAGTAATTGGCTGTAAGTTAAATACACAAGCCAACATATCAGAGACATCTGGGCAAAAAGATTCAGCTGGAGTTCCTTATTAAAGCACAAGAGTCAATGTTTGTCCTATGCAGATAAAATGTTTCTCTGCGTGGCTGCCATGTGGTTGACATCATAAGCAGCACTGTGAACATACCACACTGGAAAGTTATTTGATGAGTGGACTGGAGCTGCTAAAATTAAGACTTAAATCTGAAAATTTGTCCAAAGGCTCTGAAAGACTATCTTTATCATGGGTGGTGTAAACCTTTCTGTAAAGGTAGATTTGCCACTGGATGCCACATGCCACATGGGGTCATGTTGGTCCTGGTGATATGAAAAGACCATTTAGGCGCAAATGAGTGCTTTTTGCTTGTGGAGTCCTAATCCTGCTGATAATGCTGATAACACGCTATATATATATATATATATATATAAATATACATATATATATATATTTATTTATTTGTCACTCACAAATAGGAGGAAGAACTGGGCCTTTTTGGAGGCATATTCTGTGAACAAGTGTTTCAGCCATAAAACCCTGTGTCTCTCAATGGTAATTGAAGTAATCCTGTTTTTTAAATCACACATGCACATGTTGGGGTATTCAAACTAAAGACAGCTTTCATTTTATTGATGGAACCAAGTGAACGGTTGTTATGCCTTAAGTAAATAAACCCCACCATATGTATGCATTTAGGGCATTATTTTTAATATTGACTGGAATGTACCTTTTATGCTACAAAATGAATAAAAGCATGATAGTTTGTTGGCAATAAGGCCCAGAATGTTGGTATGAATCAGAGGTTAGGCACTTTGGGCTGTGAGATGGGTAAGCAAACTGAACAGGAATGGATGAATATCATATTGCATCTTCAGATGTACAAAAAAATACTATTTCTGAAAGACTGATAAAAGAGGATATGAGAAAGTCAACATGGCAGTTTTCAATCAGACAATGTTCAAGAGCAAAATGTTTCAACGTTATCAGTCTCAGATCAGAAAAGAAGGAAATTAGAACATTATAAACTAAAAAGAAACCCACAATGACCACAGAACAATGCTGAATTATTAAATTAAAACTTGATGAATGCTGTGTTATAAGAGACACAATCCTCTAGCATGATTTCATGGTAATTTATGCAGAAAATTAAGAACATCAGAACACAAGTGAAGGATAATATTTAATTTAAACTAACAGATATATAATTACAAGTTGGATAAAAGACAGCTAAACAGGTTGTTCTGGGTATGGTAACATACTGAATAAACAGTTCTACACAGATGAGGTGTGTGACCGCCCCCAATATTCCCTTTCCCCCCATACACACCCTCTTTGCTCCCTATCCACACCTGCATTTATTTCCTATTACTTTTAGTAAAAGTACTCCAGTTCTAAAAAGAAAAAAAGAAGACCCTTGATGAATAGCAAGGAAAAATCATCAAAACAGCAAGACAATGTCAAGGTAAAATAACAAAAAAAACCTGAAGTTCACCTCTGCAATGCATACATGTTTTTCCTTATTAAAGACCCTACAAAAGAAGACAATTGCTATTAATCCATCAAAAAGCACCCAGCAGTTAAGTCCTGTTGTGGGTCGAAAAAAACAAAGCTTGTTTGTGAGTGGTGGCTGGCCAGACAGGGTATATTTTTGCAGAATCTCAGTTAGGTTGAGGTCTAGGCTTGATGGGGCCATCTTACCACAATTAGGTCTGTTGTGGACTAAATCAGTTTACCCAGAACTACACTAAAGTTGACTACATTATAATAGCATGGTGATTCAGCGGGTAGGATCTTGCCTTTGCAGGTCACAGGTTCAAAGAAACTATCTGTATAGAGTTTGTATGTTTGCATGGTTTTCCTCCAGGCAACCTGGTTTCCTCTCACATTTCAAAAACCCGCAGTTAGGTTAATTGTCTTCTGTCCAAAATGGCCTTGGACTGTGTATTGACATATGACTATAGTCATCATATTTATACACTTCCCATTTAGACACAGGAATGTATATGTTCGTATATGGAATTTTTCTGGCTGGTAAGATATACATGTGACTTCAGGATCATCTTGAAAGCTGCAATATCTAGACAATTTAACATGCAAATTTTAATGTCTCTTGATACAGGGAGTGTAGTGATTAGTGAAGCAGTCCGCTTTTCCAGAGTCAAAGTATACATATTCAATGTGCCTTGTGTTTGGGGCTTTTAGAGCACAAAAGTAGAGGGTGATATGAATGCAGTACACCAAGTAAGCTAAACCTGTTGCTTTAGGTCATATCATTGCAGTTGAAACATTTATAAAGTGTCCGCCAACACACTTCTAAACACAGGTAACCCTCTCTAACCGAGCTGTATGTGTATAAAGAGAAAACATCTTCATAGCTTATTTCAAGCTACACTGTGTAGAATGTAGGTAACCCTGGAGACACTTTTCAAACCCCCTTCTGAAGATGCCTTAAAATAGTTGTGGACATCACTAGGCATAGCCAAGCCAGAGACATGTGCCACAAAGTAACCACAAACACAAACGCTCCTCCTACCAACCACCAATGCTGAGGTAGACATTCTTCCACTGGCTATCAATGTTGGACTCCTATCACCAGTGCTATACCAGTTATTCTTCCACTGACCATAAACACTAGGTCATGCTTATTACAGCTAAACACCCATTGTAAGAGATTTTTCCTTCTACAACCGTACATGCTGTTTCCACTGACCAACAACGTTGGCACATTACTCCTTCCACTGATCAACAATGGTGCACTATTTTTCCTCCCAATGGCCAAAACTGTTAGGACATGACAAAACATGTTGGGCTATTTTTTACTAACAATCCTGGGCTATTCTTCCTTCTACTGACCAACACTGCTGCAACATTCCACTGGCCAATCAAGCTTGCTCATGCTTTTTCTCACCAACAATGCAGGGCAATTCTTCTCACAGACCAAAAAAAAAAAAACTTTACCAGTCATCCATGTAATAGGGCATTTGTTTTCTAATACCCATCTATTTCTTCCACTTGCCACTAAAGTGAAAGGGCATTTCTTTCATATGAGCAGTCTCTGGTATTCTTTTGTTACATGTGAGGAATTGCTTTTGGTGAACTTAAAGGGGAAGTAAACTGACAAAAAAAAACAACTCACTCACCTTTACCTTCGCAGATTAGTTGATCCCTCCCACGGTTTCCTGGATCGGGTCCTCCTCATTTGCTTCTTCGTCCCATCACAGAGGAAGTAACATGGAGGGGCCTTGCCCTTTCTTTTCTTTTTTTTACATCTGTGCCTATAATTCTAAGGTGTATATTTTGTCTCCCTTCCTATGGTGGGCCCTAATTATCTCAGTCCACTACTTAGATAGCATATTGCTTTTATTAAAATCAGTGCCATTTAAATGTGTACAAAGACCCTCTTAGGATTAAAGACTGTAAAAAAACAACATAAAATACAGAGTCCATATTTTATTTAAAACACAACATTCTGCTTTACTTGCATCAATAAATCTTTGAAATGTCAGTGACAATTTTTTTCAAATCACCATACTTTTATATTTAAACATCAAATCCAGAGAGATAAAGAACCCAACTCTGACTAAATGAAAAAGATAATTTGGGATGACAGTTACTTAATTTATTATGCAAATATTTTGTGGTAAACATTGGAAAGTTCAGCCATAAGTATATTAAGAAATTGGGGAGGCATTATTTAGTATTCAGCACCTGTTTAAGGGCTTATATACTGAGTAAATGTGTATAATCCCATCAGAAGGTGGAGATTTAATTCAAACAAACATCATTACTGAAGGGTATGTTTACTAAAGAACAATGTGATGGGAATCAGATATTATTTCAGGAACAGTACAAAACTTTTCTCAGTGTTTTGTCAACATTGTACATGTGGTGTGATAGAAAAGCTAATATGTCTACCACACAACAAATTATATGGGTGCTAGCTTGTGATATCAAATAATTTAGTTGAAAAATATATACATATTCAGGGTGACCTGTTGAAGTTCAAAGATTCTGAGTATTGAAATGAGGAAGAAAGGTGATTTAACCACCTGAGCGTTACACTGAGGTCTAGATTTCTGTACCAAAAGTGATCCACTGTTTTTCATGAAATTTTTTTTTAAATTTGTAGACCTGTAACTTACAGAAATATGTCCGAACAAGGGTTCTAGTAGATAATATAAATATAAAAAATGTATTTACTTTCATTTTGTTTTATTTTTTTGTATTGGATTGGATACGGGAGTTTGTATTCTATCCAATACAAAATGAGCGTTTGAATTTACCAGTTATGTACTTTGTATTAATTTTATATTATTTTGTATTGGATTGGATACGCAAGTTTGTATCCAATCAAATACAAAATATAAATTTGAATTTACAAGTTATTTACTTTTATTTTATTTTTTTTTATTTTTTGTATTGGATTGGATACAGGAGTTTGTATTCAATCCAATACAAAATGACAGTTTGAATTTACCAATTAAAAACTTTGTATTTATTTGAATTATTTTGTATTGGATTGAATACAGGAGTTTGTATTGAATCCAATACAAAATGAATGAATGAGTTTCTATTTGAATTTCCCGCACACGTGCCGACGTCATCACGCACGCAGAAGCCTTCCGGTTTTTTTATCCGCCGGACGGCTTCTCGCTTCAGAGATCATCCGGCGCTGGACGAAGACGGACGTGGACGATCAGCGGGACCAGGTAAGATGCCGGCCGGGATCTTGTGTTCAGCCGGCCGGGATCTTGTGTTCAGTCGGCCGGGATCTTGTGTTCAGCCGGCCGGGATCTTGTGTTCAGTCGGCCGGGATCTTGTGTTCACCCGGCCGGGCGGCAGAACACAAGATGCCAGGCAGCGGAACACAAGATACCGGCCGGCATCTTACCGGTCCCGCTGGCACCCGACGCTGGAGAGGGAGATCGACGGACGACGATGGACGGAGGACGACGCTGGAATAGGAAAACGACGCTGGAATCCTTACCTCCATGGTCCCGCTGGATGTGCACAGCGGGACCATGGAGGTAAGGATGTGACAAAAATACGGGGTTAACCATCCTAGCCATTTTTTTTTGCCCGACCTTCGTACGGGCATAGCGGCTAGGTGGTTAAGTAACTTTGAATTAGGCATACTTGTTGTGTCAGGTGGACTAGTCTGATCTAGGATTTAAAGAGAGTATATCAAGCAAAAATAGCAGTTCTCTGGGCAAAAAAATATGTTTATAATGACAAAGGTCAAAGGAGAATATTCAGGCTGATTTAAGCTAATGGAAAGGCAATAATATTTCAAATAACCACTTGTCACAACCAATGTATGCAGAAGAGCATCCCTGAAAGCGCAATGTTGAACTTTGAAACAGATGGGCTACAGCAGAAGGAGACCACACTGGGTGCCACTTCTGACAACTAATAGGCATCTGAGACTACAATTTGAATCTAATCCAACAGACCACATTTGAGATGTGGTAATCATTATGTTCATGCAGCCAAAAAATTGAAGCAACTGTTGTTGATTATGTTTTCATGCAAGTGTGGAAAAAAATCCCTGAGGGACATTTTTAGCACCTTTTTTAATCCATGCCACAAAGAATGAAGGTAGTTTTGAAGGAAAATGGGACCAAATGTAGTATTAGCAAGGTGTCGTTCATTGTATACCAGAATGTTGGCTTTGAACATTTGTAATTGAACATCGATTACAAAAATCACATGGCAGTGTTAAGAAATACCCACTAACCATATATCATGCATGCTGTATGATTTTTAATAATAAAAATAGTGCTGATAAACTACTTTTTTTTTACTGACCATTTTGCATAAACACTCTTTCTTAGTGCCCATTCATGTTATTGTGGTTTGTATCGCAAGTAATGTCATTGTGTTACAGCTGCCCAAAAGAGAGCCTTGAGATCAGTCTCTTTTTCCCCGCGGAGGAAAAATGCCTCGGGATGCTCTGGCTGCTCTTTCTGCACATGCCCTGATCTCGGGCATGTGCAGAAAGAGCAGTCAGAGCATCCCGGGATACGTGATGTAGGTATCTCGGGGTACTCTGCACTCCAAATAAAAAGGCGGTGCTGAACCCTTTTTTTTTGTTGCACTTAAAAAAACCAAAAACAAACAACTTTTTACTTTACATTACAAGTACAAATGTTGACTTTAGGTAAATTTTAAGAGTGACTCAAAATCAGAAGTTCCTAGAGACAATAATCAATAATGTATGGCTACCCTAAACATCATCTTTACTTGCCTTAAGTGGTAGCAGTAGTGTCAGAAACAGTGAATGATGTGTGGATGGATGGCAGTGACCAAGCTGTCTGCAAGTTGTATGACAGACTATATGCACTGAATATGACATTTCGTTTTAAATTGTATATGCAATCCCAATGTGGCATCTCTACTTTGGCTTTAAGTTTTTAAATAACTAATGACAGGGTGTAATCTGTTGTGTGGGGTTTTACACCTAAGTGTACATTTACATAATTTTAGAATCTGCTAAGGACCAGATGTTTTTTTTTGTTGTTATGCCCTGATACATAAAATCTTTGAATTAGAAAATGGTGTGCTTTTTTTTTTTAAAAAAAAATATTAGTTTTAGTCTGACCACTAACCTGACCAGTTTTAGGTAAAAATTATATTTCTACATGGCAAAAAATGCACTAGTAGGTGTCGTAGACCCAATAGTCATAACATGCATGCTGCTGATTCTGTGTAATTGAAAATTCAAAACAATGGCTTGTTAAAAAAAATTGCAGTATTGTGTCAATTAGTGAGGTAATTCATTCTGTTATAAAATAGGGGCCAATTTCACCCAAGAGGAAGATAAAGACAAAGGGCAGAGTTTTTGTAGCCAAAAAAAATTAAAAATTTAGCGTTCAGTTCAGAATATAAAGCAATACAGTGCAAGTGTGTAATACATTGCAACAGAATCAATCATGTGTATATGACAAATTAATAAAAAGAGGACATAGTTGACATATATTTGTTCATGAAAGTAACAAGCAATTGTTGTAATAGATTAAATCCATTCACAGACCAATGGTGGTTGTTAGTAGATGTACATATTTTTCATATTGGAGTGTTCAGTGTTAGGTTACAGTACCTGACGCCTTTTGCTTGGATTGGTTTCCTCAGGGGTATATTTCATATTTGTTAACATCTGGCTGGTATATAGTATAATATTAGATAATTGGTTAGGGAGTTAATTATTAACGTAATTGGGAAAGGGAATAGGAAGAAAAGGAAAAAATATATAAAAACATTACATTTTAAATTTTCAAAAAAGGGTTGGTTCAACAGTCTGTACAAATATTCACATGTAATTCTTATCAACTATATTGACACTATTTATAATAACGTATATTCTTTGTTGAATAGTATTAGTGATGAGTGAATTTCTCGAAAATTTGATTCGGCCGGTTCGCCGAATTTTCCAAAAAGATTTGCTTCGATCTGAATTTATTTGCGGCGATTCGCAATAAAAAACAGCTATTTCCGGGCTGCAGAGAATCTTGATAGAGGTGTAGAACACTGTGCCTTGCAGTTACACGCATAAGGAGTCTGCTGTGGTAGTGACCTAATACTGTGAGTCAGTATGACATGATGACAGACGTCGCTATTAGAATCACTGCACACTTCACTTATTTGGGCAGTGACGGGGCCAAAACTGACCAAATAACTCAAGTATGAACTCAGCCTTACAGGTCCATGTTAGCGTCAACAAGAAGCACACTCCTTTTACACCCTCGTCAGCTGATTCCACAGAGATGTCTACAGAACCTGTTCTAATTACCGCTTATACAAGTAGAGCTCCCCCCGACAGAGTGGAGGGGGTGTCAGCAGTAAGTTTGTGTTGACGTCACTGATTCCTTTGCCCTTCCTCTGATCCCTCAGAACAATAACCCACAAAAAATGGATCCTGTCTGTGGAGCATATGCCTTCACTCGGTCAGCATTTGCTCAATAATCCATCAGTATTGCCAATGCCAAAAAAAATGGAATATTTGCATGTCTTCTGTGTTTTGTACCCACTCCTGCTTTTGGTCACCAAATCATAAGCCAATTCTGATGGGACCATACAGGCCTTACAGCTGCTACACAGACAGGATCCGTTGTGCATCTCTTTTTTCCTCCCTTCTGACAGATCAGAAGAAGGGTCAAAAAAATAGTGATGTCATTCAGGCCAAAAAGGCAAAATAGTGGCCCAGTCATGGAGTGGGCAGGGTGGGAGAACAGCGTGAGAAGTCCACAGAGTGGCACAATGACATAGTGGTGAGGTGGAAGCAGCATGAGAAGACCACAGAGTGGCCCAATGACAGAGTCTGGAGGTGGCGGCAGCATCAGGAGGACGTTAACATGGTCATATGTAGAATATGTGGGCAGAAGGTGAAGATTGGCCAGGGTGCCAATGTTGGCACCACGGCCCCTGCGTCAACATATGCAGCGCCAAAGCGTCACGCACTTTACTGTGGCAGTTATTTGTGGTGAAAGCGTTTAGTGGCCTATTTCAGTAGTTTAGTGGCCTATTTCAGTAAAAAAAGAAAAATATATTCTCAGTTCACTTCTGCAGTTATTTGTGGTGAAAGCGTTTAGTGGCCTATTTCAGTACAAAAACAAAAATATATTCTCAGTTCACTTCTGCAGTTATTTGTGGTGAAAGCGTTTAGTGGCCTATTTCAGTACAAAAAGAAAAATATATATGCAGTTCACTGTTGAAGTTATTTGTGGTGAAAGTGTTTAGTGGCCTATTTCAGTACAAAAAGAAAAATATATTTTCAGTTCACTTCTGCAGTTATATGTGGTGAAAGCGTTTAGTGACGTATTTGAGTATCAGGAGGAGGCCAAATGACAGAGTCTGGAGGTGTCGGCAGCATCAGGAGGCTACAGAGTGGCACAATGACAGAGTCTAGAGGTGGCGTCGGCAGCAGCAGCATCAGGCAGAGACCACAGAGTGGCACATTGACAGAGTCTGGAGGTGGCGGCAGCATCAGAAGGCTACAGAGTGGCTCAATGACACAGAGGAGTGGCAAAGGCCTAAATGTTTCTGGCGCAGGCAGAGGTCGCAGCAGAGTAAGAGGGCATGTCAGCAGGTGTTGCAGCGAGAGGCCTGAGCTCCCGGTGTCATCTAGCGGTCGTGTCTTGACCAGCAACCCAGCGGTTCTTGATTGGTTAACTCGGTCATCCACTTCATCCCAAGTGACATCAGACACCGCCAGCCAACAGTCGGTGTGTTCGTAAGACACAACCCTTAGTTGGCATGGCTCGGGAGCAGGCCCTGTGCCCTCACCTGTCCTCAAACTGCCTCTGTCCTTTGCTGTTCCCTCAGCCATGAAAGTATTGTATGCTGTGGGCTCAGCACTACTATACAGTGAGGACGAGCTAGTAGAGGACAGTCAGCAGCTACTGCCCAGCCAAGATCTGGAGGAGACATCCGCCACTTCCTCCGCTAGGCGGGCAAGTAATGATGAGGAGAGTGGCGTGGGAGGTGGTGTTGCGGGCGGTCAGGCTCCTGACCCAGAGACCGTTGAGGAGGACATCAGTGACGTGCAGACACTACTCGACGATTATAAGCTCTGCGTTGTTAGAAAGAAGGCTGCTTTTTCTATCAGTGCTAGTAGTTGATTTTCTATTTCTACCTTAGCACTGGGGGGCCTAAAGCAGACTCCAATAATTAATTGTGTGTTATTCAACCCCACATTTAACTCCACCCATAATGTCTTAACCTCATCGCTTGTTCCATCCACAATTTCTTCTTTCACGTTCACTTTCAGATCACTTCTCACATACACACAGACACCACCACCCTTTTGTTTGGTTCTGTCTTTACGAAAGAGAGTATACCCAGGAATATTGACAGCCCAGTCATGTGAAGAACAAAGCCAGGATTCAGCAATGTCAACTAAGTCATAATTCGACTCACTCATTATGATCATCATCATCAAGAGAAGAGGGTGGCAGAGAGTGGCAGCTTGCCCGTGAGGCATCAGCTCAGCCAGCAAGGTGGTACATGGCTGGGAGTCAGCCGGGTGGCAGCAGTGGGAGGTCAGGAGCCAAATGTGCCTGGGGTAGAGTGGTGTGGCAGTTTTTAGTTAAGCCACCGGAGGTTAGGCCATATGTAGAAAATGTGGGCAGAAGGTGAGGCCTGCCCAGGGTGCCATTGTTGGCACCACGGCCCTGCGTCAATATAGTCAGCGTCACCATAAATTGGCCTGGGAGAACCGTGGCTCCGATGTGGTGGTCTAGTCTGCCGCCGGAACCGCTGCATCCCCCAGTGGCACGCAACGGGTTTCAGGCAGTCAAGGCTTCACCACTTCAGCCGAAGGGAGCTGTATGTCATTTTCATCTTCTGCTGGTCCAGATGCTCTTGCTCCTCCTCCTCGTCAGTCATTCAGTCTGCAATCGATCACTGAAACGATTGCCAATAGACAACAGTATGCTTGCACTCATTCAATGGTGCAAAAGCTGAATGCGGTGGACTCTGCACCTTTCAGAGAACTGATGGCTTGTGCCGAGCCGAGGTGGAAAGTCCCAAGTCGTCATTTATTTGCGAAAAGGTCAGTACCATTCCTGCACAAATATGTAGAACAGAAGGTGGGCCAGTCCTTGAGCCTGTCGGTGTCTGCCAAAGTGCATGGCAGCGCCGATGTGTGGAGCTGTAACTACGGTCAGGGACAATACATGTCCTTTACGGCCCACTGGGTGAATGTGGTTCCTGCACAGCCACACCAGCAACTTGGCCAGGTGACACCGCTTCCGGCTCCGCTTTCTCACACTGATGATCCTGCGACAACGTCCGCCTCTGCCTCCTCATCCTCCGTGTCCTCAGCCTCCACAAAGTACACCCACCTTGAGCTGCAGGGGCAGAACAGCATCCCCCAACATAGGCTGATATGCGACGTTTCCACCTGTTGGAATTCCACCATCCACATGTTGGACCCTCGCTACCGGTCCAAAATGGGGACCTTTTTTACACCCGCTGAGAGGGAGGACAAACTGAACTACTACAGAAACATCCTATGTAGTCAGTTGGCCGCTGCCTATCTGCGCCATCGTCCATTGTATCGAAGGTCTGACTGGGGGGGCTCTCTGCACTCATGTTCCACTGCCATGGCTGCTGGGGAGGGGTGGGGTGGCAGGAGCAGTACCAGCTCCATCAGCAGCAGCCTGAGTCAAGAGTCGCTGATGAGCAGTTTTCTTCACCTGGATAGTGAAGGAACTACTCACTAGCTGCTAGACAGAGCAGAACCTGAACCAGCAGGTGGTGGCATACTTGGAGTGCACCCTGCCAGCTGTCATTAAAGATCCGCTGGACTACTTTGTAGCCAAACTGGATTTGTGGCTACAACTGGTTGAGTGTGCCCTGGAAAAGCTGTCCTGCCCGGCCAGTAGTGTGGCATCAGAGCGGGTGTTTAGTGCGGCGGGGGCCAGTTACCCCAAGAAGAACTCACCCAAAATGTGGATCAGGCATGGATCAGCCAGGATTTCCACCCACCAATGCCTGATGCATCTGATTAGATGATCTATGCCACCTCACCCAAACCTTGAAAAAAGAGACCGGTTTCTTCTGGCTACCTGCCTCAGCTACTACTCTGATGCTGCCACCCGCCTGATGCCACACATCAGATGCCAAGTGCTCCTTCTTTCAGCCACCTTTGTCAGCGGGTACTGGTATTGCCACCCACCGCCCCACTCTGTCCCCGGGTCACTTTGTGGTCTCCTGATGCTGCCATCTCCACACTATGTCACCTTGCCACTCTGTGGTTTACTGATGCTGCTGCTGCCATCTCCACACTATGTCACCTTGCCACTCTGTGGTTTACTGATGCTGATGCTGCCATCTCCACACTATGTCACCTTGCCGTTCTGTGGAATCCTCCTGATGCTGCTGCTGCTGCAATTTCCACACTATGTCACCTTGCCATTCTGTGGTCTCCGCCTGATGCTGCTGCTGCAGCCACCCCTACACTCTGTCAATGTGGCACTCTGTAGCCTCCTGATGCTGCCGTCACCTCCAGACTCTGTCACTGTGCCACTCTGTGGTCTTCGCCTGATGCTGCTGCTGCTGCCACCTCCAGACTCTGTCAATGTGCCACTCTGTGGTCTCCGCCGGGTGCTGCTGCTGCCGCCGCCACCTCTAGGCTCTGTCATTGTGCAACTCTGTAGCCTCCTGATGCTGCCGCTGCCTCAAGACTCTGTCGTTGTGCCACTATGTGGCCTCCTCCTGATATTCAAATACGTCACTAAACGCTTTCAACACATATAACTGCAGAAGTGAACTGAGACTATATATTTCTTTTTGTACTGAAATAGGCCACTAAACGCTTTCACCACAAATAACTGTACCAGTGAAGTGCGTATATATTTTTCTTGCTGTACTGAAATAGGCCACTAAACGCTTTCACCACAAATAACTGCAACAGTGGACTGCGTATATTTTTTCTTTTTGTACTCAAATACGTCACTAAACGCTTTCAACACATATAACTGCAGAAGTGAACTGAGACTATATATTTCTTTTTGTACTGAAATAGGCCACTAAACGCTTTCACCACAAATAACTGTACCAGTGAAGTGCGTATATATTTTTCTTGCTGTACTGAAATAGGCCACTAAACGCTTTCACCACAAATAACTGCAACAGTGGACTGCGTATATTTTTTCTTTTTGTACTGAAATAGGCCACTAAACGCTTTCACCACAAATAACTGCAACAGTAAAGTGCGTATATATCATACAGATGAGACCACCTTACTGCAGACCTTATAAGTTCCTGTACTGTATTACAATGAGTAAGTACAGTATAACCTTTTTTGAAAATTTAAAATGTAATACTTATATATAAGTATATATTTTTTCCTTTTCTTGCTATTGCCTTTCCCAATGACGTTAATAATGAACTCCCTAACCAATTCTAATATTATACTATTTACCAGCCCGATGTTAACGAATATAAAATATACCCCTGAGGAAGCCAATCCAGGCTAAACGCGTCGGGCACTATAACCTAACATTGAACACTCCAATATGAAAAATACATCTACTAACAACCCCCACTGGTCTGCGAATGGATTGATATTCTATTACAACACCTATGTAATGATTGCTTCTTTGTTACTTTCATGAAGAAATATATGTCAACTATGTCCTATTTTTATTCATTTGTCATATACATATGATTGATTCTGTTGCTATGTATTACACACTTGCACTGTATTGCTTTATATTCTAAACACTAAAATTTTTTTTGTTGCCACAAAAAACCTTGCTCTTTGTGTTTATCTTCCTCTTGATATAAATTATTTAGGGTTGGGCCATTTATTGATACTGTGCACAATTCACTGGGTATACTTAACCTTTCCCTAGAACCTCTGTCTAAGCTATTGTCAGTTTCACCCCTTATTTAAGGAAGGAAGGCAGTACATGTTGTACGTTCTGATTATAGCGCACATCTCTCTGAAAATCTGTAAAATTGTTGTTCCAGACACTGTTCAGAAGAACAGTACCTTAATTAAAAAGTTGATCTGAGAGGGGCTGCGCTGCTGAAATGGTCTCAAATGCTTTAAAATGACAACCAAAACTTTAAAGACATGGAAGAAAACAGAAAAATATCATTCGAATGGATAGAAAAATAGCCGAAATGGCAAAAACTCTACCAATGATCAGCCCCAGGAAGGTCTAAAGATGGTCTAAAGTTACCTGTGAGTAATTAAAAGAAAAATAAATATATATATATATATATATATATATATACACATACATACACACTATATACACATACACAGCAGACATAAGAAATATTTTTGTTTCATTTTGAAGTGTGAAAAATCACCAATTTCCCATACTTACATAGTTGTAACGTATTATACTTATATTTTAAGAACATTGGAACCTCTTAGAGGACCATACAGACTAATAGCCCCAGTACAGGCATACAAGTACACAAATATGCATTTTTATAACCATTTGGTTTAGGCCCAGTTAACCGATTAGTATGTTTTAGGGTTGTGAGAAACCAACACCTTGGGGACACCCATGTAAAATTGGGTAAACATACCAACTCAATACAGTGTGACTGTTACAAAATAAAAACCCTGGCTGCCACTGCCAATTTGAGATTGGCTCTTTGATCCCTGACCTGATACTGCAATACATAGCTGGCTTTCAGCATAAATGTTTGAATAAGGAAATGTAAGAAGTCAGTGAATCTTTTACGTATAATGCTAGTATTAGTCGTTTGATATACTTTAAAAATCATATTTTTTTTTTAAAAGACCAAGATTTTCCTTTTTTTTTTATTCTTTATATTCTTTTATTCTTTATAATAATGAGAAAAAATGTCACAATTTTACATTTCCCAGAACAACAGTAATATATATATATATATATATATATATATATATATATATATATATATTGTTTTTTTAAAGAAACAATATGCTGCTTTAGGGCTTTTAGGATCAAGCAGCTGTGTCTCAAAGATTGTTACTCATTACCATTTTGTACACTCCTTTAAATCAGGTGTTGCTTTCAGACTTCTCAGTAGGAGAAGCAGAGATAACAGCAGTGCTGTTGGCAAAATAAACAATGTATGTATTGTGAAATCCTTATACCAGGTCTTGCTTGGAATTGGAGACCACATTTTTGGATGCAGATCATACATATACATATACATGCACACACATATATTTAATAAAACAGGTGTTACACCTTTATATATCAATATTTTTGCCATTAGCTAAAAATACAGAGTAATGTTAAGTAACAACCACACTTTTATTTTGTTCGGGGAGTGCAAACAAGGCTTTGTTTTGGAAATATGTTTTTCTATTTTCTTTTTAAACATAGGGCTTTAATTAGGGTATCTGACATTCACTGGTGGGAATCAATTACTCACATTAAAAAACATGGACCTAGAAGATTCCCACGAGTGTCCGATTCCCTGTTTATCAAATATAGCTCATAAAGTGAATGTAGAATAATGGTTTCTTATTTGACTTTGTGGTATAGTTTTAGTAGAAAGTAGTTTTATTGTAAATACAAAATATAGACTGTATGTTATATTTTTTATCCTTTGACAATTGTACTATGGCACTGCAAATAGAAAAAGTTTTTTGTACATTTTTTTGCAACACTTAGGTTAAAAATAAATAAATCGATAAAAACATGAAATAAAGAAAATAGGCAGAAACATGTAATTTAAAGAGAGAGCATGATTAGATAGGGTTGATGGTTGATAAGGATCAAATTATGGTTAAAGCGGACTTAAAACCAAAATTTTTACTTTATATAAAAGGGTAGATAACCCTATCTTTTTTACTCTAAATTATTTTTTTTGTTAAAAAAGGGGGAAGCCCTCCTCTTCTGTCATTACCACCACAGTAAAGACTGGATAGGAGCACAAAGCCTTCTGGGAGAACCACATCACGTATCCCAGGAGGCTTCAAACTGCTCATTTTGCGCATAGTCATTCTTGGACATGTGCAGGAGCTTTTTCCTGCAGCCACAGTGTGGGATCAAGTGAAGTAGCCATAAGAATAAAAGAAAGAAGATGGTAGGGGAAGATTCCTTCGTGCCAAAACAAAGGAGGATTCTAGAATGGTGCGAAACCAAACCAAGGACAATGCTGGAGGGATCTGCGGAAGTAAAGGTAAGTGGGATTTTTTATTTTATGTTTAGTTCCGCTTTAATAAGAGGTAAATAGACATGCACTCTACTTCTTTTTCACATCAAGATTCATATTTGTACGTTAACACACCTCAAATGAACAGAGACACATATTCACGTGCATTACCATGTCAGCATTAGTTTTGCATGCAATAGACCTGTATTCTGGCTTTGGCAGTTAATTCAAAAAAAAGGTCTGCCAACTGCTGAGCCTTGCATGTGAACAGCAACGTGTGTGTTTGCGTTTAGCTAAATGCCCTTTCCTGCTATAGTGAGAACAAACCCTAACTGCAGCAGCTCCTGCATGTTGCTGTATAAGTGAAAACTGGTTAATGGTTTAAAGGGCTCAACAAATAATCACTGCATGTAGTAGCAGCAATCATTCAAAGTGGAGTCTCTAGCTGTACTTTTCACAATTGATTTCCAATGTCCTTTATTTAGGTCAATGGGATCTCAAGGAGGTTTCAGGTGATACAAAAATGTTATAGCTGAAATGGCAAATGTTTAGGAATTGCTTCAATGCAGAAAATGAATTGCTTATTTAGACTTGCTGTAACCTCAGTCATTGCTGTATACATGTAAAGATGTAAGTACACCCCATGAAAATTGCCTTTTTTCATATTTGAACAGGTAAACATTAGATCATACAGGTGAAGGTGACATACTTAAACACAACACATAAAACTGATTTGGAGCATTCTCATATTCTAAATAAATGAAGAAGCAGAAAGAATATTGTGAAGTGGGTTGCTTTGCTGCTTCAATGTCTGGGCAACCTACATTAAGCCCACTATTGATTCTGCATCATAATAGGGTGTAGTTACTAAGAATGTCAGTTCATCTGTCTGAAAGGTAAAAATTAAAATAGAAATGAAACTTTTAACACAATAATGACCAGAAGAACATTAGCACCAAAGTAAAGGTAAAAAATAATTGAAGGAGTTATGGACTGGCCTACCTAGCTAAAGCCCTTATTTGAATCCCATTGTAATGTTGTGGAGAGATTTGAAATGGGCTTTTGATAAAATAAAACACAAATATTTTGCAGTTGAACTGCTCAGAATTCCTACAGACCAAACTTCCTTTCATACTCACTAATGGCAAAGCAGCATACAAGTGCTCAGCACCTTTGCAAACTCCTTCTAGACTTCAAAACCATTCCAGATGACCACATTACTGGGAGAATACCAAGACATATCAAAACAAAGTGCCTACTTTGAAAAATCTAAAACATTTTCTGGTTTAACACTTTATTTAAGACATAATTTGATATGTTATTTCATAGTTTTCATGTCTTTAAAACTAATGAACAATGTAGACAATAATACATAGTAATAGGAAAATCATTTAGAAAGAATACCCACTAAATCAGAGGGTGTTTTGACTGGTAGTGATGTTTTAAACTAGTTCTGCTATGGGTCGGCGCAACACAATTTAAATGTTCTAAAATGTGAATTGGTATTATATCACTTAAAAGTACTAGAATATTCATATAGCTTTTTTGTCTTACTGTAAGGGCACATCAATATTTGAACATTTTACAATGTTATTGGTGTACGGTCATCTAAATGTTTTAAATGGTTCAAATTCTGACACCAAATTTTATTAGCAAGAAATCTGTAGGCATTGTGCTTTTCAAATTTATTTTTAGACATAACTCAAAAAAATAAGACTAAATAACACAAGCAATTACTGTAACCAGTCATAACAGATCCAATAAATAGGAAATCAGACTACCAATTTAGTACAACCATTAGTAAAAATCAATTGAAATAATTAACTTATAAACATTATCTTGTCATATAATTGGAAACCTCTCCACTGAACTGCAGCCCAATAATTTAACTCATTTAATCCATAATCCTAAACTTTTATTACTTGTTTAACAACCCAAAAGAATTGCTAACCACTGAAGTCTGGGCCATGTGATAATAAGCAGTTACAACTCCAAATATTGCCCATTGTCAAGAGAAAGAAAGGTGACCATGCATGCATATTTAGAGGGAAACTAAAGCAAAAACATAAGAAGGCCCTTGTCCCCTCTGCAATAAAACAAACTGATTTGCCTGTTAACAATTTTTAACTACACCCAGCAATCCTGGCTTTAACTTGGGCGCTACCATTCTCACCTGATCCTCTTTTGGGTTAATTCCTAGCAGCGGGGGCATGTCGATACCCAGCATTGTACACTGAGCTGCAAATACACAGAAAACATTAGGGGCAGGCAGGTTAGTTAAAAACAGACATAACCTGTCAGTTTTGCAATAAATAAACTGCTTGCTTGTAATATTTTATTTTAAAATTATTTCAAGTACTGAAATAAATATAACCTAGCCCTTAAAGATGGGCAAAAACAGCATTAAAACTGGGAAAAAAACATGCTGTTATATTATAAATTTTGTTTTGATAAATATCAACCCAATATAATGCACAAAATAAATATTTTATTATTTTAAATATTTTTCTACATGGCCCCTGCTTCTAGTAAGTATAATATTTTGGCTTAAGAGTATTTTTCAGGCCACAACTGAAAATTTATATATACAATATATAGGGCACCGAGAGTGTCAGGGTCACCACAGGCAGGTAGCACAGAATCACCCAAGGTGTGAGTCTAAGAGACACCAGGTCTTCACCAGGGCACCCCGCAAGGAGTGATGGGCCAGTAGCTTTGAGGCCACTGGGTTCTTTGCTGCTGGGGATCACCAGGTTGCAACCCTTAGGGTCAACGTACCTAAGGATGAAAGCAGGAGCGGCCTCTATGAGGAGACAGGTGGCAGACCAAAGGGGAAGATTGTAGTAAGAGGTCTGGGCAAGCAGCAGACAAACGTATTCAAAGTCCAGGCACGGGTCAGGGCAGGCGGCAAACAAACGAAAACAAAGTCCAAGCTCGGGCCAGGTCAAGACAAGGTAGCTGGTACAAAGTCACAGCACCAGCCTCCATTACAGCTGAGACTAAATAGCCTCTGCACCATTAAGGAGCTCCTCCTCCCTGTGCTGTGTCAGTGTGAGCAAGACTGCCCACAGACATGTAAACCAGGAAGTGCTGCATGCTAACTCAGGCAGAGACAGAGAGCGAATGCGGCACTTGGTAGCTTGATGAAGCAGAGATGCACAGAACACTGCAGGAGCGCTTGGTGGGGAGCGCCGTGACAGAGAGTGTGTGTCAACCCTCCTATCCATAAAAAAGTCACGTGGAATTTGGGTTGCCAATAAAGGAAGGGGGAAAAAAGTGTGTACCCCCTTCCCTTGGCCTTTAATAACCTACCTTGGCAGTCTGATTGGTCAGTAAGTTTGAATGTCAAAGCAGTACTTTGTTTGAAATTTCCCCCAGCGCACTGCCACAGCACGAACACACCTCCCATTTATCATGCTGGGGACACAAGGTCAGGGGACACAGATGCCAGGCAGGCATAGTCGGAGGACACCGCAGGCTTGTGGGGACCGGGTAAGCCTTTTACAATGTCAACCTGAGTGTGGCTTAGGGTTATCGTAAAACCTGTAAATCTGTAAAACCGCCAGGGAGGTTAAGAGAGCCTCTAGATATCCCCCCAGATGTCTCCTCATCTTGAGGAATGGGAACAGGAGTACAGTCCTACATTTGTTTTCCTGTGTTTAGCAGATGCAGTAATCTGTTATTGGCTGAACACGATGACAGGGAAGCTGCCAGTGGAAATGACTGTCAGTGCTCAGCCAACCCAAGAAGGAAGCAGACGAGGACTGATGTTTCCGGCTGCCCTTTTGCTGGATTGGCTGCAGGAGCTCTTCCCAGTTAGAGGCGAGTTTCTGTCACTATATTCAGCCAACCTAGAATAAAGCAGTTGGGTAGCTGACTTCAGCAGCCCTCTAGCTAGATTAGCTGGATACACTGACTTTGAGCAGCTGGAAGCTCCACCTTTGAGGTTGACTTGGGCAGAGCTCCTTTCATTGCGTTCAGCCAACTTAGCTAATAGACAGCCAGGAACAGCTGTGGTTCGTTCCCCCCTTTTGGATTGACTAAACACAATAACAGGAGCTCAGCTCCACTGGGAGCTGCATCTGGGAGGAGCTCCTGTTATCGCATTGTAACAAAGTGAACTATTTGTTAGGAAGAATGACTTAAAACATCTAAAAATCCTTGTTATACTATATTATTGAAAACATGCATTAATTTATATAATACGTTTTGTATATTACCAGCTGCTTTCTTTTCCATGACCTGTCAGGGCATAAATAACCACAACATCCTTCTTATCAGGTCACTCTAACCCAAACAATAGTGGGAAGGAGGACACAAAATGTTCACAAGGCAGAGACTAGACTGTTTACACAAAGCCACCTGTACAACCACAACACATGTATGTTCCCATGTATTTAACCCACTAAAAACAAATAATTCTTAGGTAGCTCTCAAGTGGTAGTACCAGAAAGCCCTACCATTTCTGCTATATGCATTCAGTTAATCCAGGATCAAGGATGCAGCTGGAAACAACTGGACCTGGCTGACTCCTTGTTGTTTTGGTTGAACACACACACAGGATCTCACCCAGTTGGGTGAAATTCTGATTAATTGTTCTGTAACTTGTTCCACAAAGGGGGAGGATATCTCTGGGCTCGCATTTTTAAGTTCTCCCCCTGCAAACTCCCACCATAACACTGGGGTCGTATTGTGTGACTAAAACGCTCTCCCCCAAGGATGGACTTTGCCACCATTGGGTTTAGGTATTGGTTTGATTTTGTCTGAGGGGAGTTGGTTACATACTTCTTCCCCTTTTCATTATTTGGCAAGCCAAGTTCCATGGCACCTTTTATGGAGAAGTGGGGTAAACACGTTTGTTGCCATATTTCTTATCCAGGAAAAAAATGAAGCCAAATAAGGTATAGTTTTAATATTAGGGGTTTTTATTTTTTTTTTAACAAAAAAAAGGACTGTGCAAACTATTAAAAACATCTGATAAAGCCTATAAAGCCTGCACATGTGATTGCCAATGCCTGCACAAGCATTTGTGAATTCCTAAAAAAACAAGTGTTCTGCCTGAAACATCTGCTTGGCATCTAGTTGTGGACAGTAGGCACTCAGGAGTTGTCTTTGATGAACTGATCAGTTTTATTTATTTGTTTAATCATTTTATTTATAATCAAAATGTTTTTTCTATTATAGAAAAATTATGTACAACTGACAAGAATATATATCTTAAATTTAGTTTCATTTTAACCTACAAATAAATATAATTACTGTGTACTGCCAATCCATTTGTTTTTTATTTTTCAGAAAATGTTTGAATATACTAATATAGCTCGAAGGATAAAGCAGTCAAAGTGAAAATAGAAAGAAAAATAAGAGAGCCTTGATTCTTCGTCAACCTCATCAGCTGAAGTTCACTAACTAAATTTCTTGTGGGATGAAGACATTAGAATATTAGTTTTTTTTCTCTTGTAACACATTCAAGAACTGAACAGTATTAAGTAACTACACAACCTTTACAACCAACTACAATCACTAACTAGCAAATGCTGAAAGGCAACAGATAAATTTCATTTCAAAAACAGGGACATCCATTATTCATTTAATACCCTAGCTGAAAGCTAGTTCTAACCCTAAGGGAGGAGAGAAAAAAACAACAGACTAAAATGGGCAAACTCCATTCTTACTTCACAGCATTTTCAAAGAGAAGCAAATTTTTATTTTAAGAGTAGCAGTTATTAAAGCCATCTGTAGGGAACAGAACTGCCCGCAGCAATACTAAAGCACAAAAAGCACAGATGGAATAGCATATTTTGAAAGTACATCTGATTTAGACTATAAGCATCTGAACTGGACCACTGGAGGTTATTACACTTTCTTTCCTAATGAGGAAAGGAATGTTGGTTTGTGCATGTCTTAATAAATTAAACATTTCCAAATTTATTAAAATAGTTTTATTAGATGGTGACTAGAATTGTTTTGTTGACACTGATGGCTAAATTGCAATAGTTGCTGGACAGGATCTAAGCATAAGCAGATGCCACTGAAGACAAATGGATTTATAGACAACTTAAATATTTAATGCAGGAGCGGCACTCATGATGCTCTAGCAGGAAACAGCCATGACAACTAAACCAGACTACTTCCCCAGTGTCCTGTCAGTTGTTCAGAAGAAACAACATGGCTGAGAGTCCTATCATGCATGATGTTGCACCTTGAGAACTTGATGTGGTGAAAATGAGTTGTGCCATTACATGTGTTAGCAGAAAGGGCTTGTTCTGCCTTAGTGGAGGTGCTGGGGCCCATCTGAATAGTTTGTCAGAAAGAAAAGCATATGGATTTGCCAGAGGGAGTCAAGTGGCATCAGAAAAAAGATGATAGACTTATGGCCAACCTTTTGTTTATGGGTTTGTAGAAGGTTATACAAGGAATACCGTGTTTAGTGAGAAGATAGCCTTCAGTATGTCCTAACTTAGCTTTTGCTTATGAACTTTTTGAAATTTGAAAAATTTCAAAGAAGTGATAAAAGGTCCATGGTGAGCAGCTTTTCTTTACCTTCCTGTTCCAATCTGATAGTATCACCTTTGGGTCTGCTTCCCAACAAAGAAAAGGGAAAGTTTAGGATGACCTAAAATTTAGTTTGTCTTACCCAAGAGGATGAACAGTATTGACCCAGATGTCACCGCAGTGCCATACACTTTGTTTAATACTACGTTACCATTTATTCAGGAGATGGGGAAAAAGGGGATTCATGACTCATATCTTGAGAGTCAACACTTACTAGGTTGTAAGTTTGGGAATCAATGGTTTGTGAATAAATGCCTGCAGATGGAATGTACAATTTCTTGTTCATTTTTTGAGGCATTTAGTACTTTCTTGGAGTGGGAGGTTCATTGATGTTTCAGGATGATTTAATGTGTAAATAACTCAAATCAGTAGTAGCAGCTGATCAGCAGCTGACTGTGTAGTAGCATGTGACTATAAAAAGGGATCTAAGAAAGAACTGGTAAATTTGTTTGAGTGTCTAACAGCTACCCTACCATAAAATGTTACTAAATGGATGAAACGTAGTGAAAAAAAAAAAAGCATACACTGATTTTCAATATTGTTTGGTATTATTTATAATAATTATACAAAAAGAAAGATTTCACCCTATGTGTAAGAGAAATTGGCAAACTTCATTTTATCCTTATCCTAAGGATCAAAAACTACCCCTGGCATTAGCTTTTGGAGAAAGATGGGATTGTAGCAAAGAAATGATCAAAGATCTGATTCCATAAAAAATGTAAACATTTTATGTACTCTCAGAATACATATTATAAAAGTTAAAGCGTACCTATCACTAAAATTTTTACTTTACATATCTTGGAGGGGTGGGGTTTAAAACCCTTTTTGTTTAATAGAAAAAAGGTGAAGCTCCTTCTCCTCTGTGCAGAAGATGGTTCTGGCTGCTCCTTCTGCACATGCCCAATTTTCGCAGTGTGAGATCAGGTGATGTAGGCAGAACCCAGAGGAAGAAGAAAGAAGATGGTGGTGCCCAGCTCTTCCTCTATGCACAAGAATGGATAACAGGACTGCACAGTTAGTTCTGCTTTAAGAGTGAACTGGTCCAAATTGACACTTTTCTAATTTACTGGATAATTGGTGATCTTTGGCAAACATATAATACACATCTAATTCAAAATAGCAAATTTAATTTCAATCTAGGTTTAGGCAAAATGGTTAAATCACGACAAACTGGTTAATATAATGACATCAAATGCAAACTTTTTCGGCATAAGGGCTACCTCCTCAGTTGTACCATAATTGCTTATTTTAACACAGTTTGTTTGGTTAATTCCAAAACACAACTTAAAACCAGTGACTTTACAAATAATTTATAAATACCAAGAAGGCGGTTTTTTTTGGTCATATAATGACTAATTTCTATGCACACTGTTCACTTTATTGCACATTCACATTAAAAACTTTATTGTACATTCACATTAATGTGCAATGTACTTTATTGTACATTGCACATTAAAACACATTTTAATACATTTTCTGTTAAAAATGGTTATGTTTTTCTCTAATTTGACAGCTAACAAGCAGCAATAAAGTATTACATTTTACCTGACAATCATACCTCTGATTGAAAATCAAATAAAAAAAAAAGGAAAATGCATGCACAAGTGCATGTGTGATAAATTCCTTCAAACCTGCAAAGCTTATCAGGAATAAACACCAGGATTTCTAATGAACACAATCCACAAAGGAGCTTATTTCAGTATTTTGAATAAAGGCATTAGTATTACATCAAATTACACTATTACTTCTAGCTGAATTTAGTCTAGCCAATTTATTGATTTTCCTAGCAATACAGAGTTCAAGCCATCAAAAATTGTCTGATGTAGTACTTTAACTGCCTTTTATACACTACAATAAAATTCATTATCATAGCGGAATGGCCAAACAGGTTTCTCTAAGCTAAAGTAGTCACCTGTCAGCTTTTATTCACAGCTGTATAACAATAATTACTCGGTTCAGAGGAAAACAATACTGAATTTATATTTACACTAATGAGCTTTACAGAAAACAGGTGATACTGCAGGCTATAGTATATGTGATGGATTTTGTAATCCTTCAACCTGCTAAAAGTAAATCATTATTTACCATTTTACTTCAGGAGGTTGAACATACTATACTGTTGCACATCCAGTATGTGTGTAGTACATATGGTTGCTTCAGTTTTCACATATACACTAGGTACAAACTACATATTTTCAAAAACATTAGCACATGTAGATAGTATTTATTAATAAATCACTGATCAATTTATTGGCTGAAAAGTGTGTTAGCTTTGCATTTTTTGCTGGATCTGCTAGACTGGAGGGCAGGAAAGAGTCTGATTAAACAGAACCGAATCATCCCCAATCAATTGTTGACAGATAGGGAGCAATTTATCCCCCTTGTGATAGCAACAACGTTCAGTTTTAAAAAGACAAATAAATTGTGTGGGGAGTTTGAAGTACATTTTAGGATTGTACACATTTTAGTACATTTGTACAAAAATGAAAAGATATTGTCAGTGGGAAAGGCATATATGCTAGCTGTCTGGTGTAAGACATGGCCCCCTAAAATGGGCTTGATTCATTAAAGCTCTCAAAGGCTGAAAAAGATACACTTTCATCAGTAAACCCAGGGGATCCAGCAAACCTGGAATGAATCCTCTGATACAGTTTAATATCACTATCTGAAAAACAAAAATTCTCTCATGATCTTGATTGAGCAATGTTCTTTGATCATGTTCCCCCACCTACTAGATTGTAAGCTCTTCGGGGCAGGGTCCTCCCCTCCTGTATCACTGTCTGTATTAGTCTGTCATATGCAACCCCTATTTAATGTACAGCGCTGCGTAATATGTTGGCGCTATATAAATCCTGTTTATTATTATTATTATTATTATTAATAATAATAATAATAATAAGGTATATATAACTTTTGTAATATCTGTATTCTTTGTTAGTGGGTTTGATACTATTGATACTCCTTGATTCTGTATATTGTGTTACTATTCAAATTTTACTTAACTCTTTGTTTTGTATTTTGCTTGGACAAGTGTTCTCAAATAAATTTAAAAACTTACACGTGAAGAACTGGTCCACCAGATGTTTCTACTGGTTCGGCAGGGCAGCTATTGTCAAAATGAACATTCTCCCGAGGTTACTGTCTCTATGTCAAACTCTTTCTATATTGGTATCTAGGTCTTATCTCAAAAAATGTACAATCAACAATATCTACATTTTTATGTAAAAGAAACCCCTAGAATTAGGCATGTATGTATCACTGCACCGAAATCTAGAGATGAGATCCGCTTTCCAAATTTTAAATTCTACTATAATGCCTCATTACTGGTATGAATAGTAGATTGTAATGATCACAAATATCAGAAAGTTTTGGTTTAACTGGAAGCCTCATTATTCTTCGCATCCTTGGCAGCGTCTCCCTGGATCCCATATTTGGACCTGCCACCACATTACAAGACTGTGAATCAATATTGTCACCAGAAACAACCAGCTTACCTGTGTGGCCATATATTCAAATACATTTTCTAGTTGGGTTAAGAAAGTCATATAATATGTCAGACGCACATTCTATTTTTGAACAGCTTAATGCGGACTACCAACAGTTACAACATGTTATATCTTATCTCTTTCAGCCTATAAATGGTTCAATGGGTGATGTTTCAACGAATTTTAACATGACTGGGAGTCTGCTTTACAGGCACAATTTACAGAGGAACAGTGGACCCAAGCCTGTGTGCTAGCTCACAAATGTTCCATCAGTACAAGACTTCAGGAAACCTCCTATAAAATCTTAACATGTTCATATGCCACAACAGACTGGTTATATAGATGGTTATCTGACCAGTTTAACCTTTGTTTTTGTTGTATAGCAGTGCAATGCTTTTAATAAAAAAACTAGTGTGAAAAAATTGAAACAAGGAGCAAAAGCATTCTGCAAAAATATGAAACAAACTAAAAGACCCATATTCATAAACATATTCATATTATTAATAAATGTAGACAATTAGTAGAAAATATGGCAAATAAGTTAAATTTGCCATATAAATAAAGTATGGTATAAAGGTGCCAGTTGGAGATTTCTTTAGTTTTCTACTTATTGAAATCTGCTTTAGAAGAAAATGTTGTACACAATTATTTTTATTACAACAATAAAGCATTAATTACTGATGCTGACAAAAAAAGACTATTATAGGTTGCATACAACTGTATACTCCTCAAGCTAATTAAAATACCAGTGCAGATTTTTGCTGGAAAAAGTGCCAGGTTTTAACATGGCTGCTGTCCCCCACTATTTGATCTACTGCTTTACCTTATGATATGATACTAACACTTTTGGAAGACAGACTAAAATAATTTTGTTGAAGGGAAACAGTTTTCTAGTTCGACTTTTGGCTATTAAAAAAATGTATATACATTGTGATAAATAGCCTTTAGGTGTAGTCCTGGATGAATGTTACACTACCCTTTAGTGTATTACTTCATCTTTGAATGCAAAACAGCCAAATTACAGGTCTACATGGCTGCCACCCAACAGTTCTTTTTTACCGGACACGTGCTGGTTTACTTGTTTTGGTCTTGGCAAATAATCCCACACTAAGTTAATGATGTTGAGACCAGACATGTTTCAAATAAAGTTAGATTTCAGGATTTTTGCTAGTCACAGAACTCCTAATGTGTAGTTAGAAGTATTAGTTCAGCTGTCTTAAAGTGCAGACTATTATTATTACTATTATTAATAATAATAAACAGGATTTATATAGCGACAACATATTACGCAGCACTGTACATTAAATAGGGGTTGCAAATGACAGATGAATACAGACAGTGACACAGGAGGAGAGGACCCTGCCCCGAAGAGCTTATAGTCTAGAGGGTGAGGGAATTAACACACAATATGAGGGGAGATATGTAGTGGTGGGAAGTAGTGACGGTTTCAAAAGACAGAAGAATATGGGTAGGCAAGTTTAAAAAAATGGGTTTGGAGTGCTCTTTTAAATGAGCAGAAAGTAGGAACAAAGCAAATAGAGTGAGGAAGACTATTCCAGAGAGTTGGGGCAGCTCCAGAAAAGTCTTGGAGCCGTGCGTGTGATGAGGTTATGAGTGGGGATGTTAGTTGTAGGTCATCGGAGCGGCTGGGGGAGTATTTTTTATCAGGTCGGAAAGGTATGTGGGAAAAGAACTATGGAGGAAGGTGAAATGGAAGCCAGTGAAGGGAACTGCAAAGAGATGCAGCAGAAGAGGAGCAGTGGGAAGGATAGATGAGTCTGGCTGCAGGGTTCATAATAGATTATTGAGGAGAAAGTCGGGTTAGTGGAATACCAAAGAGGAGGATGTTGCAGTAGTCCAGACAAGAGATGATAAGAGCATGTACAAGGAGTTTGGTGGTCTCTGGGGGCAGAATCAAGCATGAGACCTTATCAAGGACTGAAGGAGACAATTCAGGGGTGGACAGATAGATTTGAGTGTCATCAGCATACAGATGGTACTGTAAGTCAAAGGAGGATATGAGACTACCGAGAGGGGAGTTGTACAGAGAAAAGAGTACTGGCCCAAGGACTGACCCTTGGGGAACACCAACAGGGAGGAGAGTGGGAGATGAGGAATTACCACTGAAAAAAAAATTGAAAGGAGCGGTCGGCAAACCAAAAGAGAGCAGTGTCATTGATACCAATAGAGCGCATGATTTCAATTAGAAGGGGGTGATCAGTGTCAAAAGCAGACGAGAGATCAAGGAGAAGGAAGAGGGAAAAGTTGCCTTGAGACTCAACTCTGATGAGGTCATTGGCTACTTTAGTAAGGACTGTTTCGGTAGAATGGGCAGCTTGGAAGCCAGACTGGAGAGGGTCAAGTTGGAGCTCAGGTAATCAGTCTTTTGTAAACAAGGAATGTATGTTTTTGGAAACATATGGGAGAAGGGACGGTAGCTAGAAGGTTGGGAGGGGTCTAGTGAGGGTTTCTTCAGGACAGGGAGAATTATGGCATGTTTGAAAGTTTGGTTGGGGGGGCCAGGGTGGAAGAATGGGCACGGAGTAGATCAGAGGGCATTGGGTCAGGCGGACAGGTAGTAGATGTAGATGATGGGAGAAGAGAGGAGACTTCATTCATAGTACAGGGCTGAGGGAGGCCAGTGATGACATACTGGTGGAAGGAGTGGATATGGTTGGAGTGGCCCAGTGAGTAGAGACATCATGCCTGATTTTGTCAATTTTATCTCTAAAGTAGGTGGCAATGTCTTGGGCAGAGAAGGTTGCTGTGGGGGGAGCAGGTGTGGGGATTAGGAAGGAGTCAATTGTTGAGAAGAGGCTGCAGGGGTTGGAAGCTTAAGAAAAAATGACAGCGGAGAAATAATTTTGCTTGGTGACAGTGAGCTCAGTGTTAATGTTTTATAGCTTGGCTTTGTAGTCCATGAAGTCAGTGCTGAGGCCAGATTTTCTCCACTTGCGTTCAGCTGCACTAACAGTCTTGTACCTGTTTGGTGTGATTGTTGTGCCAGGCACGGGGGTTAGCAGGATGGGGGTAGCAGAAGGTGACAGGGGAAACTTTTTTCTAGAGCCAGAGAAAGAGTGTGGTTGAACAGAGTGGTCGCTTTATCCAGAAATGTGATTTTTGAGAGGATAGGGGTTAGGGACGTAAAGCAGTTTTAGAATAGGTTGTGGTCAAAGTTTTGGATATCCCTCTGCCATTGACCAGATCTGGGATGTGGCAAAGGGAGGCAAGAGTTCGATAGGTTGGAAGGTGATAACGTTGTGATCAATAAAGGGAAATGTCGAGTTGTCAAGGATGTGTGTCAGGCAGTTTATGTTTTGTCTGAGTCCAAATGAGGAGGTAATGGGGAGCAGTTTGGCTGAGAAAGGATGTTTGGGCTCATCCACTGCAACATTAAAGTCACCGAGGATGAGGGTGGGCAGGTCATGGGAAAGAAAGTGTGGGAGCCAAGAAGCAAAGTTATCCAAAAATTGTGATGCTGGGCAGGGGCAGCGGTAGACAACAGCAACAATGAGGGGTAAGCGGCTGAAAAGACAGATGGAGTGAACTTCAAAAGAGGTGAAAATGAGGGAGGGTGGGGTAGGAAGGACTTTGTATGTACAATTAGGTGAGAGAATGGGACCCACACCACCTCCTACTCTGTTGCCAGGTCTAGGGGTTTGTGTGAAGTTCAGGCCTCTATAGGAGAGAGCAGCAGCAGAGTCAGAGTTAGAAGAGGAAAGCCAAGTTTCAGTGAGAGCCAAAAAGTTCAGAGATTTAGAAAAGGAGAAGTTTGTGTATAGAGGTTACTTTATAGCCAACAGATCTGGCTATCTATAGACTGGCAGAGAAAGGGGGTAAGAACTTTATGGGTACGGTGAATGGGGATGAGGTTAGGAGAAGGGGGTATCTTGCTGTGTATGAAAGTGTATGAAAGAGAGAGGCTCTGGGGGGGGGGGG
>NC_092861.1:69712130-69726012 GCF_032062135.1 Pyxicephalus adspersus | reverse complement strand
GATTGCAGGGGAAATTTGTCAGGCAGAATGGGAGACGCACCATACACAATCAGATGAAGATTGCAGGGGAAATTTGTCAGGCAGAATGGGAGACGTACCATACACAATCAAATGAAGATTGTGGGGGAAATTGGGCAGACAAATCTATTGCCTTCTGAACTTCTACAAACTGAAATTAACCCTTCAAGTCTAATGCAATAAAATCCTAAAGGTTTTCCTCTGCTAAAACACTGTAGGACAACAAAGGTTTGTAGCTGTACAAAAAAAGTGTAACACAATTACAGTTTAAAGAACTTTATATTAGGCTAGTATTAGCTTCTACTGATATAATAATTTTGTACTATAGAGTATCTAATAAATCAGCAATAATAATAGGTTAATAAAGTGCTGTTACATATTAAAACATTAGGGGGAAGGCACAACTATAGGAACAAGTATGTTCCCTTGCAGTGATGGGTTTTCAATTAAATAAATCTATATATTATTAAATCGGGAAATGGGTGAAGTTTATCAATGATGTAATGAAAAAGTCAGGAAATGATGTACAATTTCAAATAGTACTTTATTCCTAAACATATAAAGTTAAGGTTTAAGACTGTAGAGGACTGATATTATAAATTAGGATTTCCAAATGCAAGCTATTGATTTCAGTGATGTCTCTCGGGCCAAGGTTAAAAAAAAACGCCATATCCTGAATTCTACAAAAATTTGATATTGGAGAGGACAAATGCAAAGCATTATAGAGGACCGTGCCAGAGATTAGTTTTCTCCTTTTTAGGGTTCTCCCTGAGAAAAAGGAATGATATATGTAACAGGCTCACTGTCTGGCTTGTGAAACAAGCAGCTTTTTAATTAAGTGGAGTTGGAAAAAAACAAGAGTCTGATATTGTGCATTTGATATTGTGCATTTGGGAGTTGTGTCTGTTTGACTGTTGGGTTGTGTTTGCTTGACTGTCAGTTTTGTTTTAAATAGCTTTTTTTCCTTGCTGACCTCTAAGGGGGAGTGGTCAAGGCTTCACAGGTGATTAGAGTTCCTGGGGCACTCATCTTGAGCTTGCTCACTGTTTGGCTTGTAAAACAAGTGGCTTTTTAATCAAGTGGAGTTGGAAAAAACAGGAGTTAAATCCTTATAGTAACCACAAACTGTAAGGAAACTTTTATAACTATAACAAAATTTGTAACTGGGAAAATGAGTGGTAGCAAGGTTGAAAGTTTGGGTCAGTGCACAGTCTGTCACATGTATGCACAAATAGAGCAATAGCTCCTAGGTGAATACCGCTGTGACAAATGGGAGCAAGTCGCCATTCTGGTATCTCGCATTGGAGAGCTGGAAAAGCGCATTGCAACACTGAAATCACTGGATCACATTAAGAGGGGTCTCCTGCTCACCGAGCAGGCAGTTAATGGCTTAGATGTGGCGGGTGGAGAGGTTAATCAGGATCAGCATGTAGGGAGTTGGGTTAATGTAACTAGAGGGAGTGGTAAGGGCCCCCAGAAAACAAAGGCCAGCCCTGTGTTTGAGTACCCCAACATGTTTGCAAAGTTGTGAAGATGTGCAGGTGACAGACCCAGTGGTGGCAGCTCTAGATGTTACTGCTACCCCTAACAGCTGGGAGAGCAGCACATCTAGTGGTGGTGGGGAGGGAAATACAGGAAGGAAAAGACAATTGGTAGTAATAGGGAATTCTTTGATCAGGAGGTCTGATAGAATAGTTTGTCGCCCGGATCTCTTCAACCGAATGGTTTGCTGTCTCCCTGGTGTCAGGGTTCGGCATGTGGCGGACCGAGTGGACAAACTACTGGGGGGGGGGGGGGGGGGGATTGTGGAGGGATATTTAAACTAGGACAGTGGGATTGGGGAAAGTAGGGGGGAGGATTATGGATAATTGTAAGGAGGTTCCCATGTTACAAACAAATATTAGATTGTGCAGTACTAATTGTACTTAAAAACAAAAAAATTTGGCAAACAATGATGGTAAAATCAGCATTGGTTTAAAGAGCCTGTTCACCAATGCTAGAAGTCTAGCAAACAAGATAGGGGAGTTGGAAGCCTTAGTGAGTGAGTCGAATTATGACTTAGTTGGCTGAATCCTGGCTTTGTTCCTCGCATGACTGGGCTGTCAATATTCCTGGGTATACTCTCTTTCGTAAAGACAGAGTCAAACAAAAGGATGGTGGTGTCTGTCTGTATGTGAGAAGTGATCTAAAAGTGAATGTGAAAGAAGAAATTGCGGATGGAACAAGCAATGAGGTTGAGGCATTATAGGTGGAGTTGAATGTGTGGTTGAATAACTCACAATTAATTATTGGAGTCTGCTATAGGCCCCCCAGTGCTAAGGAAGAAAAAAAAATCAACTACTAGCACAGATAGAAAAAGCAGCAAAAAGTGGAAGTGTTTTAATCATGGGTGATTTCAACTACCCTAACATTGACTGGATAATGGCACTACAGGAACAGCAAAAGGGAGGAAATTTGTGAATTTATTACAAGATAAATTTATGGTACAGTTTATAGAACCCCCAACTAGAAATGATACTCTGCTGGACCTAGTTCTTTCTAACAATGCAGAGCTTATAACACATGTGCAAATAAAAGAGAATCTGGGTAGCAGTGACCATAAAATGATTTTATTTATTGTACGCTGTAAAAAGGAAGCAAAACAGGAAAGATAAAAACATTTAATTTTAGGAGAGCAAATATCCCATTTTTAAGGGTGGCTCTCTGTGACTTGGGCTGGGAGACAATATTGTCCTCAAAGAACACAGAACAGAAATAGGATGTTCTACAAAAGAAAACTGCAAAATATATTCCAATGGGTAGTAAGTTTAAGAGGCTAAAATTAAAACATATGTGGCTCACAGCTGATGTTAAAAAAGCCATAAGGAACAAGAAAAGGGCATTCCAAAAATATAAAAATGAAGGATAACCTTCATCATTTGAAACCTATAAAGAATATACCAAAAGATGTAAAAAGGAGAGAAAATGTGCAAAATTTCAAAATGAAAGACAGATTGCAAAGAAAAGTAAGGCAAACCCCAACATTTTTTTCAAATATATTAATAGTAAAAAGATCAGATCTGAGCATGTAGGCCCCTTAAAGGATGTTGCTGGGTTGGTAACTGGGGATAAAGACAAGGTAGATTTACTAAACCCTTTCTTTAGCTCTGTGTACACAAGGAAAATGGCAGAGCTCAAGTCCAAATTCATAAAAGCAATGTCACTGCCTTAAATGGGTCACAGTGGCTCAGAATTGATATGATTGAGAAACAGCTGGAAAAAATTAAGGTTGACAAAGCACCAGGACCTGATGGATTACATCAACCTGTCCTCAAAGAGCTGAGCTCAGTTATTTCAAAGCCATTATTTCTAATTTTTAGAGACTCTTTACTGGCAAGGTACCAATGGATTGGCATAAGGCCAATGTGGTTCCTATCTTCAAAAAGGGAGCAAAGTCGTTACCAGCTAACTACAGACCCGTTAGTTTAACGTCCATAGATGGAAAGGTCAAAGAGAGTTTGATAAAGAACCACATAGAGGAGTTTGTGCTAGAAAATAATATATTATAAGTGATAATCAGCATGGCTTCAAGAAAGACAGGCGTTGTCAAACAAATTTACTCTCTTTTTATGAGGAAGTAAGTAAACAGGTAGACAGTGGAGTAGCAGTTGATATAGTGTACTTGAACTTTGCTAAAGCATTTGACACAGTACCCCACAGACGGTTAATATGCAAGTTAGGGTCGATAGGTTTAGAAAAGTCAAGCTGTAAACGGATAGAGAAATGGCTTAAAGATTGCTTCCGGAGAGTTGTAATTAATGATTCATACTCTGAATGGTATAAGATTATTAGTGTACCCCAGGGTTCGGTGTTGGGACCTTTACTGTTTAATTTCTTTATAAATGATATAGAGTTTGGGATTAAAAGTACCATTTCTGTGTTTGCAGATGACACCAAACTATGTAATAGAAATAAGTCCATACAAGATGTCTATAATCTACAAGCAGACCTGGATGCACTGTTTGATTCGGCAGCCAAGTGGCAATCGACATTTAATATAGATAAATGTAAAATTATGCACTTGGGGGCTAACAACATGCATGCTTCATACTGTCTAGGGGGAATACATTTGGGGAGTCAGAAATGGAAAAGGATCTGGGGGTTCTGGTAGATCATAGACTCAATAACAGCATGCAATGCTAAGCTCCAATATCTAAAGCTAGTAAAGTACTTTCTTGTAATAAAAGAGGAATAGACTGCAGAGATGGAGTCATTATCCTGCCACTGTACGAAGCTTTGGTCAGACAACATCTTGGAAATGCAGTCCAGTTTTGGGCACCAGTTCACAAAAAGGACATTGTTGAATCGGAGAGAGTACAGGAATGGAGGAGCTCAGCCATGAGTAGAGATAAGCTGAACTGAATCTATTCTCCTTTGAGACGTTTAAGGGGGGATATGATCACCCTGTATAAATATATAAACGGTCCATATAGAGAATTCTCTTCCCCATTATTCACTTTGAGATCATTACAAAGAACAAGAGGGCACTCTTTGCGTTTGGAGGAAAAGAAGTTTAAGCCCTGGATAAGGAAGGGATTCTTCACTGTAAGGTCTGTGAAAATGTAGAATCGGCTCCCTCAGGAAGTAGTTTCAGCAACTACTATAGATTGCTTTAAGAAAAAGCTAGATGTTTTTCTAGAAGCACAGAATATAACTGGGTATTAAGGCTTTAAAGTAAAAATAACAGTGACTGTTGATCCAGGGAACATCCGATTGCCTCATGGAATCAGGAAAGATTTTTTTTCCCGTTGAAGCAAATTGTACCAGGTTTTTTTTGCCTTCCTCTGGACCAACTGTGTCTTATAGGGTTTTATATCTCGGACATGTTGATTTTCCTAGTGGTTGAACTTGATGGACTTTTGCCTTTTTTCAACCTAATCAATTGTTGCCCAGATTTTCTCTTCAAACCTTGTATCTTAGAAATATTCAGATCTAATCATAGGTAGAGGGTTAGACAGACTAATCCCCCCCCCCCCCCCCCAGTTCTAGTTTGAGTTGTTTATGTAGATAGCCTTTTTTCTAAATATTCTGTCCTCAAATAAAATGAAAAATATAAAAAAAATAATTATTAAATAATAATTAATTAATGCAGTGCACACTACGCTCCATAAGGCTATTAATCATTGAATCTAGGGTATAATAAATACCTTAATCCTCGTCTGGAAGCTAGCACTTTTCTCATTTCTCTGATGCTTTTATGATGTGGGCAGGCGCTTGCAGTCCTTACATACAATGTCAGACTTTCAGTGGGGTTACTCATGCACTGCAAGAGTAAATACTTGTTTTGTCCAGATTGAATGTAAACAAGGCTATTAATTAGCATATGCCTACTCTATTCAACATTTCAGTTTGTAGGTCAGGACACTCTATTTCCTAAATTACAATGCAAGGCTACTAGTCTTGCACTTTAGCAGATGACAAGTGTCTTCAACCACACAATAGAACATGTTACAGGGTGTTCTCCACCATTCAACAAACGGAAAACTCCTAGATAGGAATGTAGATCCCTGCTCGCTTGGGTGCAGGACAGAGGCTTTATGGGGGGGAGGGGACAGTTCGCATGACTTGCAGAAGAAGTCTTGCTGTTCTGCAACTTATCATCCTTATTTGGTATGTAACCCAAACTTAAATAATTCAATACAAATATGTGGCTGCACCTACCAAAAGATACTGGATTGAAGTTGTCTGAATTAATCTGCAATCAACACTTTAAGCCCTACAGAGAGGAAGGACCTTTCTATCCCAGGAAAAGCTCTATATTCTAGCTCTTGCCAATACATGTGATGCCAGGGTGAACGTGATGAAAAGCTACAATAGATAAAGGAGAGGGAGGTGTAATTTGTTCTCATGTCAGGAACTGGCGTAAAAGAAAGCTTTTAGTATCAATTACATTTTGAAGGTTTGACCTAATAGGACTTCAAACAATATCCACTCCCCTCACCCCCGAAAGTATGAAGTACATTTTTGCACTTACCATACATATATAGAAAAATGCTTTTAATGATTTATATGTAATAGTTTATATTTAACAGACCAAAAGGAGTTAACAAGAAATATTCATACTAGGGGTTTACTTATACTTTTAAAATAAAAAAAATAATAATTCTGACAAGCAACAAACCTGTTCCTGTTCGAGCAGCTCATCAACAAAATTCTTGATTTCAGAAAAAAGGAGATGTATCAATGGTCCAATAACCATGGAGCATTTCCCCAGCTGATACAGACAATCTAGCATATCTTGCTGATCCTGAAACTAAAATACAATAACATTCAATTGAATAGAAGAAGAAAGAATATAAATAAAACATTTTTCTATTGTAATCAAAATGTTCAGGACTACTGGCTATTTTTATTAAAATGGGTTTACATTGACAGGAAATTTAAGGCTAAACTGCAGATACCATATTCTGGTAGATCTCAAATATCCAGGTGGAATACAGGTCATTTTCATTTAATGAGTTGGCAAATTGCTATGAAAATGCAATATTAAGACATTGCGCGTGGGTGGGACATTCTGTTGGGACATAATTTTCTAATATTCTCCGCTTGAGCTTGCAGAAGATACAATGCAAGTACTGAATTCCTAAAAACAATAACTGTATAGGGTTAGCTATGCCCTCTATATGATACTGCTTGGGTGCAGATATTGGAAAAAAAGCACTGTCATGTAGGAATCACTCCTCTTACCCCAGAAGTGGAGTTTAAAAGAACTTCAGTGGACATCACAGAAGATTTTTGTAATGCTACAGGTAAGATCCTTAGGCTAACAGCTAACACAAAATTGAAGATCTTGAAAACTGCCCAGGTAATTTATACATTTCATAAAATATACAATATATACATTTCGGATTGGCAGGTTACCTGAACCCATTATGGATTCAAGGCTTTTTAGTTCTATCACTCCTTAAAGCAGAACTAAACCCAAACAAAAAAAAAACACACTTACCTTTAATCCCGCAGATCAGTCCGATCCATCGGGTCACAAGCTGTCCCTGTATCTGTCAGAGCGAGTGCTGGGTGCCGACATCTTTTTCTTTCTTCTTCTGGGATCTTCTTCTTGCATCACCACTTGATCTCACACTTTACATAAAAAGGGTTGTCTACCCTTTTATGTAAAGTAAAAAATCTGAGTTTAGGTATGTTTAAATGTTGATGTATTTTCACTGAAGAAAACCCATTTTCTCACTATCGTTGCCTAATTTACTTTTTTTGGCTCTTTCAATGAGTAGAAAAGAAGCATGGCATTATGCTTTACTAAATGTAATCAAGGATCCTGATAGTAGTTTTCCGCTGATCTTTAGATAACACTAAACTTAAGTTATTGGTATATTAAATCCCACTTCTGGTCAATATCAATTTTTCAAGCTGCTTTCACTGGCTTATTGCCTTAAGTGACTGACATGGTGATTCACATGGGGACACCAATCCGAATTTCGCTCGTAATGTTAAAGTAGGGTGTAATAAATTGTGTTTAATTTTGAATTTTACCATGGATGTATTCTTTTTACTGTGAAAAAACAAAGTTTTTTTTGAGAATCAGAGGCCTTTATCACCGTTGGGCAATTATATTGTTGGGATTATAGTCTCCATTGTTTACATATTGTCAAATTTCTTCTTTTATTGCTTCCATAATAAATATATCTGTGATTTGTTAGCTCTGACCCTCTTTAAAAATACCTGCAGGTCCCCTGAGTTTTCTGAAGGCTGAATCTCTAATATTATGAATTTTTTTTTCCGGTCCATGGATACATTTTCCTGTTGTTACACTTTCCACGTGTTGCAATTGGGAAGTAGATTTTCAGGTGTCCAGAGGTATAAAAAAGTTAGTAATCAATAACATTTAGACTTCAAGTTAATTAAACACTGCTCTTACTGAAGTTAATTATAACACCATTTACAGTAGAACATGGTCCTGGTCAGATTATACAAACTTAACCCACCAGCCACTCTTCTTTGTTTCAGAATATGGGTAACTTCAACAATACAATAACCCCCCCAGTGTACAAATAAGTACATTCTATTAGAGTTCCAATTGCTTTCTATCCCAGGAAAACAATTGGAAAGGCAAAATCTCATACACATGTGGAGTGTTTTGGAACTGACGATAGAAAAATCTACTGGCTTGATTGGTCAGTCACAAAAGTGGCAGTAGATCTCCTTGTGTAGGAAGTAAACGGCGAGTTGGTTCTAGGATAATAGAAAAATGATGGACTATCTGGGACTACTGCAATCTTTGTGAGAGGTAATAAAGTCCAGCAAATGTTACACTGACATATAATTTAACATTAAAAATTTTATCTTACACCAGATCTGCTTTAGACCACAACAAATTAGGTTGTTTTTTTACTTTGAATATACACACTGTCAGTGGCCACAAAACAGCTGGAAACCACAAATTTTCAGCATAAATATGGTTTATGAATCTCTATCAACAGGTTAGAGTAAAATTGTAGCAGCTCCTTTGAGATTCTTGGTGATATAACAATGACCTTTCCTTAAAAAGGTGTATAACAATGAATGCTTTGACTAAAGAAAGATTTATCCAGCTAAGAAAAAGCAATAAAGCATATTGCAAGAATTTCTCAATGTTTACACATATTATACACCCTAACTCAATGTGTACAACCATTGTTGGTATAGGACAAGAAGGTCTCCCCTTTACACAAAAACATTTTCCGCAATACAACTAAATACGGAAAAAAATGTTAATTTGATGACAAATTAGCTGTATATGTAAAAATAAAATAATGTAAAAAGAAGACTGATGAAGAAATACCTTGAAAGTCTTTTGATATATATATGGGTTGTTTATTAAAGCCACAACAAGAGATTCCACCAACAAATAAAAAAATGTCCCAATCCTACGCTTTTCATTAAAGCAAGAATATGACAGCAATTACAGATCCTCTTTGACATGCATGATGCCAATATTTGAGATGTCTGCCTTGATAAAAGATTGGGTAATGATCCAAAACATCACTACTGGGCTTGTTTAAAAGAAGTCACTTTACCTGCCAGGGGCCATTAGGCCTGGGCTCTTGGCTTGCCTGTTTCTTTCCACCTGCCAGCATGATGGACAGTGAGCAAGGCAGTCAGGATGAAAGACGATTACAAGTAGTATTTGTATTGGCTGGCTTTTCATACAAGAGCAGACAGTGAACACAACCTCTGTATAGACACACAAAACCTCTACCACCTTCAGATACAGAAACTCAGGTTAAGTCAAAAAATTTGTATGGTTTGCTGTAATTAAAGATAAAGATTCTACTAATCTGATACAAAAGTTCTGAAGTTCATTGATGCATTGTGACTGATCTGAGGTCTGGAGTGAAGTATAAGGATGCATTGTTGCTGAACGCAGGTCTGAAGTGTATAGATATAGGGCTGCTATTCTGAACTATTTAGATGATGTTCCATGTTTGCTCCTGTGTGAAAGTCAGAACTGCAATTAATAATTATTTCTAATTTCTCTAGGCTCTCTGAAAGATAATAGAGGGTTATGAGAAATAAGTTTTACAAATAATATTAACTTCCTGTTCCCCAGGCTTTCTGAAAGCTGAGCATCACCAGGGGAGGACATAGGGAAAAAGGATGCCACTGTGACTAGTCATGGGGGATGAGTTGAAAGGTGCTTGATGGACAACAAGTGTATATATAAAGGGTGGACAAGCGGCACAGAGGTGAAAGGGGGAGTCCCTGACTATTTTATTAAAGCTCTTATTTGAAGTAGGCCCAAATGTCAGTTTTGTGTTGTTATTTTCTGCATTCTAAATGTTGCACTTTTCAATTATTGCGCTGAAGTTTAAATGTGTACTGTTGCTAAATGTGCCTGTGAGACTTTGTTGAAATGCAGTATTTAATGCAAATTTTGAGCCATTTAACTAGCAATTTGGCCCAGTATGAAACACAAGTGTACTACTCCACTTTTACCCACCATTATCTGAATTGAATTAATTTATCATATTGAAGCTAAACACTTTTTTGCGTATTTTATTAGTTTACCGATAGCTCAATTAATATAACACCAATTACCTAGTAATTGTACAGTACTAAAAAAACATTACTTCAGGCATGTTAATCTGAAGGGTGCCCTATGCATTATAGTGTTTTGAAAGCTTACATTTGATGCCCTATGTGTAATTACTCTTTAAATTGACAATATGCAAATAGGAAAAACAGAACACTAAGTTGTAGGATTTGAAAAACCAATCTGAACAAAACTAGTAAGTGCTTTTTTCTTCAATGATATATTTAAAATTCTATCCACTTAATTTAAAGACAAAATTCAATAAACAAAATACTCAGTTGAATGCATTTGTTAAATACATTGAATGCAATGTGGTAAACATTCCATCTGATAGTTCTGCACGTGTTTCAAGTGGCTCATTTCTACTTTCTTCTACTACTTCTTCTACTACTTGTACTACTATGCTCCCTCATTGATGGCCCCGTTTGGGGTAAATTGGAAATGTACCCTTTCCAGTTTTCAATGTGTAAAGTAAATCTTAATATGCTCAGGACTGGGCACATCTGGGTCCTTCGAATATTAAGGTTCTGGTTGAATATTTGTAGTTGTTGTTTTTTTTTCTGTATACCTTGTGTATTTTTTACCTATGATTACATTTGACAAAAAAAATACAATAAAAAAATCTCATGAAAATAGGCAAATTTAAAATGTTTGGATGTACATAAACGCCAGATGAATCATATACAATGCCCCAAAGAATTTGTTAAATAAAAGCAGAACTCAGCCCAGTAAGCACCGAAAAACAGCAGGGTGGTGACTGAAAAGTACTGGGTGCTGTGCCGAGCTAAAAGGGGCTAAGGAGAATACTGAAAAAGAAACGCAGGCCAGACACATGCTGGAGCCTATGGTTGTTGTATAATGTGCTTTATATGGTTTTTAGACTGTAATTATAATAAATTGCTATTGGTATAAACAGCTATTGGTGTTGTTTGGTCGAAACTTCTTTCTACTCAATGCTTTGTAGATTGCAGAAGAGTAAAAGATCTCTTCGTAACTAACAATAGAGGAAGTTGTACTCTAGTGCAGTTACCAGAAGAAGGTGTAAACATGATCCAGAAGGGCCACAGAAAGGGAATTTTTAATGAGTGTGAACCAGACCAGGGGCTAAGTCACATTCTCCCAACCCTTTTACTTTACATGAGAAATTTAACTCAGCATTTTTCTTTGTCCAAATTCTGTTTACACATCTCTGGCTGCTATTGGGAATGTTATTGTGAAATAGCGGAATAAAACCTTTCAAACTTTGAATTGCAGAATTTGTGTATATTTACATAGTTTTGAGGGTTTGTTTGCCATTATTACATCAGAGTTTGGATACAGTGCATTGTTTTATTACATAAAATAATGTCATTTTCTGCTAAATGTTATAAAAGAGTTGAAAACACACAGCAGAAGTTGTAGACGGGGAGCCTGATTCATCCAGCTAAATTTGAAGCTCACGCGTGCGCACGTATTCGCGGCCTGGAATCGGATGCCAAAAACCTATTTATCAACCAAATTTTGGCCAGCAAAGAACACGCTGACATATTCTCCCGGCAGTTATCAACTGAAATGATCGCTCTCTTAGAGCCGCGCATCTCCAGCAGCTCGAAACTGGCGAGCTTGCATTAAAAATCACTCTTAGCCTAAAATCATCCGTCTTTCCAATGGCACACATCTTACACTTAGCCCTAAATAAAAATGTTTTGGGTGTTCAAATGTTTAAAACATATATATTAGGTAAGAAATAAGCATTTTTTAAATGACCTATTCATTTTTAGGTTCAGAAAGAGTTAACTAATTTCAGCTCTTCACATAGGCACCTACCTAAATGCTTACAATGCCTGCCCCGAGGATACGCCTGGTGATAAATTCATGGGTACTCTAGCAGGCGAGAGCTCGCTTTTGACAGCAGACTAGATCTTTACACAAAAGTCCCAAACACACACACATGTTCTTGTTTGCTTCTCTATTATAAATAATATATATACATTATAATATAAATACATGTATAGATATCTATGCTAAATATATATGTACTTTTATATTTTTATACTTGATTTATATGTAGTTACATATAATTATATATAAAGATATAGGGCTGAAAGGGTTAACATATGTGTGAAAAAATAAGACAAGGCTTTAATGTTAAAGTTTTTTTATTAAATGTGTGTGTTTAGTGTAACTTGTATTTTTTTTACAGAATATCCCACAATGACAGGATGATTCCCACAGCTGCATTCATTCTTAAGCACAGCTCTGAGACCACTGACAGTGTTGGATCCCCAGGCGCAAGGGATTACATGAGGACAAGTCTCCCCATTCAGCTCTAGTGATGAATGGATGAACAGGGGAAACCCTGATAACGGCTCAAGCATCATCAGGTATCCCCTTTGCTCAGCCAATTATGGAGCATTGAAGTGAATTGGGAAACGTGTCCTCATTTAACACCTAGTGCCTGGGGATGCCACACTGTCAGTAGTCCCACAGCTGTGCTCATAAATGAATGCAGCTGTGGGAATCATTCTGTCATTGTGGGATAACCTGTAAAAAAAAATGTTTCAAAGTTACACTAAACACACACATTTAATAAATGACAATCATTGAAGCCTCCTCCTCTACTTTGTTCTAATGTATTTTTATTAGATAGCTGTTCACTGGTGTACAAATCTAAAAGATTATATCAATAAATGATTTTGGAATGTCGAACTGAAAAAAAAACAAACAGCCAAATTTCACGGACTGCGCACACCCAATTGCAGGTGAATTTAAATCAGCTGTGTGCATAAAGATGAGCATATATAAGGGTGTTGTCTAACTTGCTTTTTCCTTTCTCTTTTTTTTTTTTTTTTTTGGAGGGGGTCTGTTGTTTTGTTTGTTATACTAACTAATCAATGTTGCTACATTTGATACTTTGCTTACCATTTAGTACAATAGCTGCTTTTGTTTTTTAAACTTTGAATCTTCCAATGACCGTTTTGCAATTAAGACGTCAATGTTATTGCTATGTTATTGTGTTTGTGGCCATATTGTTTCATTTCAATAAGATGTCTTTATTACCAAGTTTAAATGTTTGTCCTGCATAAATACTTTCTAATCCAGTTTTCCACCCTTGATAGGTCAAAATTGCATACTGGTTTGGTAACTATTTTTTAAATGCAATATTTGTTGGACCATTTTTTAACTAATTTGGCTTTATATGGAAGTGTGGGTTTATACGTGTTTGTTTTTTTTGCAATGCAAATGTAGTGGTGTCTGTGTGGTCTCTATATTTTAATGTGACATTTTAGAAAATGGGTTTATTTTGAATAACGTTGTTTAAAAAATGTTGATGTGAAAAAATGTGATGTGATCAATTAATTAAATTAAATGTGATTGTGATCAATTAAGTCAATTATGTTTGTTTTGAGGAGTCCCCTTCTATGAATTGTTTGAAAGACTAAAAAACAGCACAATTGCCTTATTAAAACTCAGTTGTTTAATGCGCATAGTTGTGCGTCAAACCTTAGGAGTGTAATGTGCATTGCTGTGCGTCAAGGCAGAACCGCAATGTGCGGGTGAACTGTGTTCCATGAGTTGAAAAACGTGCAGGCCAATTTTCCAGAGAAGGATCCTCATTCCGGTAAGTTTTTCTTTTTATGTGTATATTGTTTGCTTCTTGTGCACTAATGTATGTACTATTGTATGTATGTACCGTTTCCCCGATTATAAGGCACTCTCTTATATTTTTTGAAATGCCAAAATATGCCCTGGGTCTTGTTTTCAGGGGATGTCTTATTTTTCCATGAAGAAGACTACAGTACACATTTATTGTTGAAA
>NC_092861.1:69709342-69710491 GCF_032062135.1 Pyxicephalus adspersus | reverse complement strand
TTTTGTATTGAGTTCAATGCAAAGGAACTCAATACAAAATTTTGAATTTCCCGCCCCGCCTCCCTCCCGCACCGACGCATGCAGCGACGTCACCGGGAAACCCCGGTGATCGTCACTGCACTCGCCGGATGAAGAAAGAAGAGAGAAGATGTGTCTGGAGGAGCTGCGGGGAGAAGGTGAGTATTTTTTTTGCGATCGACGCTGGACCCTCGCACGGAGGGAGAAGCCGGCCGGCTTAGTTTAGAAGAAGAAACCGGCCGGCTGGCTTAGAAGAAGAAGCAGGCTGGCTTTTTCTTCCCGGAGAGGACACCCGACGCTGGAGGACGACGCTGGAACACGACCGATGGACGATCGCAGCGGGACCAGGTAAGTGATCGATAAACACGAACTTTTATCACTGTATTTTCATACAGTGAGAAAAGTTCGGGCTTATCGATAATTGTAACTTTTTGAAGCCCGTACCAAGGTCGGGCTTATCGCTTAGGTGGTTAATGAGCAAAATTAGGTTGAGCAACAGCAGAACAGCTGTTCATTTCTAGGAGCGCTTGACCCAGCTTGTGAGCTTGGTAGGCAACCAATGTGGTTTGATGTTGTGCTTGGCAACCTGGACCTCCTTCCATTACCATCAGGTGTGTTAGAATAAGTACGCAACTTAGCTGAACAGCTTATTGACAACCTGTTTGGACAGCAAGTAGAAGTGTGTTTGTATACAATGGGGCTAAGATCAGGCAGCACAGCACAATGAGAACAAACCTATAAAATTACTACAAATGAACAGAGGGGTTGTGTAGCAGCAAATCAACGTGAGTGCAAATGTCAGACTATTAAAATAAGAAAAAACAAAGATATAACAAACCATGACAATTTATTCATAAAAGGAATATGTATATAATACATTCAAATACCATAATGTGACAATGTGACTTTAAGAATGGGACAAAGGCAACGAGGGGGTTCAAGTAGCAGTTTGGATTGGAAAACATGCAGACATTTGTACTTAATATTTGTGTAAAAAATGACAACCGTAATTTTAAACCAGGCACAAAAACATTGCAGCAAAAGATTAAACTAACAATAATAAGGATTACAAAGTCACATCAATGCATACCATCCAAGCAAACTTACTTGATTAATTAACCCCCCCCCCCC
>NC_092861.1:69679693-69707822 GCF_032062135.1 Pyxicephalus adspersus | reverse complement strand
AATGGCACATGAGTGATCATGAGTGATTTTCAACAATAAATGTGTACTGTAGTCTTCTTCATGGAAAAATAAGACATCCCCCTGAAAATAAGACCTAGGGCATATTTTGGCATTTCAAAAAATATAGGACATTGCCTTATCATAGGGGAAACAAGGTATTATAAAGTTCTAATTAGTATCAAAACAGTGAAACAAATGTAACAATAAATGAATCAATGTTGTGAATGAGTATAATGTAACATAAAAAAGTAGCACTTACCCAAAAGAAGATGAAGCATTAAAGATTCATACTGACCTGTAATGGACTGTAGATGTGCACAGAACAGGGAGCAGGTGTGTTCTAATTAATTGCTAAGATCTCACCATTGACAGAGCTTAACAGATCCTCCTGAATCGCACAGCTACAATCTAATCGCCTTAATTGGTGTATTCTCGACCCCATTGCTCATTTATAAAGCTGATATCAGTCTGGCAAGTGAAGCCGAATGTATCTGCACTCGACTCCGGTTCTGGCTTGCGGAAATACCCCTTGTATATTGACGCGTATTTACGTGCGATGAGCTTACACAAGCTAAGTAACATTTGTGGCATGACACAGTGACATGTGGTTGGTTTTAATTCATTTAATTTTAAAATTAATTTGCACTACGAGTTGTCTAGCAGTTGCTAATTAAACATTTTTCCCCCTTTGTTTAGTTTTTTGTCTAGTTTAAATTAAAGGAAAACACCTCCATTTTTTAAATTTACAAACTTTTCTTTAGGTACTGGCAACCTTGCCGAACCTGTGTATTCTCTGAACACTTCAACTTTCCAATGTCAGCACATACAGGACAATACTGGAGCTGAAAATGTAATTTTACTCCAATAATTAGCCTGATAAATAATATAATCTGCCCCATAATAAGACATGCATTCAGTAGGTGCACCTTTCCTGCAAGAAAGGTATATTCATAAAGTCTTTAGTTGAAAAGTGCCAGTCTCAATAAATATTAGGCATTGAGGTATTTGAGGCAATACCACCTGTAATATACCCCCCAAGCTTCATAGATTGGCTTCATATTTGATTTCATAGATTGACAGCATTGTCTCTAGGAGGGGAAGTGAGAGGAAATCTACCCAACAGACATGTTTTAATACTCCATCAAAAAGAAACAAAAAATAATGAAAAGATTATTACTTCAACCATAATGCTAAAATGCCTAATTATTAAGTGCTACTGCAAAAATGCATTACAGTTTTTTGTTTTCATCTGGTGTGAAAGGAAATATAAAAGACTAATAGAAATATTCTTATTTTGAATGTAAGTTATATGAAAAGAAAACACTTTTAGAAACCCCTTATCTGCTGTATGTTTAAGGATAATAAACAAATGCCTTTTCTCTGCAACAAAAGTAATATTAATAATCATAATAGTGGCTCATAAGGTTTTCTTAAGGCATAAGGTTTAATAAGCAAGCTGTATTTAGCAGAACCTGGAGATATGGTACTTCAAAGCTATGACCTCTCATAGAGCAAGGCTGAGTGGAATGATGTCCTGAAAACAAGGCAAAGGCAAACATACATGTATGTTTCTAAAGTAATGTCTAGTGTTGGTGTTCGAATTCAGGTTGTTTTTATGTTCGACCTGAATATGGCTGTTCGAATTCGGATAGACCCGACCTGAAAAACACAGGATTCGTTGGCGCAAATTCATGTGTTAAAAAAAAATAAAATAATGGTAATTTATTAAATGTGTGTGATTTGTGTAACACTTATTGTTTTACAGGTTATCCCACAATGACAGGATGATTTCCATGGCTGCACAGCCGTGGTAATCCTCCAAGCAGTGTGGGATCCCTGGGCACTAGAGGTTAAATGGGGACAAGTTTCCCCATTCATCACTTTTAGTGCTCTGTGATTGGCTGAGGAAAGATAAACCCTGATGACAGCTCAAGCGTCATCCGGATTTTCCTTTTCCCAGCCAATCACAGAGCACTTGAGGTGAATGAATTAGGAAACTTGTCACCATTTAGCCTCTAGTGCCGAGGGATCCCACACTGCCGGGAGGATTCCCACGGCTGTGCAATAAGTTTTACACAAATCACACACAATTAATAAATTACCATTATTTTTTTTTTAACAGTGCCCCAGGGATCTTCTCAATGAATGTGGCCGCGACAAGCATTCATTGAAAACAGTGTTAATTAACCTCTAGTGCTGGAGATCTTCTCAATGAATGCGGCCGCGGTCGTATTCCTTGAGAACAGTGTGTGATCCCCGGCACTAGAGGTTAAATGGGGACAGGTTCCCCCATTCAAAACCTCTAGTGCTCTCTGATTGGCTGAGAAAAGCTTTCCTCAGCCAATCAGGAAGCACTATCCCTATTCCTGGATGGAATTTCTCTATGCAGGAACACTGGACTCTCTGTGTTCCTGGATAGAGAAACTCTGTCCAAGAACACATACAACTAGTGAAGGGCTGCAAGAGCAATCAGGGGAGTGGAGGTGTCAGCTTTGCTCCCCAGATTGCTCTTGCAGTTCTTCACAGTCCTTAAAAAAACCCCTAATTCTCCCACCATTGAGTTAAATGGTGTTCAAATTCAGCATTCTATCACCCGAACAATATCTCCCTAGTCGATCCAATAGCTGTCGAATCGAATAGTGAGATATTCGACCAACACTAATCAGTACATACATGCTTATAGTTCAGAACTCTGAGTATTAGGGGCCTCTAATTAACATTATAAAGCTCCTCTGTAAAGTTCTAAAAGTTGAGTACTAATGCTAAAGCAAACCTTGTGTCTGCTCTAACCAGATTTTTAGAGATTATAGCTAAAGGTACCAGCCAGCAAAACAGAGAGACTACAAAGTCAATTTTCATATATGTGTTAAAATCACACATATACACATGATAACACAAGGCCATCAGACCATCATTCGTGCAGTAAAGATATTTGGAAAGTAGTGGGCAAGTTTATGTGTAGTGTGATGCGACCTGATAATACAAATCAGCAGCAATAATTGCTGATAATTGTAAATCAGCAGCGTCAATGTTTACTTCCATACCCATTGTTCTGGCATTTTTCTTTCCAATGTAGTGCAAGCATGCACAGCCTATATGATAGTGAAAACACTGCTCTAAATTCAGGAGAAGTACAGCACTGTCACCACACCACAAGATACAGCATTAGATAGACCAGGATCTTTAAGTATTCGTGGAACTTTGCATTGCTAATAATAGAAAGAAGTAAGGGTGCATGCACCTATAATTAAGTGCTGAAGAACAAATATTTTATAAATTTAAAGCCAAATTACTTCTTTAGGGAGAATAAAAAAAAATGTGTAAAATGTTTCTCCCTTAACCAAAAATTTGAGCGATAGAAAATGTGCAATCATGTATATCTTTACAGTAAATACTACAACATAATTCAAAAGTTAAGCCAAAACCATTAAGCCAACTAAACTTTATGTCTTGTCATATTCAAGAATGTTCTCAAGAAAACTTTCCCTAAAAAAGAAATATATCTGCTCAGAATTATTAAAAGAAAACCACAATCAGAGAAATGTGTCAAAGGAAAGGCACCAAAATAGATGCTTACCTGGGTGCACATATTATTTATTTTGGGTGTATTTTTTTTTTTTTTATTACACAGGTCAACATGTCATATTCATCAGATATAATTTTAAGTGGGCCTTGTATTTTTGATGCGGATTTCAAATCTGTGTTCAGTTTTTCTCTAGCATGTCCACTTTTTGAGGTGCAGCTAATTAAATATTGTGGAAAATTCGTTATAAATAGCCTTAACATATTACAACATTTAACAACAGTTTTCTTTTTTTAAGGTTAGAGACCGCACTAGCCGAGATTGATTTAATTTGTCATCATGCCTAGAAATTGCCTTAATGATCCAGAAAGTTCCTGTTACGTTTGTGGTTCATTCACGATGAAAGCACAATGTCGCCAAATTACCACAGAACCTAAAAAAATATACAAATTATATTTCAGCTGTCTACTTGGTGACCAGGATAAATCGTGGGCTCCATATGTCATCTGTACCAGTTGTTCCAACGGACTGCGTGACTGGCTAAATTGGCCTAAAACAGCAATGCCATTTGCAATCCCGATGGTGTGGAGAGAACTGCGAGACCATCTAATCGACTGCTATTTTTGCCGCGTCAACAAAAGTTGATTCTCAGGTAAAACTAAGCACAAAACTGTATTTCCCCAGCCTTGATCTGCAATTAGGCCTGTTCCCCATGATGATTCGTTGCCAGTTCCAGAACAGCCACATGATGGACTTGCTTCTGTAGAAGGTGATAAGGAATGTGCTGGATTTGCAGCCAGTTACAACCCCGAATCATCTGAACCTGACTACTTAGCCGATGAAGATTCAGAACCAGAGACCTTTACACAAGCAAAGCTGAATGATCTCATTTGTGATCTGCATCTCTCCAAAGACAAAGCAGAACTTCTTGCTTCAAGGCTTAAACAGAAGCACTTGCTTGCAAAGGGTGTAACTGTAACTCACTACAGAAAACAAAATCATAACTTGACAACGTTCTTCACTAGTGATGGCTCACAGTGCTACTGTCATGATATAAATGCACTCTTTACCAGTTTGTCACAAGAGCATTTTCCATCTGAATAGAGTATCATCATTGATTCCTCTAAAAGAAAGCAGTCTTACTGCATAATGGTAATTCCAAACCAAGTTTACTGATTGCCCATTCCGTTAACCTGAAGGAGTCCTATAACAACATGAAGTTACTACTTGAAGCAATCCAGTATTAAACACACCAGTGGAACATCTGTGGGGATCTAAAGGTCATTGGCTTGGTGATGGGAATGCAAGGAGGATTCACAAAATATTGCTGTTTTCTATACCTGTGGACAGCCGACCATTATGTCAAGTGTGACAGGCCACCAAGAGACACCTATAAGCCTGGAACAAGCAGTGTCAAGTTTCTGGCTCTAGTTGATTTGCATAAAATATTTCTGCCACCTCTCCATATCACGTTAGGCTTGAAGAAGAACCTTGCAAAGGCCATGGGTATTTCAAACTCTGTCTGTTTTGCAGGATGATGTTTTCAAACAATTTCTCACAGCAGCTAAGCTAGAAGCTTGGGATGCATTCAAGTGGCTGTGTGAAAATTTCCTGGGCAACCATAAGTCTCCTGTATACAATGAAGGAGTTCAGAATCTGCTTGATTTATACCAGAAACTGGGTTGTCGCATGTCATTAAAAATACAATTTGCACTCACATCTACAATTCTTTCCGGAAAAACTTGGTATGGTGAGTGAAGAACAAGGAGAACATTTTCACCAGGACATTCAGTTAATGGAGCACCGCTACCAAGGTTTCTGGAATGAAAGTATGATGGGTGACTACTGCTGGATGCTGTACCGCGACAATCCAAACAAAGAGTACACAAGAAAATCATCCTCTAAGCATTTCTGAGGTAACAATGGTACCTGACACTGTTCAGTAGATCTATACCAGTGTACCTTACTTTACTTCACACTGAAGATGTAATAGCATTCACATCAATGGTGTTTACATTTTAGCACAAAATACATGCATGTACAATGTTAACTATAATAGTACTCATAACTCAGGAACTGTACATGTTAGGGAAAAAACAAAAACAGATCTGAAAATCTGCTTGAAAAATACATGCCCAGTGTAATGCGCCTGGGCACACAAACCACAGCCAACTCCAAGAATCCTTTGTCAAGCTTTATTGGTAGTCATAAAACAAGACAGGGTTAAACACAGGTGGTTAGTCCAATAAGCCTGGCACAGAGGGGTAAAGCAGAGACAGGTCAGGAACAATTCGAGGTCAGGGCAGGCAGCAGGCAAGAGTGGTCATAAACAATTCAAGGTCAGGGCAGGCGGAGTCAGGGCAGGCAGGCGGAGGCAGGCGGAGTTCAAGCAGAATCCGGTATCAGACCAGGTCGCTATCGGTAATGACAAAACAGGTTAACATAAACCAACACAGAGAACACACCCAAGCACACTGTATTCACAGAGGCTTATAGCAGGCAATGGTGTTCAGGACAGGTTCTTCTTAAATGGCCGGAGTGCCCAATGACCTTGCGCCACCTGGCGCCATTTGATTGGAGGGTAACTGAATCCCCTGCAGCCGACTGGCTGCAGGGAATTAAATCTTACTATGTCCCGCCCTGCGGCAAGGCAGCCGAGTGTCACGCCCCCAGGGGGTACAAGAGGCACACATGGTAGCGCGCGCACCTCTTCCCACAGCACCCCTGGGACGTGCCCAACTTTGCACATCCACAGGAGTGCTGAGAATAGGAGTTTCTGTAATCACATCCATAGGGATGCTGGGGATGCCGCCTGGCCGAACAGTAGTTCGGCTAGAACAGATCCCTTCGGCTGCAGGGAGAGACACGCTGCAAGCAGGGTAGCAGCCTCGGCCATGCTGCCTGCTGTAGGGGCATCTCCCCCTGCGGCTGTGATCCCCTGGGACATTGCGGGCTTGCTGGACAGGTAAGTTTCTAACACCCAGCTAGCTTTTATGAGTTGGACAGGCATATGCATTACAATTATCTTTGTTAGTGTTTGTATGTGCATTGTTTCCTTACATTTTTGGTACAAGTTCAACATTTCTGGAGCTGCTGTATATGCACCAGAAAAAATGAACCGCTAGATCAAGGGTGTCAAACTCTGGCCCCCAATGTCCTTTTTTTGGCCCCCCCCAGGGAATTCTGAAGGTGAACTGCATCTGGCCTGCCTGCTACTACCTATTGCATTACAATTCCCGCTATCACTTGCATCACTGCATGGCCCCGCATTGTTGTTCTGTTCCATGGACGCAAGAAATGCTGGGAATTGTAGTCTTGGCATCACTCACGCCTATGTGACAAGTGAGAGATCTCTGCCCTTCCCTGCCCCCGTCTCATACATCAGAGTTGATCGAGTCCAACACGCCCATTACTGGACCTGATTTATTAAAGCTCTCCAAGGCTGGAGAGGATACACTTTCATCAGTAAAGCTGGGTGATCCAGGAAACCTGGAATGGATCTGGTCTAGAATTCAAAACAGTTGCTAGGAAATTTATCTATTCCAGGTTTGCTGGATCACCCAGCTTCACTGATAACAATGTATCTTCTCCAGCCTTGGAGAGCTTTAATAAATCAGGCCCACTGACTCACTGGCAATCACTGATTCAAGGACCATTGCAACAAATATACGTATTTTCCTAAAAACCTATAAATATATAAAGTGATCAAAAAAATTATCAAATGAAGGATGAAAAAAATGATGTTAAAACAAATCCAGCTTGAGTGGCTATGGCTTTTTCTATAGATACAGTGGAATGAGTGAGTGTAGTCACCCCATAAAGCTTGTTTTTAAAGTAAAAAAAGTGATAAGTAAAACAAAGTGACAAGTAAAAACAAAGGAAACAAGATAATAAATACAGCTAACTCATCTTAGAACTAATAGGTTGCAGCACATTACATTTTTAGATTTGGATGGATATATGTTTTAATAAATACTTTAATGAAAAAAAAAAACTGCTTGTGGACCCTGAGAAAGTGTTTTTGGTCATAAATGATTCTGCCTTCGCTTCAGCATTTTTTGTGTGTACTGTATGTGTATAATGGATCACTAATGCAACCAAACTCCTATGCACAAATGTTACATCACCTTGGCCTAGCCCATCAAGGCAGTTTAAGGCTCCAAGCTCAGAATGTGTTACCAAAGGAACTAAAAAGGAGACTTCAACTTGTGTATTGATGGTAAAGGGTGATCAACTCATAATGTGTAAATATACAGAGAACACTTTCACATTGGGGTTACAAATTATGAGGTCTGTGAACAGTTCAGTTCCAATTTACTCCAAAACACCTTCACAATTTTCTTTTTTTTTCGTTTTTGAAAATTATCCCGGCTGTATCTTAGTCACAGTGCCTCTCTGACCTACAGCCAAATGTTTTATTACATGCCATAACAATGGGACTGTAAATTCTGTATGTCCAGGATATAAAAATGCTACTATAAATTAATTACTCATTGAATCAGCAAGGACGGTCCGTACAAGGTGATAAAGTGTGCCAGAAAGAAGAGTGAACATTACGCAGCACAGTTGCAGATGCTTTAGAGGTTGTTGTCAAAAGGTGATGCACTACAACCATGTTGGTCCTGCTGTGTTTTTTGGTTTATGGGTCAGCACAAGGGTTACAGCTAAAATTAGAAAAAGTTATTTTATTTCAGAAACTTTAGTGATGCCCTGTTATTAGACAAAATCTAAAAAAAAAAACTGCCACCAGGCTCACATTTAAATCTTTTAAGAAAATGTGCTTTTCAATAATGAGTAAACGCCACAATTTTCTGAGCTAAAGGAAACATAACAGTTTTGCTGAATGACATTGCAGATATAGTAGGTGTTATTGGAAAATTAACAATGCCCTATGGAAATATAGATAATTAGGTTGAGGTACTTTCTGGCTAAGAAAATATTTTCTTTAGAAAAGAAACATAAAAACAATGCTATTAGTCATTATTGCAAACATTTATTTTACTATGACAGCATTTTCAGAGGCATGGTCCTCAATTAAAAATGATTAGCAAATAGAAAACATTAACTATCTCATCTATTGGAAAAAGGTTATTGTTACACATAAACTATCCCTAAACATGACTGTATTTTCTTGTTGTCTTCTTCGAAAATGCAACCTATTCACGTTGGTAACCTATTCGAAATGAATTGGCTTCCATATGTTATAGCAATGCACATTACTTCATAGGTTGGAAGGGCTCCTAAAACAAAACTGGCTCTATGGCCTGGAGCAGGAGCAGAGCACATTTCCATTCCTGCAGATAATACTTTCTAGAAACTTGATTACTATAATGTAAAAGGCAATTCCATTAAACAACCAACTGGGTCTCATATCTTTCTAAACCAGTAACAACAGCTCCTTTCATTTGATAGTTGCAAACTTTTTCCTCTGGTTCACATGATGACTTGCTGACTGGAATAATAAGTCCAGTGGGTGAAGTGGCAAGCCAGAGATGTAATGAAGGAAACACAATCTGTACTCTCTCCTTCAGCTCTTTCCTCTTGCGACTTGGGATGTGTGGAACAAACAGAGAAAGAGCAGAAAAGAGGCAAATTGGCTTTGATTTATTGCCACTACTGCTCATTTGTTACCCATATATCCTAAAACTTATACCGATTTAAAGTGACTAAATTTTTTTTGCCCAAGTGTTGTCAAGGTTCTCCATTTTATATTGAGTCAGGATTATTTTTTTTTCCTGATAAATTGTCAAGTCAGTTCTGTTTTAGAGGACCATAATAATATAATCAATCCCCCTGCAGGCCGGACACAACCAAACCACATACCTATTTTATTTTTTCTGCTTTTAATTCCCAGTACTGCATTGCTATTATACCCACAGTCTCTCCTGCTTTTTCTGCTTAATAAACACGAACACTAAACAACATTACATTTGTGGGAAAACCTACTCCAGACTCAGATAATGCTCCTTAATGCATGTCCTATCCAAACCTCTACCCGACAGGTATCCAAATAACCAAAGGCCCCCAAGAAAGCTAAGCAGATATCTGATAAATAGGTCAAACCCAATGGAAGGTGGCAGGTTGGGTTAGTAAACAGAGAATATTGCAGTAAACACCTTACACAATAAAGATTGCATGAATAGACTGTTTGATATCTAACTATGGTTAATCAACTAGGTTTGTTTGTCTGTACTATAAATAGTCAGCTCTATGATATGGACTGTACTGTTTTGCACCTTTTTGACTTGTGTGTGCTCTGTCTTGACTCTGCTGTTTATTTTTCAGATATACTTTACACTGTACTTTCTCTAATCTCCATCCCTCAAAATGAATTACTCCAGTGGGACTTATTACTATAAAAACATGCTAAATGGTTAGGATTTCATACTAACTGTAGTTGGACTACGCTAAATGGAGTGCGATCTTGGGCCTCATTGTGGGACAAGTACGAGATACCATCATCAGAAATCTTTCGGTATTTACAAATTCGCCACTATATCTCTACTACACTAAGATGTACCAAAAGCCCTCAAGGAGCCACTGCCTTCAAGCTGATTTGTAACAGAGACCAACTGGGTTGGGGTACCCTTTCAGTGATACATGGATTCCCACTGGGTATACACACCTCCATATGCTACCAGGTAGGAATATGTCATAGGCTGCACCCTAGATGAGACACAATGGAAACAAATATGGGATACAGCAGCACATTTTTCCACTAACATGATTTTCAAAGAAGCCAATTACAAACTCCTCCTTCGGAGGTACATGATGCCAGCTAGAATGGCCAAGTACAAGCTTAATGTCTCTGGTACTTGTTTCCGCAGATGTGGCACCATTGGCACCATGTTACACATCTGGTGGCAATGTCCGTAGATAAAGCGCTTCTGAAAAGTAGTCTCCCAGATTATTTGCACGCTACTCAATAGGGGCATTAGAAAGGAACCCCTCAAGGAGCTCTTACTTCTGTGCCACCAAAAATGCCACAGGTATCCATTCAAACTTCTGATTAATGTTTTTACAGAAGCTAAACAAACCCTAGCTTGAGCATGGTGGTCAGGTACACCTACGCTGGAACAAGTGAAGAAGAAACTACAGTGGTATTTTGTACAAGAAAAAATGGTGGTTAGGTTGCAAAAAAAAATGAAAATGTTCTACAAAATATGGGTGCCTGGGTGCTGTATTATCCCCCCAAAGGCTTTGATACTTCCCTACTCAGTATATAAATGAGGGCACTCCCTGTCTTTTTGCTGGACAGCGGCAGCAGACAAACTGCGAGTGGTGGCCCCTGGAGCTCTGGTCTCTCCCCTCCTTCACCCGTCCACTTCCCTTTTTCTCCTCCCCACATATCTCCTGCTGATCCCCCCCAACCCGATCTTTATGTTGTTATATCAGTCATAACCACTCCTAGAAAAGGGAATGGGCAGGCCTAACCAAATAGAAGTGATCGTGGGTACCACCAGTGTCTGGGAAAACCTGACCAGTGACAAGGGCGGCTTACTTAGTGCTTACGAGCCAAACCAGGTAAAAAAAAAAGTTTTGCACTGGAATTGCCAAAGTTTATGTACCCTAGTTCTGGACTCTAGGTGTTTGGAAAATAAGCTTCTTTCAGACTTGCTGTTATAAAATGCACAGTTAGCCACTCCCAACCACCCCTATACAGCTACTAAGCATTTTTTTGTAAGTCTTAGTATTTGACAACCACTATATTAAGTGGTTGAGTGTGGATCAGTATAAATGGATATACTCTGTCTGCTTCATCTGTTTCCTTTCTTTTTAATACTAGGTCATAACTGATGTTTAACTGTTTAAAAGTTTACAGGAATTATACTAGTTTATATTAATGGAAGACACCTTTGTGATCTGCTTTTCAATAGTACTTTAGGGAATGTTACAAGATGTTTTTGTTACAAGCTTAATTTTACAAATGTTTTATGTTTCTGAATGTATAATCCTGTAACTATGTGATGTTTAGTTGGCCTGCAATGTTTTTTTCTAATGTCTGTAATGTGATCTCAAAAAAACTTTCAATAAAAATGTACATTTAACGAAAACTGATATACAGTTTATCTTAACTTTTTTTAAGCTAAGACTGATCAAAGTAGAAAAAAAGTTAATTGTTTACATTACATAATTTTATTGATTTGTTGTAAATGTAGTAAACAATTTTGCTTTATAGACAGGCTCATATCAGAAATTAAATTTTTGCTCTGGTTTAAAAGGGGTAAAGGTGTGAAATTTGTTAAGGATAGGATATATGGTGATGGGTGTTTGTTACATAGGAGTTTTACATTTTCATAGTTTTACATAGGTCTATAGGTCTATAATTAGTCATTTGGGACTGGTCTCACCCTTAGGAAAGACTGTGATGTCTGCCTCTTTTTGGAGGATCATACTGACAAAGTTTTTAGACTAGTTTACAGTGGTGAGCCTGTGTCCGAGGTCATACTACAGTTGAAACATATGTGCAATGCCTTGTGTCTGAATAGCTCTGCCCTGTTTTGTCCCCAATGTCCACTGTGAAAATAGGAACATATTGTCTGTAAACTTCTTTCCAAAATCCTGGCATTTGAATATCTTCAAAATACCTTTTCGTCTTTTTACCCAATTCACAAATCAGTTGTTGGAATTCTTGTGTTGGTTCCTTTAAAGTTTTATTTTTAGGGGTGCATTTATTTATCTCTGACAACTGAGGCATTCTGTCTGGATGGTCTAGCAAATCTGGAATGGATTTTTTTAAAATAATTTGCTATTAGTTGGTAAATGTTTTCAATCCAGGACTAGATCCATTCCAGGTATGCTGGATTACTCAATTTCCCCAAGGTCTCCATTCTTGGAGAACTTTAATAAATCAGACGCATTAGGTACATGTAAAAAATCAACCAGAACGCACTGTCACAGGTTTAGATAACAAAGAAATGTAATAACTATGATTCTAACGTTGTACATTACTCATGCTCCAATTAATAATAAAAATTAGTGTACACTACAATTAAGGTACAATAGACTAGTTTTTCACAAGCTCATCATGTTTACTTCTACTCTGTATATTTGTCAGTTGCTAAGTAACTTTCTATGACTTTTATTTTATCTATCTCTTTGAAAACCTTACAACATTTTGCTAAGCAACCTAACCATGTGCAGTTTTATGAAAACATAAAACTATAACTGAATAATAAAATACTTGTATCATACATACAGACACAAACACATATCTAGGTTTATCCCTAATTTTTATTATTTGAAGGCCCACAAACACTTGGAGCTATTTTTTTTTATTAAGGCTCAGAGGTCTGTTTTTTTAAATGTTTTTGAGCATTTGATTAAAAAAATCAACAATCAACTGCTTGCAGATAGATATTTTGCATACTAGTTCATGTTCCAAGCCCTTCTAATTTTAAAGAGAAACAACTTTAGTTTTCAAAACATTTTATGTTGTTCCGTAAGGGCTCTTATATAAGAGGGAATCGTATATTATTCCTTTGTGGGAATCTTTCTGGTCCATGACCTTATATTGCTAGGCGTAGACGCCAAGCAACTACCGCTTACTTTCAGTCATTACAAATCGTGCGTCAAGTGCAACAGCAACTAACCGATGATCCTTCCCCCACATAAAAGGAGGCATGGTCCGAGGAATTTTGATGATGGGCTTGAGAAATATGAGCAATTTGAAAGGAAACATGTTGACCTACATTTTCACAAGTTTGGGAACAAGTCTGGTAAGATGTTGGCTAACCTTGTCCAACCCGTGTATCGAGCGCAGGGCATTATGTCTATGCTGTCAATGGGCGGTGGTATCACCACCAACCCGCTGCAGATCAACAGTATTTTGGCACAATATTACTGGGACTTGTATTTCAAAAGCCCAAGTAAACTCTTATCCTCCTCAGGGGATTTTAGTACATTAGATATGCCCCAATTAACACCAGAGCATATTGAATATTTGAATTTGCCAATTTCAGATCTAGGAATTCAAACCACTATAAAACAAATGGCTAATAGCACATCACCGGGCCCAGATGGCCTTACAGCCAAATTTTACAAAATCATAGGAGACAATGTCCTTCCAGATCTTCTCCAGCTCTACTCCACCATGTGGCATCAGGAATCTTTTTTTTCCATCTGGGGCAGAGTCCCACATTAAATTTCCCCCCAAGAAAGGTAGAGATCTCAGAAGACCAGTCATATCACCCCATCTCTTTAAATAATTTAGATGCCAAACTGTTGTCTAAAATTATGGTGCATAGACTGGCGTCCATCCTCCCTAATCTGATTTCACCCTCGCAGGTGGGATTTGTGCGTGGCCGATCTGTGTTCACGAATACACGAAAAGTTCTGGCTAAACTTGAATATGTGAAACAACATTCTCGGGAAGATGTGGCCGTTCTCGGTATTGACGCCCAAAAGGCGTTCTATAGTGTAGATATATTGTGGCTCTTTTCTGTACGTGAAAGAATTGGTTTATCAGGTCCTTACCTATCTCTGCTTCCGGCCATGTACAGATCTCCCTGTGCCAGGTTTTTTGTCATCGGCTAAAAAATTGGAAAGGGGAACCAGGCAAGGTTGTCTCTTCTCCCCTTTGTTATTTAATTTAGCAATAGAACCCCTTGTACGCTTCTATTAACACTCGCCTGATTTATAAGGTATACGCCTCCACCGTACAGAAATTCGCTCAGCATTTTTTGCGGATGACATCCTTCTAATCACGTCTAACACCTTTTTTGCGACTTTTGAGCAATGTGCAGGTTTAAAGGTAAATGTAAAAAAAAAAAGAGATTCTTCCACTGACACATCATAGATCGACATCATAGGACAAAACCTCCCAAGTTACTATAGCAAGAGAGCATATCACTTATTTGGGAATAAAGATTGGGAAACTGCTATCTTCCATCTATGGTCTCAACTATCCCCCATTGCTACATAAGATACAAAGTGAATTGGAGTTGTGGCATAAGTTGCAGATCTCCCTATTTTGGAGGATACAATTAAAAAAAATGATGTTGGTTCCCAAGCTTCTTTACCTGCTTTAGAAAAGCGATTGTTCACCCATGGGATCTTAAAGCATTGTTACACTGTAGTTTCTCCTCGCTTCCTCCTCCTCTCAAGTCAAACATCCTCGTCAGAGACACTATACTGGCTTGGAGGGAGGTGAGGAGAAAGCTGGAAGTTTTGTTTAGTATTTCCAGATGCTTACCTATGAGGGAATCCAATGTTTCCTCATGGCAATACTCAGCCCATCTTCCCGAAATAGACCAAAAAGGGATGTCATTGGTGGGTGATTTTTATCGTATTTTTTTGGGCTGTTTAATGACCTTTAGGGAAGTCAGTCGTTAGTTATTTACGCAAAGAACCCCCACTCATTCACTATACTATCTCCAAGTTACCAATTTTCTCTGATCCCGGGTAGGCAATTTGAGAAATGCATTGAATCATAATCGGTTTGATAACCTGATGCTACTCCCCTCCACATCTATTTTTAATAATTACAAGTCAATTCAAGAATACTTTATTAAGCCATTAACATCTACTAATGTAAAAAAATGGGGTGAAGAACTGTAGCTGCAAGATGTTACCAACAAAATACCTCGAGGTTACCAAACAGTACGCCAGGCTATGCCAAATGGGCTATGGCGGGAAACACATTTAAAACTTTTCCACCGTGCATACAAGGTATTTGGACCTAGAGAGGGTTAGGAGACGGGTACCTGTTTAGATTTTGGATGCCCCAAATGCAATCAGGTTTCTGCAACCCTGGTACATTGGCTCTTTTTGGTTGAGGATTCTGCAATATATACATGCCATTAGGAAGTTTTTATTCCTCCGGACCCAGTAACGTGTCTGTTTAGTAGTTGGGACAATAATCCTAATCTGGTAATGGGTAGAGGACAGAGGGATTGGGTTACAGTATGCCTACTGGCAGCAAGGAAAGCACTGCTTAAGTCGTGGATGGATCCTCAACCACCTAAGGTAGAGATAATTATAGAGGTAATGAAATCTTTATTCTACAGAGAGGCCTTAGATGCTGAGATCAGTGATGATAAACAAATCACAAAATTCTTCATTCAATGGTACCCTTTTTTTATATCACACTCTTTCACAACACCGACACAGCATAAGATTCCTGAAGCATTCAAGCAATCCACACATTGCTTGTACATTCCTAATATATCCTTGTATTTGTGCTAAATAGACAATAACAAATAGCACCCTCTTTTTTTTATTTTATTATATTTTTCTTGTATATATGGTTGTTTTCATTTGTATTAACACTACACTACCTACACTGGTTACTGAAAAGTTGTGAAACGCTGCTGTTACTGTATAACCTATTATGCCTGCCCACCCCTTGTAATCCTTTTTACCCCTCCCCAGTCTCGTTTTCCCAAGGTGTTCTCCCTCACATTTTTCTTTTCCTTTTTTCCTAATGTTATATGTGTACATAAAATGTAAAACACACCACTGGTCATTAAGAACAAATTTTCTTTTTTATATAAATGTTTAATGTATAAGTTGTATGTATGACAAGTTGAAAATAAAAACATTATTAAAAAAAAAAAGCTGAACCAAACTGAAAAAAAACACACTTACCTTTAATTCTGTAGATCCCTGCTGGAGATATCCTCAATTTGGTCCCGAACCGTCCTGGAATTCTCCTTCAACTCAGCACAAGAAAGCGCTGGACGCTGCCTTCTTCATCTGTCTACTTCCTTCTTCTGGCTACATAACCCAATCCCGCACTGCAAAGGCTATCAGGAGATCTGGGTACGCAGCCTGCTGTAAAGGGGGGGGGGGGGGAGTCCCGATCTCACTGTGCATGCAAGAGATGGGCATTTTTCTTCCCCATTGTAGGAGCAGCCAGGATCCTCCTGTGATGCTTGACGTAGGCTTCCCGGGAGGCTCTGCGCTCCCATGGGAGGGGTGTTAAAGAAATAAAAAAGATAATTTTTACTTAACATAAAATTGTTGTCTACCCTTTTATGTAAAGTAAAAGTTTTAGTGATAGGTCAGCTTTAAAGTACTTTAAATACTATAAATTACAACATTCTTTGAACTATATTTGTTATCCAGTAAACAAAGAAAATGTTAGCAGCATCTGTCAATGCACTTTTAACCACCTAGCCGTTAAGCCCGACCTTCGTACGGGCAAAAAAAATGGCTAGGATGGTTAAGCCCGTATTTTTGTCACATCCTTACCTCCATGGTCCCGCTGTGCACATCCAGCGTCGTTTTCCTATTCCAGCGTCATTTTCCTATTCCAGCGTCATTTTCCTATTCCAGCGTCATTTTCCTATTCCAGCGTCATTTTCCTATTCCAGCGTCGTCCTGCGTCCATCGTCGTCCGTCGATCTCCCTCTCCAGCGTCGGGTGCCAGCGGGACCGGTAAGATGCCGGCCGGTATCTTGTGTTCCGCCGCCCTGTATCTTGTGTTCCGCCGCCCGGCCGGCGGAACACAAGATACCGGCCGGCATCTTACCTGGTCCCGCTGATCATCCACGTCCTTCTTCGTCCAGCGCCGGATGATCTGTGAAACGAGAAGCCGTCCGGCAGAGAAAAAAAAAAAACGGAAGGCTTCTGCGTGCGTGATGACGTCGGCGCGTGTGCGGGAAATTCAAATAGAAACTCATTCATTCATTTTGTATTGGATTCAATACAAACTCCTGTATTCAATCCAATACAAAATAATTCAAATAAATACAAAGTTTGTAATTGGTAAATTCAAACTGTCATTTTGTATTTGATTGAATACAAACTCCTGTATCCAATCCAATACAAAAAAAAAAATAAAAAAAAAATAAAAGTAAATAACTTGGAAATTCAAATTTATATTTTGTATTTGATTGGATACAAACTTGCGTATCCAATCCAATACAAAATAATATAAAATTAATACAAAGTACATAACTGGTAAATTGAAACGCTCATTTTGTATTGGATTGAATACAAACTCCAGTATCCAATCCAATACAAAAAAATAAAATAAAAGTAAAAAACTTGCAAATTCAAATTCTTATTTTGTATTGGATTGGATACAAACTCCCATATCCAATCAAATACAAAATAATTCAAAACAAACCCCAATAAATACAGAATCAAAGTTTTAAAAATTGCCAGTTATTCCCTGGATGGCTAGTGTGTAACACTGTGTCTTATCTTACCTTTGCTGATCTTCGCCTAATTTCCTTTAATTTTATTAAAGTATTTTTTTTTTTACATGATTGTGTGTTTCAAACATTTTTTATATTCATAATATCTACTAGAACCCTTGTTCGGACATATTTCTGTATGTTACAGGTCTACAATTTAAAAAAAAATTTCATGAAAAACAGTGGATCACTTTTGGTACAGAAATCTAGACCTCAGTGTAACGCTCAGGTGGTTAATAGTTGTGAGGTACAGTGACAGTCAGATACCTGGTTTGTAAACATTTTGTTGCAATACCTGGAATATGTAGCCATACCAACAGTGTAAGTACTTTCTTTAAAAAACTTGGAACTAACAAAACACTACTAGACCAATGATTCTCAAAGTGTTTGACATAACACACCTACCACTGGGGGAGTATAATGAAGTGGGAAGCATGTATAGTGGGTGAATGTTGTTTCCGATCACGAGCTACCACTATCATAATGGAGAACTTTAAGAAACATTTAGCAACCCATAGTATTTTATAGTGAGTGTCATGTAACTTGACATTGTCCTTTAAAGCAAAACTCAAACACCCTGGCAGGTGACACAGGATTACCTGGGGTGTCAAACTTACCTCCTCCCTACCACGGCGCAGACGCCTCTCCCTCACCCATGCGGGCAGTTCTGACTCTGGGCGTGCCTACGCTAGCAATCTTTATCAGCTTCACCAGCCAATCAGGAAATATCCTTTTAACCATCCCTAGCTTTTTAGCCAGCTCAGACACAGCACTAGAGTTCATGAAACGTGTCTCCACTAGTGCCGAGCCCCTAGTTCTGTTGAGCTAGTTTCTGTACACCTGGTGCTTAATTCAGTTTCCTCTGTGCCTCTAGCTCCTGTGTTAACCCCTAGTTGCCCAGTCAGTTGTTTCCAGCCCATACCCTTGTACTGTTCTAGTGTTCCTCTCTGTCTGTGGATCCCTGTGTCACATGTGCCTCCTGTTGCTTCCAGTGAATCCTGTGTTCCCTGTGTCTGCAGTGGCCCCTGTGTCACTGGTGTCTGTTTTCTGGATCCCATTGTATTTGACCCCTAGATTGTGACCAGACCTCCATTGCTTGCTGCCTGCCTCGACCCCGGCCTTCCTCATTTATTCTTCTGCTTTGTGATTTGGTACCGTGTTTCATCTGGTGTGCCCAAGGACCGCAACCTGGCAGTAACCAGCAGTGCAGAATCCTATCCATCAGATGCTCTGAAGAAAACCTGCTTACTGCTTAGACTCTACACTTTTTCCCTTCTCAGGGCTCACCCCACTCCTGTGCAAGCAGCAGCACCCCCTAGTGGCTTTGTCTCTTCAAGCGTGACATGGAACATGGCGTCTGCAAGGGATGATAGGCCAGTAACCCTAGTGGTCACCAACCCCCAGGTTCCAATTTCACATCAGTGTCCCTAACAGAGTCTCTCTTTACATCAGAGACACCCATTACTGTCGACTTCAAGTTAGAAAGCCATTTTTTCAGAACAAAAAAAAAAAACACCTTTTCTATGTATTTTGCCATGTTTTGTACCAGAAGGTAGTTTTATTGACATTTTAAACAGTATTTAAAATTAAAACTACTTTTCACTTAATGAACACAGGTGAAAATGTTCCCCCATTCTGTATTTGGCGCTCAATTATGGTTCTGACCATTCACACACAAAAAAAAGTTTTTCCTTCACTTGTAATTCATTCTTTCCTTCCAATTCTTTAACCTCAAACATTCTCTCCAGTTAAGGCTAGAAAGTTTTAGCCTTCTATACACATGCCCTGATTCCATCTATCGGGCCTTTTTTTCCAATATAGCTGAAAGGATCCTTTCAAAAGGTAGTTAGACTTACACAAATAAAACATTTTTTTTTAAATAAATGTAAGCTTGTACTGAAGTCAAACATTCTGAAATAAATTTGTCACCCAGTGAGTGTCAAATGCTACCAGGAATAACTTTGGAGTGTCTCCAAGCCTCTTTGTAAAGTTTTATTTTATTTTGAAAAGATTTAAGAAAAAAATCACATCGTTTTGAGCTTCAAACAATGGTTTCCTGAGCAATTCTGGAGCTGGTAGCGGATCTAAAGCCAAAGTTGGGTATTTTGGAGCTCCCTGTATTAAAATCTGAGTGTTTTTTATTACACTCCAATGAAAGCCTGGAACTTTAATTCAACTGCCGAAGATATTCTGGAGCTTGTAGACATTGATAGTTACCAACCCTACCATGGATTCACATCAGACACAGTAGGTCTTCCATGTTTAATAGTAAATCCCTTAAATATTGTAAGGAAGGCAGATTCCACAATCCCTTCCCTTTGCACCTGGGCTTCATCCATGCTGTTAAAGCTAGTGTCCAAAAAGCAAACAGACTAATTGGTTCTGAAAACAGTAGATCCAGATATTCTGGCAGGGTCCTAGACTCATTTGCGAGTAGTCCTATTAGATTATTACCTGGTAGGTAACATGGGATTACCTGAGACACAGATTCTAAGTGGCTCCTGGTCTTCACCAGAGAGCAGCCCACAGACTCTCCCTACTAGGGATGACAGGGATCAGTCAGCTTCAGTGTAGGAATAGCTAATCATATAGGAGCACAAAGCACTCAATGGCAAATAGGGCAAGTAACAGGCTGTCAGGGCAAGCTGCAATCACAGGCAAAGCCTAGATTGAGGTCATGCCGAAGACAAAATTCAGAATGACAAAACTGAGAGTGCAATGAACAGGGGATAACATGCTGATGATCCAGCAACTAGAGCCTGGAACTATAGAGGTTTAAACAGGATTAGCAGCCAAAAGCAGGCCAGGATTGAAGCCAGGAACTAATCTGCTCATTGGCTGCAGCACATACTCTAACATCCTCTTCAGCTGTGCACAGCCTCCGCAAGGCTAAAGGGAAGCTAGGAATGCTGCAAGTTTTTAGAAAGACAATTTGAAGCCAAAGTGGTAACATTAGGTCTGTGTACTATTCTCTTCCGAGGCAATATGGAGCTATGCCAACCCTTGGGATTTCCTCCACTTCAATCCTGAGAAGCAGCATCGGAAAAGCTGTGTTAAAAGAGAAGCTTAGATCAGGTTATACTAAGCCCATTGAGTACCAGTGCATTCAATGTCTCTGCTAGTGGATCTTGGGACTGTGATGCAAATCTCAGTTTGCTGTTGAACCTGTGTCCACATCATTTGACCCCACCTGCAACACGTTCTGCAGAACATGTGGGGTGGTTCAGAAACCACAAGAAATGTTCAAGGTGGATGTTGCCTACTTCTCCTGCCTAAGAGTTCCTCTCTGGTGACTGACATACACCCCAGACAATAATGGCAGATTAAGAAACAGTATTCCCCTGAAGAACCAGTCCCCTGAACTGACAAAGTGCCCAGGACTCCTCCCTATCCCAAAAGGCTGACAAGTGTCATAGGGATTTTCAAAAACATTGAAAAGGAAGCCTTTCTTAATGGTGGAGCTGGATTTCGAATACATCAAGAGAGAAAAATCCTGGTCTTTAGTGTCCTAAGAAAGTTTTGTTTTAATTAGAGATTTATAGATATTTTTGAGGGTTACACTGTAGAACAATTCTGAACAAATTTTTTGTTGACTTCAATTTTTAAGCCTATTTGTACTAAAATATGTATGCTGTGCAGTTTTTTTTTACTTCTATCACATCAGGGTTTTTCTCTGCCGCTTATATTAATGTGATTACTTCAGCATGGATTTGTATTGGCTATTCATTCACATGCAAGACAGTGTGGTCAGAGGTTGTGCGCTGCTCTGCAATTTTGCAGTAGTGAATAAGCAAAATTTATTTTTCTACTTACACACGTATTTCCTTTCTTTCAGATCATGTCTGGCTCTGCTGTTTCTTGTCGTAAGTGCCTAAACAACCCTGATTCATTTTGTTATATCTGTGGCAGTTTCACTATTCCCAGTCAAAGGGAGAACATCAGCACATTTGTAGAGCAAGCCTATTTCGCATATTTCAAAGATTCCACCAAGATTTGAAGGTCGTGGAAGGTCAGTATCAGGGTAGATGGGATGTACATATGATGGCTGACTATTGTTGGAGCATCCGGCGGGATTGTCCTAACACTGAACACTCCAGGAAAAGCTATAAGCGTAAGTTTTTACCATAACCGTTTACCTGATTAATTTTCAAATGTTTTACTGTAAAAAATGTCAAAGAGTAACCATAAATCCTCTATATGAACAAAAGAAATTGAAATAAACAGTGCATTTAAGTTATTTCATTATTTTTTTTTGACAAAAATGGAGGGTACCCTGGATCGTAAAAACTGGACGTGATAGCAAAAAAAATCGGGTCATTTCTGGATTCACCACCCAAAAAATAAGTAAAAAACAAGTGTAAGATCTAACTCAACAAAAAATGCCTTCCCCAGTGGTATTAATGCAATCACATTCTTACTTATATTTTTACTGTTTATGATAAAGCAGAACAGTGAGAAAAGCAATGATACAACCCTTAGCAACAAGCCCAACAAGCATCATTCCTAACTAGGTGTGGCCCATCACCTCAGCATATACTTATATTGTGTATGCCTGTGTGGAATTCCTATTGATACACCCTTTTTAAAGAGTTGTGGATACGTCTTAAACCTGAAAGTGAATTGGGGCATTCTTGCAAGAACCATGAAAGCTATACATACCTTATACCACTCTCAAAGGACTCTTATTACATATGGAAATGCATACAGTAAACATGTGAGACATATTGCATGCAACATGATCAAAGAAATATTAATAACTTACCCTATTTATATTGCTGTTCGTTAGAATGCACTGGACTAGACTTTTTGCAAAAGTTTCTAACCTCTTCAGGCACTCTTGACGAATATTCTCAGATAAGTGTGAATCAGAAATGATGTTTGCTACAGTTCTAATGGCTTCTGTTTTAAATCTTGAGAGATATGGCTCTGGATTTTTATACAGGCTAAGTAAACCATTCAGCAGGCCAGACAGTGACTCTGGTACTATACTACAGTCATTCGCAACCTTTGTCAAATCAGTTAGATGGCCTCCTGCTGTTGCCAGTTTTTTCAATCCGAGAAGATGATTAAGAAAGTGTATCTGACTAGACAGCTGTCCTTCACCAACAGTAATGCTTTTTTTAATTGGATGAGAATTTGAAGGCAAAGCAAAATTTGACAGGCTTGTTAAGGGTTGGTCACAGTTGTTAAAAGTTTGAGAAGCTGTCAAAGCATCTATTCCATCTTCATTAGAAATATCACACCCAGAATCATCTTGTAATTGGCTCATTGACTGGGAATCTTCAAGCAGCTCTGATGTTAAACCAATATATTCTGGAGAATAAAAAATGCATTACATTTATAATGATCTACAGATCTCATAAAAGTCGAAACTTTTAAGCGGCTTTTTGAGCTCTACTCAAAAAACATGCTTAATATTTAAAAAATAAATAATGAGAAACACATTATCACTACCTTATCTTGTTTTACAAACTTCTTATACTAAAGGTCAGAATAAAAGGCTGACAACTGAAAATAACAATACTTTCTCTAAGTCATTTCTCTAGGTGGTTAAAAAGAAAAAAAATACATATCAGTACTAAGGAAATTGTGAATAGTGTTTTGCTTACGGCTAACAAAAAGACTACATTTATTAGATGAAATAATGAGGAGAACCAATTGCACACCTGTAACTATTTCTACTAATTTCCCATATATAATGTCGGTAAATACAATTATAATAATACAGACAAAATAATCAAGCTTTAGCCTTCTGGTAACAAAACACAAGCTGGCTACCTTTTCCTTTTAAAACTTATCGACCAGAAGCAAGAGCATAACTAGAAATCAGTACCCACCACTGAAATCTTCTGATGTCCCCCCTTTAAAAAAAAAAATAGAACCTAACTGTTGTACAATGTTCAGTTTATATGAGTAACAGGCAGGAGGCCAGTGCAATACAGTAAAAGGAAGTTCCATACATGGGAGAATGGTACAGTAAATGGTAGGGCGCACCAAACATAAGATTGCACCGAAATGCAGAACAATATAGGTTAGGCAGTACCCTACATAAACGCACAGTACAGTATAAAAAATAGGATGCATCGTACATAGGAACACAGTACAGGGCAGAGAGCAAAACACATGGAAGCAAAGAATGGAAAGAGAAAGGGAACATTATACAAAGTTGCACAGTACAATACCGGACATGAGCAAAATTCCCAGGACTGCAGTACAATACAGGACAAGAAGCACCATACATAAAAGTGCAGTAGATTTCTGGACAGGAAGCACCATATGGTCAACAGACATGACACCATATGGTCAACAGACAGTAAGATACAACCCATATCACTGCTATACAGACTCCAGAACCTTAAAATCCACCATCAATGTCTACAGGGCATGCTGGGACTTCTAATGTCATAGATTTTCAATGTGGAGATTTCAAGGATTGCTGGGTGTTCTAAGCTTCTCTTTAGGCCCCAGTTTTGTTTATCCTATTCCAGAACCAGCCCTTCAAATAGACTCATGTACACTGACCAATTTGCCTGTCCTAGGCTGCCAGGTCTGACTCCACTGACACAGAGCTGCAGCAACAACCTTCAGGCTACTTTTATAGCTTGATGGTTGCCCACTAGCTTACTCCTGATTGCCACTCTACTTGCTAAAAAAGCCTAGAGAGAACACTTTGTGGCTTGAAGAAATTCATTTTTAGATATTTCTTACATATTTCTATTTAAACTTTTTGGCTTTATCTTCCACACTGTAAGATTCCACCAAGCATCATGTCTCTATAACTATATAAATGTCAACTCCTACTTATGGAGCTGTCACATTGTTTTTCTCAATAGTTTTCCTTTTATTACAACACTATTTGACAACACGCGGCAGACTAAAGCTACGTACACACGTCAGATTTTTATCGCCCGATAATCGGCATTGGCCAATTATCGGGCGAAAATCTGCCGTGTGTAGTCGGTGTCGTCCATCGTCCGGACGACCGACCTGCCGGATCCACGGACGATGGACGACAGCCGATCCTAATGAAAGGGAAGGGGAGAGCGCGCAGCAGGGTGCCGCTCCGTCGCTCTCCCCCTCCCCTCTCCATAGAGCATGAACGGTGCTGTATGTACAGCACCGTTCATGCATCGTGCACTCCCTTGTCGTTGGAAAGGATCGTGAAAGATCCTTTCCAACGACAAAAATTGGAAGTGTGTACGCAGCTTTACTGTGCTAGGATCCTCCAACTTAGCACTCAGGAAAAAGAAAGCATCGAAAATAAAAGGGGTGAGGACAAAAGTTACATTTTAAAGACAAAACACCACTGGACATTTTCTTCTGTGCCCTATATAGTGAAGGATTCATAACAATAACACTAATATACCAAAGATCTAACTTACATAACATCAGTAACTTTTATTTCTAAAATGAATAAAATAAGAAAAAAGCAGATCCAAACCCTAGCTGGGTGCCACATGTCAACAACATGTCAAACACAAGAGAAAAGGTAAAAAAAAAAAGCATAGGAGCTTTTAGAACAGAACCAAACATGCTTTTTTTTCATCAATTTTAGATAAGTGATTGAAAGGACTCAATCAGTTACTTCTTTGAGAATGTACCTTTCAAACTCCATTACTAAGAATCCTCACTTTTTACTGGTGATATTTAAAATTTTCTCTAAGTGATATCCATTTGAATAGAAGGCAAATTCATGCCACGACCTTCAGTTACTCCAAAAGATTTTGTGCAATTGGAGCAATTGAAAACACCACTCAGTAGCTGGTGTCTGTCTGTTCACAGAGCTCTACAATTCTCCTGATATTATCACTCAAAGCTCTTTCTAATAGAATGACTAAATGCAAACATTAGCAGAACATTACATTTTGAATTTATGTAGGAAAAGTGGAAAATAAAAGACTGTTCTAACAAACCTGGTTTAAAATGTCAAAGGAAAAAATATATATAATTTTTAGGGTCCTAGATCCGTGCTGTTTTCAAAACTATTCTTTGGGGATCAACAAAAATATACCAAAAGATTCCCATGCACTTTATTATTTGATTATTTTGGTAATTTTATTTGCAAACAACCGCATCTTGTAGGATCACTTTACCCAAAATTTAATACTGTAAATAAAAAGTTTATTTTAGGTCTTTTACCCTCCCCTCCAGGTTGCTATTTATTAAAGCTCCCCAAGGCTGGAGAAGATACACTGTCATCAGTGAAGATGGGCGATCCAGCAAACCCGAAATGGATCTGGTCCAGGATTTAAAATATTTGCTAGCAAATAGCAAATGAGTTTGAAGAAATCTATTCCAGATTTGCTGAATCACCCAGTTTCACAGATGAAAGTGTATTCTCTCCAGCCTTGGAGAGCTTCAATAAATCTGGCCCAATGCCTAACTCTAATTGCATTCCACATATCTAATTATCTGTATTTCATAGCTCGGATTTTGTGCTACAGCAAAAAGAACCTTCAGGCTTCAGGTCAGCTTTAACACTCAACTCTTTCTCGCTAATCCTTCACATCTAACCTTAGGCCATAGTATTAAAGGTGCAGGTTTTTGTCAATCAATAAGGAAAAAGCCAGGTTATGAACCTCATCCCCAGAGCCTACACCTGAAAAAAAAACGACAGTCTCTATATATCTATGGTCATGCATACTTATGTACATAGTTTGATGTGTACTACTATATTACCTACTAATTAGTTGTTCATTTTTAAGTGCTCTATTACCGTGTTTGGAGTTTGATATGTCATGAATCTTGCGTAAAAAAAGTTCTTGTTGCAAACTAAGAACTTCAGCTTCTAGCTCCATGACCCTATTCTTCATCTTGACATCTTGATTAGAAACATGTTTGGCCAGTTCCTCGGCATAACTTCTGCTATTTTTTCCATTTGGTTTACATCGAATAATTGCAACTGCCACGGCTACCTTTGCAGTAATTTGGAACCATTTGTCAATTTCCATCTTTACTGAAAAAAAAACACGTACGATGTTCAATTATTTGTCACTCATAGTTTGATTTACACTTTTTGACTATGTTCACAATTATACGATTTCAACACCGATCTGAAAAGAAATAGCATATGCCTGGGCACCATGTTTGTTTTCTAAATGACAAATTGTTAGTTGAGATACTGCTCACAATTCTTAGTCTTTTCACATAAGCATGTACACTTAGCTATCATAGGATGCATGTCTATGTAGAACAAATAAAACATTGGTTATTGCTTTATTAACATTTTTTTTTTACCTAAGGTTTAGGAAAACATTTTTTTTTATTTCAGAATAGGAGGCTCAGTGCTTCTGGATGAATGTGTCAAGGGAGTAGCTGGCATACGAGTTGGACAAGAGTTACCCTGTGTTCCGTTTGGTAATATCTGCTCTGTTTCCAGTCCTACCAGTCTGTCACTTTCAAGATACAGTGTCTGGTTCTGGATTTTATTTGCTTATATGGTCCTCTTTAACAACCAGATGTATGTATCTATCAGGAGAGCTTCATGGTTTTATTCTATTTAATTACCTTTCATAAAAACACCATAAGTACTGTGAAACATGTAAAAGGCTTGGTTATGTTTTGGGGCTGCTTTGCTACATCTACAATAGGGTGCTTTGAGTCTGTGAAGTGAACAATAAACTCTCAAGACTATCAAGCTTGCCCAGTGACAGGAAGCTACATCTCCATGACACAGAAAGCATTCTGCAATAGGATAGTAATCCAAAACAAAGACAAAATATTGAATCTTTTGTGTTCAGAGACACAATCCACCCACCGCCCTGAGCCTGTGATCCATACAGGGGACATGGTCTGTGGCTCTGGCTGGTGCGCTCCCCAGCGGGGTCCTTCTCCTGACCCTGCTCGGGGGCGCACCTGTTAGAGCCACTGATCACCAAAATTTTCTCGCAGACCACCAATTGCTGATCCCTGACCTTGACCATATTTCATCCTTAATGCAAATATTTTTTTAGTGGAGAAGGCTCTAGGAAAGCAATTTACATTGACAGATGCAATCTGCATGTTGCATGCAACATTTGAGTTATGATGTAATTAAAGTGTACATTTCTGAGCCAGTATTTGGCAGAAGTTAAGAGCAACAATCACACCACAGATCCCTTTTTGAAAAAAAAATAATAATTTACATATGCCTTCCACATTCAAAATCTGCCGTATTTATAAAAAACAGAAAAAGAGGATTTCATGAACAATTTAATTGCTTTATTTAGGAGTCAGCTATTACTGGGCTCTTAGCACCAAAAACCCAGAAGATGTAAATTGCCCAGATAAACACGTTCGCACACATTGGGCCTGATTTAACCACCTGAGCGTTACACTGATTTCTAGATTTCTGTTCCAAAAGCGTCACAGGTTTTCATGAAATTTTTTCTGTAACTTACAGAAATATGTCCGAATAGGGTTCTAGTAGATATCATGAATATAAAAAATGTTTGAAACACACAATCATGTAAAAAAAAAAAAA